>NC_044991.1:72434480-72734480 GCF_008728515.1 Papio anubis
GTCAAGATCAAGAGCATGGCCATAAGGAAAATAAAATATCATACCAATCTTCAAGTACAGAAGAAAGACAACTCAACTATGGAGGAAAGAGCATTCAGAAAGACGTATCCCAAAGCAGTCTTTCTTCCCAAACTGAAAAGCTAGTAGAAGGCAAGTCTCAAATCCAGACACCAAATCCTAATCAAGATCAATGGTCTGGCCAAAATGCAAAAGGAAATTCTGGTAAATCTGCAGATAGAGAACAAGACCTACTCAGTCATGAACAAGAAGGCAGATACCAACAGGAATTCAGTGGGGCACATAATACTGTAAATATAGAGCACGAAGTTGCCTATGATGATCTCTTGACACAACAATATAATGAAGACAGAAATCCAATATCTACATAGCCCTATTGCTTAGAAACCAGTTGAAAAGCTGGACCAATAACAAGGTAAGTTTTCTTTTCTTACCAAGTAGGAGAGGTGCCTGTCCCAAAGTTGGGGACTCTCCAGGAACATGGTAGGACTGATAACCATTATTCACATCAATAGAAGTGCTGTATTATAAGTGGTGGGAAGATGAACACCATTTCCTGGTGAGTAGAGGACGTGGTAGTGGCAGGGAAGGATGCTTGGACTATCACTGGGTCCTAGAATTCCTATTCTTAATTGAGTATTCTTCAACAATATTTTTATACATGCCTACCTGCTAAAGGTTTTTTTGAACATGCACTGACTATACATGCATATTTATGAGTTTATGGTATACTCTTGTCAATTCTTATACTTTAGATTAGTAAACCTCAAATTCTTTCTCATATAGTATGAAATACTACAGCAGTTAACATTTTCTTTCTGCATGTACATTAATGTTCTTGCATCCCTGTTAGAGTTCATCTGTGCTCCTTCAGAGACCACAAGCCCAAAGACTAGCAGTCCACTCACTCCAAAAATAGGAAAGATATGAGTAGAAAGCAGGATTCCTGTTCAGGTTGTAAAAAAGGAAGTGTAAAGGGAGGTGCAGGAGATGGTGAGAGATCTCAGGTGCTAATTGGACACTTGCAATGTCAGGAGAGGAAAATTTTAACCTGGATTGGGGAAATGGTTCTTCCATGCCCCTTTGCAATAAGTAACACTACCTGAAGAGAGGGTAAGTAGCAGAAGCAATGGTCCCAGCTGATAACTAGTGACCTGGTGTCCTGATGATCAGGGGACTGGTGCAGTTGGTGCCAAAGGGGACAGGGGTCCCAGCTCTCCCATCCTCACCCCCACTCTCCACTATTCTCACATATCTGGTTGTCTTTTCTCTCTCTAGGTATCACCTGACCTCAGTGAAGTCTTTGATGTTTCTGAAATGCAGACTCCCATGGTCCCAGATCCTTGGCCCGTGAATGACACCACCTTCAAATTTCCAATAAAGGGATCATTTTCTGCTTTATCTGCTTTTGGCTCCAGTGATCTCTGAATTCCTAGTAGCTCAAGGGGCTGAGGGCATTTCTGATAAAAATGGTTTTGGAAGAAAAGAATGGGATATTTTTGAAGTATTAGGGAAAATAGTAATCAAAGCCACATTTCTAGATGTATTGATAGAAATCCAACACTAAAAACAAGATGCTACTACTCTGCCAGGCACACATTTACCTCCTGATGCCAATCCTAAAGTCTCTCGTGACCTCTGTACTAATAGGACCGCAGGATCTAACAGTCCCCCAGAAAGAACAGAGAAAATGTATTGCAACAAGCCCTAGGAAAGTCCCTGATCTACTAGTGCCATGAGTATTCCCCAAGTCCACAGCAGCACATCCCTTCACTTAGCTTAAGAATTGTCCTACTCCTACAGCATACATTTAGATACAATTACACCAAAGAGTGGTATGTCAAGTCTCCACCACTTCAGCAAGAGTGAGTGGATTTAAAAATGTCATCTGTGGATGGAAAGATCAGAGGACCAGGCCAGAGTCTTGGGGCAGGTGGTGTGTTAATAATATAAATTCTACTCCTTTTATGCCCTTTCACCCTCTATTCTAAAGATGCTTCCAGGGAAAGCCAAACATCCAGGAGAAGAAGCCAGCATAGAGGAATAAGAAAAATCACTAGCCTGGGAATAAGAGATCTGGATTCCTTTCTAGCTCTGTTTTAACAACTAGTACATCTTTAATTAAATCTTTTCTTTCCTGCAAGTTTAAGTCCCACATCTGCACATGAAAAACTTTGACACAGTTAACTTCATAGTACATGCTGACTAAATATTGTAGCGCTTCCTTAAAAAGAAAGAGAGAGAGAGAGATGGAGGCAGAGGGAGAAGAGAGAAAGAGAGAAGACAAAGAGAGAGAAAGAAAGGAAAGAAAGAGAGACAGAGAAAGAAAGAAAAGAAAGAGAGAGAGAAAGAAAGAAGCAAGAAAGAGAAAGAAAGAAAGAAAGAAAGAAAGAAAGAAAGAAAGAAAGAAAGAAAGAAAGAAGGAAAGAAAGAAAGAAGGAAAGAAAGAAAGAAAGAGAAAGAAAGAAAAAGGAATGAAGGAAAAAGGAAGGAAGGAAAAAGAAAGGAAGGAAAAGAAAGGAAAGGAAGAAAGAAGAAGAAAGAGAGAGAGAAAGAAAAGAAAGAAAGGAAGAAAGAAAGAAAGAAAAAGAAAGGAAGGAAGGAAGGAAGGAAGGAAGGAAGGAAGGATCTTCTCTATGAGGTCTCATATTGCTTGTAGATGTGTGATAAGAGACTTGGTCATAGTGTTATGAGAATCCTGTCTCTCTTCACTGCATCCTTCCCAAAAACACAAAGGCCCTGTGTTCAGCCACCTGCCTTATTTTACCAGCCCACCAGTTAAAGAGGAGAAGCTGTGTTGGGCTTAGGGGCCTTAGCATCAGGGAAGCTACAATTACCTGCTACAGTCTACTGAACAGACTCTCTTCTCTATATGTGGAGAGACATACATTCAACAGTTTCCCTGACATGTTGCTGATTGTGCAGGGAGGGAAACCTAAATTAGCATGCAAATAACCAAGACAGCCAGAGTCATAAATGCTGTGTGCTGTGTTACAATTAGCTTGAACTGTGGATCCCACCGCTTGCATAGTCTGGGAAAGTGGGGTCTCTGATGTAGAGTTCCTTCATCTTAATGTGGGGATAACAATAACCATCTCACAGAGGTGCTTAGAGATATTGAGTGAGATGATCTCAACCCCAGTGCTCAAAAAAAAAGTGCCAGGACAACAAATTTGGAAGTAATAATAATAAAATAATTTTTTATTATGCCTTCTTTGAAAGAGAGGTAAAATACATATAAAGAAAAGCACAGATCTTGTGTATTTACTTGAATGAGATTTGACAAACACATACATGTGATTGCACAACACATAGATGAACATATGGAACACTCATCTTGCCTTATGCTCCTTTCA
Organism: Papio anubis; assembly: GCF_008728515.1. Classification (NCBI taxonomy): domain Eukaryota; kingdom Metazoa; phylum Chordata; class Mammalia; order Primates; family Cercopithecidae; genus Papio; species Papio anubis. The sequence goes on from NC_044991.1 coordinate 72,437,855, forward strand.
AATTCAGTCCCAGTTCTTCAGGGGAAAATATTATACTGACTTCTAGAAACTCATAACTCACTGTTTTTAATTCTTATATAATGAAATTATGTAATAACATTACCTTTTGTGTATCACTGTTATTCAGTGTTGGGATTCATTCTGTTTTATTGTATCACAGTTCATTCATTTTATTGCTGAATAGCATTCCAGTGTTTGATTCTCCACATTTGTTTTCTATTTATCTGCTGATAAACATTTGGTGTTCCCAGTTTGGGTCATTGTGAATTAGGATATCACATAAGTTCTTGTACAAGGCACAGTAATATATATTTTTAAATATCTGTGGTAAATAACTAGGAGTAGAATTTTCTCCCAGTGTGTGGCTTGTTTTGTTTTGTTTTGTTTTTCTCAATGATGATGTATTCGGAAGAGCTAAAGTTTTAAAATGTGATGAAATCAAACATATTCATTTTCCTTTTAATACGAATATTATGGTATCTAAGAACTTTTGCCTTCCCCAAGGCTGCAAAAATGTTCTGTCTGTGATGTCCTTCCCTAGAAGCTTCATAGGTTTAGCATCTATACTAAGGTTTATGGTCCAACTTGATTAATATTTGCATTCGACTCAAGGTGCAGCTCCAGATTCCTTTTTCCCAGATGCTCTTGTTTTTATTAATTATTAATAATGCTGCTATGGGCACTCATGTGTAAATATTTGCATGAATACATTTTCAGTTCTCGGGTATAATTATGGAAGTGGAATTTTTGTATCTGGTGTGCTATAAGGTTCTAACTATATTCTTTTGCATGTGGATATCCAGTTTTCCCAGTATGATTTGCTGAAAAGACGACTTTTTCTGCTGAATGGTTTTCTCCCCTTGTTGGAGATAAGTGAATTGGCAATGTAACGGTTGATTTTTGGACTCTCAATTCTATTCCTTTGATATATGTGTCTACGCTTATGCTAGTACCACATTGTCTTGACGTTGTAGCTTTGTAGTAAGTGTTGAAATAGGAAAGTATGAGTCTTCTAAATTTACACTCTTTTTCAAGATTGTGGCAGCTATTCTGGATCCTTGCATTTACACATGAACTTTAGGATTAACATGTCAATTTCTACAAAAAGTCATCTGGAATTTTATAAGAATTCCATTTAGTTTTCAGATAAAATATGGAAAATTGTCTGCCTAACAATATTAAGTCTTCAATCCACAAACATGAAATGGCTGTCTATTTTTATGTCTTCTTTAATTTCTTTGATCATGATTTGTTGTTTTCATGTAGAAGTCTTGCCATTATTTTCTTAAATAAATTCCTAAGTGTTTCATTCTTTTTGATGCTATTGTAAATGGATTTTTTTCATGATGCAATTGAGAGGTATAGGTTGATATTTTGTCCTGCACCTTAATGAGTTTGTTTATTAGCTCTAATAATATTTTGGAGTTATGTGGATTATTAAAAGTTTTCTACATATGCCATCATGTCAGTGTTTCATGTATGGGAAATCTAATGGTGAAAAACATGAAGTATTCGTGTACCTGGGAGTATCTTAATTTTTCCCTAACTTGTGAAGGATAGATTTGCCATGATATAGAATTCTTGGTAGACCGATATTTCTTTCACCACTTTTAATATGTTCTGTATCTTCTGGCTTGCATGGTTCTAATGATAAATCAGCTGTAAAGCTTATTTAATAGTCATTTTGAATTACTTATCTCTTGCTGCTTTCAAGAATTTCTCGGTCAAGCACGGTGGCTCATGCCTATAATCCCAGCACTTTGGGAGGCCAAGGTGGGCAGATCATAAGGTCAGGAGTTCGAGACCAGCCTGGTCAACATGGTGAAACCCCGTCTCTAACTAAAGATACAAAAAATTAGCTGGGCATGGTGGTGCACACGTGTAATCCCGGCCACTAGAGAAGCTGGAGCAGGAGAATCTCTTGAACCCAGGAGGCAGAGGCTGCAGTGAGCCAAGATCGTGCCATTGCACTCCAGCCTGAGCGACAGGACGAGACTCTGTTTCAAAGAAAAAAGAATGTTTCTTTGTCTTTGTCATTGATATTTCCATTATAAATTGTCTAGGTGTGGATCTCTAAGAGTTTTTCTTAGTATTCACTGAGATTTTTATACATGGAGATTTGTGTTTTAAAGCAAAATCAAATGTTTTTAGCCATTATATCTTCAAATATCCATCTGCCTCTTTCTTTCTGTCTCCTCTCTTCTGGGATTCCCATTATGCACATGTTTTTCCATTAGACTGTATTACACAGGTCTCTGAAGCGCTATTTATTTTTGTTTGTTCTTTTCTTTGTCATTCCTCAGAGCGTATAATCTCAATTGACCTATAATTATATTAGTTATTCCTCTCTTCTGTCTATTCCTATCTGCTGGTAAGAACCTCTTATAAATTTCTATATCAGCAATTTTACTTTACAACCTCATCATTCATCATGAATTCTTTTTATGATGTGAGACTGATTTTTATACTTTCTGTTAATCTTTTTGCCCATGATTTTGTTTAGTTCTTTGAGTATAATAGCCGATGTCTTTGACCACTAGGCCATTGTCTGGGATTCCAAAAGGATCATTTCTATTTATTGTTTCCCCTCTTTTTTGTGTATGGGTGGTATTTCATGTTTCTTTAAACATCTCATAATTTTTAAATAAAATTGGACTTTCCACATAATATAATTTGGCAGCTTTGGAAATAAGACTCTATCTTCAGCATTTGTTTGTGTGGTTTTTATTGCTGAATACTTGCTTAGTAGCATTCCTGGACTAATTTTGTAAAGCCTGTGTTATACATCGTGTGCAGTCACTAAATTCCCTGTTTTGTTTGCTTACTAGTCAGATAATGGACACCAATGACCTTAAATCCTGTAAGCCCATAAGTTGGTCTTTTGACTTTATCAACTAGTGAAGTTTTCACACAGTCATGAAAACATTAAGACATGAATTAAATGAGAAAATTTTTTCACGAATTAAACTTAAAGTCCATAGTGCAAAAGGAACTAGAATTTTCATAAATCTAGAAATTGTCTTGCTAATAGATCAATATCTGGCTTTGACTTTCTGTCTGTGTTTCAATGTTAATGTAGTAAAAGTAAACACTTCAAATGCACCCTTGTCTGAACATGGCTGTGAGGAGTCGGTTTCAAATGTTCTGGATACACAGTGGGAAGAGGGAAATTGGTCAGTCCTGATGCAGTCCCTGGGAAAAACAATGCCCTCCTATTACCTAAAAATTCCACAGTATAAAGTAAGAATGACGAAGAGCCAAGACAGTTCTGCAACACCCTGAAAAAAGGAAAATCCATGGGGGCTCTGAAAAATTACACCCCAGAAGTTGTTTCACGTGGTTGCTTCCTGGAAGTGAAAGAAAACAGCTGGTGCTTCCCGGTCACGTTGAAGCGCCTCTGATCTCCAGCCCCCGGAGCCACAGCACCACCTGCTGGTGGGGCCCCGCCAGAGCTGACATAGGTCCAGCCTCCAGGTGCGCCCAAGCCCTTTTCTTGCATTATGAAGCTAAGCAGCCTCTCTCTATTCGCTGTGACCGTCCCCCTTTGCCTCCTCCACATGGCCCAGCCTGGAGTCCTGAAAAGTGGCGGGTAGGGCGTGGAGACCCGTAGTGTGGCTGGAGTTGGGGAATCTTTCCTCTGAGGAGTCCGTGCGACGACCTGGCTCTCATGCCTGGAAGCCACTTGGTGTCCCCGACTCACCCTGTGGCATTTTTCTCCAGCTGCACAGAAACCTGGAAGTTGCCCAGAGTTTTCTCTTGACTGCCCTTTCATCCTGTTACCTACGTGCTGGCGGGATAAAAGCTGCAAGGAGGTCAAATGGTGTTGCTACTACAAACGTCGGCATCAGTATAGGGAGCCCTGCTGGACTTTGGATTGAGGTGAGGAGCCCCAGATCTGCTGCCCGTGAAACCTTCCTGCAGAAGCATTGTCTTAGAAGGAGTTGAGAACTGCCTATTCCCGTAGAAAATCACTGTGATCAGAGGTTTTAAATTAGGTCGGCCCATAGATCTGCCTCTGGACAATGAAGGGAGAAGCTCAACAGAACTCCTTGCTTAGATTATGCACCTTCCATTTCACATAATGGACGTCGCCCTTCTCCTCTCTGTAAAGAGGACATTTCAGCAAGACTCATTAAGATCCTCAACAGTTACCGGCTTTTTATTATTTTTGATTCCTATTTTCTGCAGCTTATAATAATGAAACACTTTCCTGTTCATATTTACATTGTGAGTGTTTATGTAATTTCACAGTTCCTTAGGATGGCTTGCCTAGAACCCCTGATCCCAGTCCTTGATTCCTGGATAGCACAAGCCAGTGTTCTTCGGAGGAGAATACCTAAGAGGATCCAGACAATGGCGTCCTATTGCCTCAAAATCTGCTGGATAAAGTAAGAATGATGAAGAGCCAGGACAGTCCTGCAACACCCTGAAAAGAGGCAGTCCATGAGGGCTCTCAGAAGTTACACCCCAGTTGTTTTACGTTGTCTCTTCCTGGCTTCCTGGAGGTGAAAGGAAACAGATGGTGCTTCCGGGTTAAGCAGAGGCACCTCTGACCTCTAGCCCCGGGAGTCAAAACGCCGTCTGTTGATGTGGCCGCACCAAAGCTGACATAGACAGGTCCAGGCTGCAGGTGCCCCCACACCGTTTTCTTGCATTATGAAGCTGAGTGGTTTCACTCTACTCTCTGTGATCATCCTCCTTTGCCTCCACATGACCCAGCCTGGAGTCTTTAGGAGTGCGGGTAGGACCTGGCGACCCTGGATGTAGTTGGGGGGGAACGTTTCCTCTGAGGAGTCCATGAGGTGACCTGGCCTGGAAATCACACATTGGTGCCCACTCATCCTATGGCTTTTTTTTCTTTTTTCTTTTTTCTTTTTTGAGTCTCGTTCTGTCACCCAGGCTGGAGTGTAGTGGCGCGATCTCGGCTCACTGCATCCTCCGCCTCCTGGATTTAAGCGATTCTCCTGCCTCAGCCTCCTGACCTATGGCGTTTTTTCCAGCTGCACAGAAACCGGGATATTGCCCAGAGTTTGATCTTACCTGCCCTTTCACCCTCTTACCTATGTGCCGGCGCGATAAGGGTTGCAAGGGAGTCAAGAAGTGTTGCTACTACAACTGTCGGCATCAGTGTATGGAGCCCTGGTGGACTCTGGATTGAGGTGAGGAGCCCCAGATCTGCTGTTCTCCTTGCTGCCCCTAACTCCTTCCCTCAGAAGCGTTTGTCTTAGAGGGAGTTGAGAACTGCCCATGCGTTTAGCAACTATTGTGAGCAGGGCTTTTAAGTTGGGTCAGTCCACGGATTTGCCTCTCTAACGTGAAGGGGGAGGCTCAACTGACCTCTTTGCTCAGATATGCACCTTCCACTTCACATAATGGGCATCACGGTTCTCCTCTCTATAAATCTCTATAATGTCGACATTTCAACAAGATGATCTCTAAGGTATTCAATAGTTACTGGATTTTGTTATTTATTTTCAAATCCTTTTACTTACAGTTTACAATCATGAAACAGTTTCCTCTTTACATTTACATAAGGTAAGTTTATAATTTCACAATTCCTTAGGATGGCTTGCCTAGCGTCCCTGATTCCCAGTCTCTGAGTCTTTGGCAGCACCTGCCAGTGTTCTTGTGAGGAGAATACCTAACAGAAATCACGCCTCAGTGCCCCTGGAACACAAAACCATGTGCCCTGTACATTTTGCATCTTCCTATATCTCTGGTTTCCTGTTCTCTCCCAAGGTGGAAAGCCCTTCTTTACCAGGACTGAGGAGACACAGGTGCTACAGGCTCAGACTGGGATAACTGGTCTCCATGTTGTCCATGATCGCTCAGGCCCAGGACTTCCTTTTAGCAAGAGTTAAATGTTTCTTACTATGATAACAAGACAAAGAAATAAAGCGTTGTATATTGAAAACTCCATGAACATCTGTAAGTCTGCTGGATTGATCTCTTGCTCTCTCTCTCTCTACTCAGCTGTGTTGCATAATCCCTCAGGAACTGTAAAAAGGACGGAGTTACTGTTTCACATTTAGTTTCATCAATTCCTGCACTTGTGTTTTTCTGATATGTTTGTCTCTTTCAATATCTCCTGACACTCAGATTCTCTGTTGGTCAGATTCCAGGCGCATTTTGGAGTTAAATTCTCTGTGTTTGCATCCTATGAATGGCATGCCAATTAATTCTGTAATGGAAGAACAAGCCATTTTTGCTTCAGTTTTTCTGGTACTACTGCTGGTGGCCTTCCACGTGTTGGAGTAATACGATCTGCAATTGGATTTGGAACTTAAGGTTGGAAATTGAGCAAGATGTACTTTAGTTCTAGGTACTTTCATTCCTAAAAATTGAGCCACCCTCTGTAGAGGACTGTGTGCTGGCAAAGGAGAAGTTCCCGATAAGCCCTGCTCTTGCAAACAAAGCAGGACATTCCTTCTCTGCAAACAAGAAGGATAAAGGAGCCAGCTGTAAGCAGCGGGCTCTGGGAACTGGTCAATGTTTTACTGATCTTGCGAGTCAAGGAAAGGTCAGAGAAGCAACACATGTCCCGTGACTTGGCAACATTCCACAAACGGCTGGATAAAAATAAAGCAGTGTGTGCCGTTCGGGGCGGCCGCCATGTATGTCTTGTCCTGTGTTGTCTTGTGTGTTCATTCCTTTGTTTAGGAAACACGCAGACCCCAACACCCTCAATTTGGAGAACAAAATCCTTATGGTTCAGCCTACCTCCCTTGAGTCTTTGGTTGGGGGTTGGACCCTAAGTCTACCTAATAATGAAGTGTAATTAGCCATGAATTTTCCAGATTTGTAACTCTGTGCTTCCTTAACTCCCACAAAGGTTTCAAGGGTCTGGGAAAGTGATTTTCCAAAATTTTATTTATCTCTAACAAGTATCTTAACAATTTTGAAAAACTACTTTTTCCCAAGCATGTTTCAAATTGACATGTAATATTTTTATGATCATTGCATAGTTTCTTTTTTTTTTTCCGTAAATAAAATTTTATTGGAACACAGACATGTTCATTTGTTTACACATTGTCTATGTACGTTTTCATTCTATGCTGGCAAAGTTAAATAATTGTCACAGGGGGCCACATGACCCACGAAGCTGGCACAATTTACTGTGTAGCTCTAAATAGAAAAAGTTACTCAACTTCTGGATTTCAGCATTAATTCCTAAGAGAGAAATTAATACCTGAGAGAGGGTGCAGGTGCAGTACTGAGTACTAATGAGTACTGCATAGTACTGATGAGATCTGACCAAGCATTGGCTGGATAGATTTAAAAACTAAATGATAAATGAACAAACAAAAACTCTGAAGATTTTTATGATTTTATGACAAATTTAAAGTTTTAAAATAAATCAGGATTTGATAAAATCAAAAGCAAAAACAAAAACCCTAGCAAAACATAAACCTGCCAGTCAGGAATAGTCTAGATTTTTGTGAAATAACTTAGATGACAGCAGTCATTGTTATGGGGAAGCTGGATATAATGGAAGGATGTGGAATAAAACTATTAATTTGCTTTAATATGTATAACATAGGCAGAAAATATCTAGCAGAGATCTCCTGAAAATAGTACAAAATGGAATTGAAAAAAGTGATTTAAAAATTCAGATGTAGATTGATACCCTTCAATCTTCTCTTTGCTGTTTATGTGCCAAGTCTAAGCAATTAAAATGCTTTACTAATTGCCCAGCACTTTGGGAGGCCGAGACGGGCAGATCACAAGGTCAGGAGATCGAGACCATCCTGGCTAACACGGTGAAACCCTGTCTCTACTGAAAAAAAAAAAAATACAAAAAAACTAGCCGGGCGAGGTGGCAGGCGCCTGTAGTCCCAGCTACTCGGGAGGCTGAGGCAAGAGAATGGCGTGAACCCAGGAGGCGGAGCTTGCAGTGACCTGAGATCCAGCCACAGCACTCCAGCCTGGGCAACAGAGCAAGACTCCGTCTCAAAAAAAAAAAAAAAAAGCTTTACTAATTGAACACTGTAAGAACCTAACTGGCTAAGTTATCAGTCTAGTCCTACTATAATCTACCCTTAAGAGGACATTCAGGCCAGGCACAGTGGCTTACGCGTATAATCCCAGCACGTTGGGAGGTCGAGGCGAGCAGATCACCTGAGGTCAGGAGTTTGAGATCAGCCTGGCCAACATGGTGAATCTCCATCTCTACTAAAAATACAAAAATTAGCCAGACTTGGTGGCATGTACCTGTAGTCTCAGCTACTCAGGAGGCTGAGGCAGTAAATGGCTTGAACCCAGGAGGTGGAGGTTGCAGTGAGCCAAGATGGCATCACTGCACTCTAGCCTTGGCAATAGAGTAAGACTCCATGGCAAAAAAAAAAAAAAAAAAAAAAAAAAAAAAGAGCACGTTCAAAATGATTGTCCTAAAGTAGAAAGTTTAATCATACTGTGGAACTTCTGTAGCTAATTTTTATTATTATTACTATACTTTAAGTTCTAGGGTACAGGTGCACAATGTGCAGGTTTGTTACATATGTATACATGTGACATGTTGGTGTGCTGCACCCATTAACTTGTCATTTACATTAGGTATATCTCCTAATGCTATCCCTCCCCACTCCCCCAACCCTACAACAGGCCCTGGCATGTGATGTTCCCCTTCCTGTGTCCAAGTGTTCTGATTGTTCAATTCCCACCTATGAGTGAGAACATGCAGTATTTGGTTATCTGTCCTTGTGATAGTTTGCTCAGAATGTTGGTTTCCAGTTTCATCCATGTCCCTGCAAAGAACATGAACTCATCCTTTTTTATGGCTGCATAGTATTCCATGGTGTATATGTGCTATATTTTCTTAATCCAACCCAGTCTGTCATTGATGGACATTTGGGTTGGTTCCAAGTCTTTGCTATTGTGAATAGTGCCACAATAAACATACATGTGCATGTGTCTTTATAGCAGCATGATTTATAATCCTTTGGGTATATCCCCAGTAATGGGATGGCTGGGTCAAATAGTATTTCTAGTTCTAGATCCTTGAGGAATTGCCACACTGTCTTCCACAATGGTTGAACTGGTTCACAGTCCACCAACAGTGTAAAAGTGTTCCTATTTCTCCATATCCTCTCCAGCACCTGTTGTTTCCTGCTTTTTTAATGATCGCCATTCTAACTGGTGTGAGATGATATCTCATTATGGTTTTCATTTGCATTTCTCTGATGGCAAGTGATCATGAGAATTTTTTCATGTGTCTGCTGGCTGCATAAATGTCTTCTTTTGAGAAGTGTCTGTTCATATCCTTTGCCCCCTTTTTGATAGGGTTGTTTGCTTTTTTCTTGTAAATTTGTTTGAGTTCTTTATAGGTTCTGGATATTAGCCCTTTGTCAGATGAGTAGATTGCAAAAATTTTCTCCCATTCTGTAGGTTGCCTGTTCACTCTGTTAGTAGTTTCTTTTGCTGTGCAGAAGCTCTTTAGTTTAATTAGATCCCATTTGTCAATTTTGGCTTTTGTTGCCATTGCTTTTGGTGTTTTAAACATGAAGTCCTTGCCCATACCTATGTCCTCAATGGTATTACCTGGGTTTTCTTCTAGGGTTTTTTATGGTTTTAGGTCTAACATTTAAGTCTCTAATCCATCTTGAATTAATTTTTGTGTAAGTTGTAAGGAAGGGATCCAATTTCAGCTTTTTACATATGGCTAGCCAGTTTTCCCAGCACCATTTATTAAATAGGGAATCCTTTCCCCATTTCTTGTTTTTGTCAGCTTTGTCAAAGATCAGGTGGTTGTAGATGTGTGGTATTATTTCCGAGGGCTCTGTTCTGTTCCATTGGTCTATATCTTTGTTTTGGTACCAGTACCATGCTGTTTTGGTTACTGTAGCCTTGTAGTATGGTTTGAAGTCAGGTAGCATGATGCCTCCAGCTTTGTTATTTTGGCTTAGGGTTGTCTTGGCAATGAGGGCTCTTTTTTGGTTCCATATGAACTTTAAAGTAGTTTTTTCCAATTCTGTGAAGAAAGTCATTGGTAGCTTGATGGGGAGGCATTCAATCTATAAATTACTTTGGGCAGTATGGCCATTTTCACGATGTTGATTCTTCCTATCCATGAGCATGGAATGTTCTTCCATTTGTTTGTGTCCTCTTTTATTTCATTGAGCAGTGGTTTGTAGTTCTTCTTGAAGAGGTCCTTGACATCCCTTGTAAGTTGGATTCCTAGGTATTTTATTCTATTTGAAGCAATTGTGAATGGGAGTTCACTCATGATTTGGTTCTCTGTTTGTCTGTTATTGGTGTATAAGAATGCTTGTGATTTTTGCACATTGATTTTGTATCCTGAGACATTGCTGAAGTTGCTTATCAGCTTAAGGAGATTTGGGGCTGAGATGATGGGGTTTTCTAAATATACAATCATGTCATCTGCAAGCAGGGGCAATTTGTCTTCCTCTTTTTCTAATTGAATACCCTTTATTTCTTTCTCCTGCCTGATTGCCCTGGCCAGAACTTCCAACACCATGTTGAACAGGAGTGGTGAGAGAGGGCATCCCTGTCTTGTGCCAGTTTTCAAAGGGAATGCTTCCAGTTTTTGCCCATTCAGTATGATATTGGCTGTGGGTTCGTCATAAATAGCTCTTATTATTTTGAGATATGTTCCATGAATACCGGATTTATTGAGAGTTTTTAGCATGAAGAGCTGCTGAATTTTGTCAAAGGCCTTTTCTGCACCTGTTGAGGTAATCATGTGGCTTTTGTCTTTGGTTCTGTTTATATGCTGGATTACGTTTATTGATTTACATATGTTGAACCAGCCTTGCATCCCAGGGATGAAGCCCACTTGATCATGGTGGATAAGCTTTTTGATGTGCTGCTGGATTCAGTTTGCCAGTATTTTATTGAGGATTTTTGCATTGATGTTCATCAGGGATATTGGTCTAAAATTCTCTTTTTTTGTTGTGTCTCTGCCAGGCTTTGGTATCAGGATGATGTTGGCCTCATAAAATGAATTAGGGAGGATTCCCTCTTTTTCTATTGATCGGAATAGTTTCAGAAGGAGTGGTACCAGCTCCTCCTTGTACCTCTGGTAGAATTCAGCTGTAAATCCATCCGCTCCTGGACTTTTTTTGGTTGTAGGCTATTAATTATTGCTTCAATTTCAGAGCCTGTTATTGGTCTATTCAGGGATTCAACTTTTTCCTGGTTTAGTCTTGGGAGAGTGTATGCGTCCAGGAATTTATCCATTTCTTCTAGGTTTTCTAGTTTATTTGCATAGAGGTGTTTATAGTATTGTCTGATGGTAGTTTGTATTTCTCTGGGGTCAGTGGTGATATCCCCTTTATAGTTTTTTATTGCATCTATTTGATTCTTCTCTCTTTTCTTCGTTAGTCTTGCTAGCAGTCTATCAATTTTGTTGATCTTCTCAAAAAACCAGCTCCTGGATTCATTGGTTTTTTGAAGGGTTTTTTGTGTCTCTATCTCTTTCAGTTCTGCTCTGATCTTCGTTACTTCTTGCCTTCTGCTAGCTTTTGAGTGTGTTTGCTCTTGCATCTCTAGTTCTTTTAATTGTGATGTTAGGGTGTCAATTTTAGATCTTTCCTGCTTTCTCTTGTGGGCGTTTAGTGCTATAAATTTCCCTCTACACACTGCTTTAAATGTGTCCCAGAGATTCTGGTATGTTGTATCTTTGCTCTCATTGGTTTCAAAGAACGTATTTATTTCTGCCTTCATTTTGTTAGGTACCCAGTAGTCATTCAGGAGCAGGTTGTTCAGTTTCCATGTAGTTGAGTGGTTTTGAGAGAATTTCTTAATCCTGAGTTCTAGTTTGATTGCACTGTGGTCTGAGAGAGAGTTTGTTATAATTTCTGTTCTTTTACATTTGCTGAGGAGTGCTTTACTTCCAACTATGTGGTCAATTTTGGAATAAATGCAATGTGGTGCTGAGAAGAATGTATGTTCTGTTGATTTGGGTGGAGAGTCCTGTAGATGTCTATTAGATCCACTTGGTGCAGAGCTGAATTCAATTCCTGGATATCCTTGTTAACTTTCTGTCTCTTTGATCTGTCTAATGTTGACAGTGGGGTGTTAAAGTCTCCCATTATTATTGTGTGGGAGTCTAAGTCTTTTTGTAAGTCTCTAAGGACTTGCTTTACATATCTGGGTGCTCCTGTATTGGGTGCATATATATTTAGGATAGTTAGCTCTTTTTGTTGAATTGATCCCTTTTACCATTATGTAATGTCCTTCTTTGTCTCTTTTGATCTTTGTTGGTTTAAAGTCTGTTTTATCAGAGACTAGGATTGCAACTGCTGCCTTTTTTTTGACTTCCATTTACTTGGTAGATCTTCCTCCATCCCTTTATTTTGAGCCTATGTGTGTCTCCGCGTGTCAGATGGGTCTCCTGAATACAGCACACTGATGGGTCTTGACTCTTTATCCAATTTGCCAGTCTGTGTCTTTTAATTGGAATATTTGGTCCATTTACATTTAAGGTTAATATTGTTATGTATGAATTTGTTCCTGTCATTATGATGTTAGTTGGTTATTTTGCTTGTTAGTTGATGCAGTTTCTTCTTAGCATTGATGGTCTTTACATTTTGGTATGTTTTTGCAGTGGCTGGTACCGGTTGTTCCTTTCCATGTTTAGTGCTTCCTTCAGGAGCTCTTGTAAGGCAGGCCCTTGGTGGTGACAAAATCTCAACATTTGCTTGTCTATAAAGGATTTTATTTCTCCTTCACTTATGCAACTTAGTTTGGCTGGATATGAAATTCTGGGTGGAAAATTCTTTTCTTTAAGAATGTTGAATATTGGCCCCCACTCTTTTCTGGCTTGTAGAGTTTCTGCCGAGAGATTCACTGTTAGTCTCATGGGCTTCCCTTTGCGGGTAACCTGACATTTCTCTCTGGCTGCCCTTAACATTTTTTCCTCCATTTCAACTTTGGTGAATCTGACAATTATGTGTCTTGGAGTTGCTCTTCTCGAGAAGTATCTTTGTGGTGTGCTCTGTATTTCCTGAATTTGAATGTTGGCCTGCCTTGCTAGGTTGGAGAAGTTCTCCTGGATAATATCCTGCAGAGTGTTTTCCAACTTCGTTCCATTCTCTCCATCACTTTCAGGTACACCAATCAGACGTAGATTTGGTCTTTTCACATAGTCCCATATTTCTTGGAGGCTTTGTTCATTTCTTTTTACTATTTTTTCTCTAAACTTCTCTTCTCGCTTCATTTCATTCATTTGATCTTCAATCACTGATACCCTTTCTTCCAGTTGATCGAGTCGGTTACTGAAGCTTGTGCATTTGTCACATAGTTCTTGTGCCATGGTTTTCAGCTCTATCAGGTCATTTAAGGACTTCTGTACATTGGTTATTCTAGTTAGCCATTCATCTAATCTTTTTTCAAGGTTTTTAGCTTCTTTGCGATGGGTTCAAACTTCCTCCTTTAGCTCGGAGAAGTTTGATCGTCTGAAGCCTTCTTCTCTCAACTCGTCAAAGTCATTCTCCATCCAGCTTTGTTCCATTGCTGGCAAGGAACTGCATTCCTTTGGAGGGGAAGAGGAGCTCTGATTTTTAGAATTTTCAGCTTTTCTGTTCTGTTTTTTCCCCATCTTTGTGGTTTTATCTACATTTGGTCTTTAATGATGGTGATGTACAGATGGGGTTTTGCTGTGGATGTCCTTTCTGTTTGTTAGTTTTCCTTCTAACAGTCAGGACCCTCAGTTGCAGGTCTGTTGGAGTTTGCTGGAGGTCCACTCCAGGCCCTGTTTGCCTGGGTATCAGCAGCGGAGGCTGCAGAAGAGTGAGTATTGCTGAACAGCAAATGTTGCTGCCTGATCATTCCTCTGGAAACTTCATCTCAGAGGGGTACCTGGCTGTGCCCCTACTGGGGGATGCTTCCCAGTTAGGCTACTCGGGGGTCAGGGATCCACTTGGGGAGGCAGTCTGTCCATTCTCAGATCTCAAGCTCCATGCTGGGAGAGCCACTACTTTCTTCAAAGCTGTCAGACACGGACATTTAAATCTGCAGAGGTTTCTGCTGCCTTTTGTTTGGCTATGCCCTGTCCCCAGAGGTGGAATCTACAAAGGCAGGCAGGCCTCCTTGAGCTGCGGTGGGCTCTACCCAGTTCGAGCTTCCCAGCTGCTTTGTTTACCTCCTCAAGCCTCAGCAATGGTGGGCACCTCTCCCCCAGCCTCACTGCTGCCTTGCAGTTAGATCTCAAACTGCTGTGCTGGCAATGAGGAAGGCCCCGTGGGCGTGGGACCCTCCAAGCCAGGCGTGGGATATAATCTCCTGGTGTGCTGTTTGCTAAGACCCTTGGAAAAGCGCAGTATTAGGGTGGGAGTGACCCTATCTTCCAGGTGCTGTATGTCATGGTTTCCCTTCACTAGGAAAGGGAATTCCCTTACCCCGTGCACGCCCCAGGTGAGCACGTCACCCTGCTTCAGCTCTTGCTTGGTGGGCTGCAACCACTGTCCTGCACCCAGTGTCCAACTTGCCCCAGTGAGATGACCCCAGTACCTCAGTTGGAAATGCAGAAATCACCCATCTTCTGTGTTGTTCACACTGGGAGCTGTAGCCTGGAGCTGTTCCTATGGCTTAATTCTGTTATTTTATTGATTGTTTTCTAATTGTTTTATGTATCTTGGAACCACCCCCTCTGTATGCATACTTTCAAGAGATAAAAATTTATGTATATGATAAATGTTGTCTTTTAAATCAAATGGGTACCTTACTCTATGTGGTTTCTAATAGAATCTAACTACAATGTTCATTTGTTAGTAACATCTATTAGGGAAGGAAAAAACATGTCCTTTTTCTTCATCATCTGTCTATCTTTCACATCAGAGAGGAGCTACCCTCTCTGCGAGAGCTTCAAAGACCTGCAGAGACATCCGAACATGCTGCCTGCAGAGAGGAGCCACCCTCTCCATGGCCTCCTCTCTGCTGAGAGCTGAACACTCAAGGGATGATCTGCCTACAGAGAGTAACTACCCACTACGGGTCTCCTCTGAGCTGTTCTAACACTAAATAAAGCTCTTCTTCATCATCTTCACCCTTCACTTGTCTGCATACCTTATTGCTTCTGGATGCAGAACAAAAACTCGGGCAAAGGTGTCACCAACCACAGAGGTTTCTGGGAAGAAAATGAACACCCCAAAGATCATGTAACACTTCTACTAATTTGGGTTTGACTTGTTCTTGCTTTTCTAGTTTTTTGAGATGCTTTTTTAGGTTGTTTGTTATCTTTCCAGTTTTTTTATATAGGGGCTTATTGCTATAAACTTGCCTCTTAATAGTATTTTTGCCATGCTCCATAAGTGTTGTTTTGTTGTATTTCTACTTTTGATTTTTTCGAGGAATTTTTAATTTTATTGTTAATTTATTTTTTCATCCACTGGTCATTCAGGAGCATGTTGTTTAATTTCCATATATTTTGTATAGTTTTGAATGTTCCTGTTGTTTTTGATGTCTAGTTTTATTTTCTTATGGTCATATAAGATACCTGATATGATCTTGATTTTTTTTAATTTTTGAGACTTCTGTAATTTAGCATTTGGTTTGGTCAATCCTGGAGAATGTTTCATGTGCAAATACAACAAAAGTGTATTCCATAGTTGCTGGGTGAAATGTTTTGCAAATGTCTGTTAAGTTCATTTGATCTGTAGTGCAGTTTAAACTTGATGCTTCTGTGTTAATTTTCTATCTTGATTATCTTTCCAATACTGAGAGTACGGTGTTAAAGTCCTCACGTATTATTGTGTTAGGGTCTATTCTCCCTTCAGATCTAATAATATTCACCTTATATATTTGGATGCTCCAGTGTTGGGTGCATATATATGTATAATTGTTATGTTCTCTTGCTGAATTAGTCCCTTTATTATTATCTAATGTTCTTATCTGTCCCTGCTTCCAGATTTTGACTTGAAGTCTGTTTTGTCTGATATTAGTATAGCTATTTCTGCTTGCTTTTGGTTTCTGTTTGCATGGAATATCTTTTCCGTACCTTCACTTCAACCCCATATGTGTCCTTACAGGTGATGTGAGTTTCTTGTGAGCAGGATACAGTTGAGTTTAGGCTTTTTGCCCATTCAGCTAGTCTACATATTTTAAGTGGTGAATTTAATCCATTTATATTCAGGGCTATTGTTGAAAGGTGAGAGCTTAATTCTGTTATTTTATTGATTGTTTTCTGATTGTTTTATATATCTTTTGCTCCTTACTTCCTCTCTTATTGTATTCTTGATTCTTTTCTCTTCCTCCTTTGTGTATCAGTTCTGCCAGTGAGTTTTAGAGTTTCTTAAACTTTAATGATGGTGGCAGTTGTCTTTTCACTTCTAGACATGACTCTCTTGAAAATATTTTGTAAGGCCAGTCTAGTGGTGATGAATCCCCTTAGTTATTGCTTATCTATGAAGGATTTTGTTTCTGTTTCATTTCTGAAAGATAATTTTGCTAAGTATTCTTTTCCACTAGTTTTTTTTTTCTTTTAGTAATTTGAATATATTGTTCCATTCTCTTCTGGACTATAAGGCTTCTGCTAAGAAATCCCCTGTTAGTCTGATGGGTATTTCATTATACGTGACATAATGCTTTTCTCTTGTTGTTTTAAGAATTCTTTCTTTGCCTTTGACTTTTGACAATTTGACAATAGTGTGCCTCAGAAAGGACCTGTTTGGGTTGAACCTAAATGGGGTGTTTTGAGCTTTCTGGACCTGTATGTCCATCTTGCTGCCAATACTTGGGAAGTTTTCAGCTATTTTTAATATGTTATTTATACATTTTCTGTTCTCTTTTCTTCTGGAATGCCCATAATGTGAATATTTGTTCACTTGATTTTGAACAAATGGTGTCCCCAGAATCCTGTAGGCTTTCTTCATTTGTATTCTTTTTTCTCTTTTTGTCTGTTGATGTTATTTCAAGTATCTAGTCTTCTAGTGTAGAAATTATTTCTACTCTGTTGTTAAAGCTCACAGTTGTATTTTTTTTTTATTCATTGAATTCTTCAACTCTAGAATTTTTGTTTGGCACACATCTTCGTGGCCAGCCTGGGAGTGTTCCTGCCAGGGGTAGCCCATAAGGCTGTTTCTCAGGTGTGATTTTTTAAATGAGCAAAGGACCTAAATAGACATTTCTCAAAGGAAGTATACAAGTGGAAGACATACAAATGGCCAACAGGTATATTTCTTAAAAAGTTCAACATCACTAATTCTTAGGGAAATGCAAATTAAAACTACAATGAGAAAAACACTATGGGATACTACCTCATGCCTGTTATAATGGCTACCATCAAAAAGACAAATGATAAGTGTTGGAGAAGATGTAGAGAATGGGGAACCCTTGCACACTTTACACACTGTTGGTGGAAATGTAAATTAGTACAGCCATTATGGAAAACTGTATAAAGGTTCCTCAAAAAATTAAAAATAGAACTACCATATGATGCAGCAATTCCACTTCTGGATATGTATCCAAACAGAATGAAATCAGTATGGTGAAGAGATAGCTGCACTTTCATGTTCATTACATCATTATTCACAATTACCAAGATGTGAAATCAACCCAAGTGTCCATCAAGGGATTAATGCATAAAGAAAATGTGGTATATATATCCAATGGAATACTATTCAGCCTTTAAAAAGAAGGAAATCCTGTCTCTTGTGACAGCATGAACATCCCAGAGGACGAGACGCTAAATGAAACGTCAGGCACAGAAAGACAAGTAGTGGGTGATCTCACTTGCATGAAAAACAGTTGAACCCATAGAAGTAGAGTAGAATGGTGGTTGCCAGAGGCTGGGGTTGGGGAGAGAAGATGTTGGTCAAAATTTCAAGTTTTAATTAGACAAAAAGAATAAGTTTTTGAGCTCTATTGCACAGCATGGTGAATATAGTTTACAACAATGTGTTATCTATTTAAAAACTGCAAAAAGAGTAAATTTCTAATGATTTTAGCACAAAAAAGTACATAAGGTAATGGATATGTTAATTAGCTTTATTTAATCGTTCTACATTGCATGCATATTTCAAGACATTGTATCCCATAAGCATATACAATTATAATTTGTCAATTAAAAACTTAAAAAGAAATTTAAAATGTAGTGGCTGAAAAGAATAAACGGAAATCAAATAACCATGTTAGAGATTATTGTTAAACTCCATAAAAGTTATTAGTTTGAACTTTAAAAGAAAAAAAAGCCAATTGCTGTCATTACTAGTATGAGCTTTGCTCTACCCAGCTGTAAAAATTCCTCTCTTTCTTATAATAAACGTCCACAAATATACAAGTCTCCTTGTAGATAGTCTTTTTTTCATATAGTGTCACTCTCATGATGTCCTTGTAGGTATTGCATTCCACTGGACTATTTGTTTATTCCTGTACCAACATCATACTACACTAATTATTATATCATCAGCACGTTTTGATACCTAATCTAGCTACCCTCCATTCTTGTACTTTTAAAAAACTTTACGGGCTCTACTGCAACCTTTATAATAATACATTAACTGTAGGATCACTTCGTCAAGTTCTTCTCAAAAATTGTATTAGGTTTTTTATTGTAATCACATTGGATTTAGAAATAATTTTAAAGAAATCATTATCTTTACCTTATTAAGTCTTCCCAAACATAAACCTTATTTTTTTATCTACTGAGTTCATATTTTAGACCTTTATTTCTAAAATTTGTTTTTAATCCATGAAGGTTTGGCACAATTTGGGGGCTTATTCCTAGGTATTTTGTAGCATTTGTTTCTTTGACTACTTCTGGCTACTTTCTTTGACTATTTATGTCTACTTCTATTATTTCTGATTGGTTATAAACAATGTGTAGAAATGCTATAGAATTTTGTGTAGGCCTTATACCCAGCAACTTTGGTAAATCTTATTTTATCAATCTTATTGAATGTCTCAAATTGTTATACAGGAAATGATACTGTCTGCAAATAATGACCATTTTTCATCTTTCTTCCCAATCTTTTCCTTTATCTCATTTAGCTGCACAGTTTTAAATATTTCATACATTGTTGAAAATACTGATGATCCTTATTGTCTTACTTCAGTGACAATGCCTCTGAAAAATTAACTTAATGTAGATTTTGCTACAGAATTTCAGGTATGTTACCTTTTCTGGGTTTATTTCTATTTTTAATTTTAATTAAAAAAATTCACATTCACATTGAACTCTATGAAAGCTTTTAAAACCTTGATGAATTCTAATTTTTAGCATTTTACTTAGGATCTTCATACTTATGTTTGTAGAAGATGACATTGGCTCATAATTTTCTTTTACTGTCCATATTTGGTTGTAGTATCAAATTTTTGCTAAATTCATTGTATGGCTTATCAATTGCTGTATAACAACTTTCCCCAAAACTTAGCATCTTAAAACCATTAACATCAATTCACAATTTGAGAGTCAGGAATCCGCTTAGATTAGCTTAGCTGGGTAGTTGTGGTTCAGGGCCCTCATGAGATTACAGTCAAGCTATCTGCTGGGACTGCAGTCTTTTCAAGACTAGAGTGGGCCAGGTGCAGTAGCTCATGCCTGTAATCCCAACACTTTGGGAGGCCAAGGCAGGAGGATTGCTTGAGCCCAGGAGTTCTAGACCAACTTGGCCAACATGGCAAGACCTTGTCTCTAAAAAAAGTTTTTAAAAAATTAGCTGGATGTGGTGACGTGCACTTGTAGTCCTAGCTACTCAGGAAGTGAAGGTAGAATGATCACTTGAGCCCAGGAATTCAAGGCTGCAGTGAGCCGTGATCATGCCACTGCACTCCAGCCTGGGCGACAGAGTGAGATTCTATCAGAAAAAATAAAAGACTAGAGCAAGACTGAAAAACCCACTCCATGCTCACTCATGTGTTTATGGATGGGCCTCCGTTCCTCATGGGCTCTTGGTCAGAGGTGTTGGCTCCTCACCCTGTGGGCCACTGCACAGATGGCCTGAGTTTCCTCATGACCTGGCAAAAGAATGCCCTCAGAGTAAGTGATTGAGGAGAGAGAGAATGCCTCCACAATGGAAGCTGCAAACATTTATCATCTAAGTTCGTGAGGACATAACTATCTCTCACTTTCGTAATGTTTTATTAGTCACACAAACTAACTGTGGAAAAATGCAGGAGGGGGCTACACAAAGGTGTGAATACCAACAGGTGAGATCACTGGGGGCCAACGTGAAGGGTGACTGCCACACTCATCAAATAAATAAAATGGTTCTCCCTCTTTTTCCTCTTCATTGAATTGTTAATTTAATATATTCCCTTGCTGCTCTTAGAGCATTGTTTGAAAGTAGTAAGGAAGAATTTTTAGTTTACTGACTTTTTCCAGGAAAGGATTGAATTACAATATTTTTTAAAATCTTATCTAATCAAGTTGTCTCTTTCCTCTGGAGTCCACAGAGCAGAGCAATGTGGAGCAAGGCCCTTTGCCTGCTCCTTAGCTCTTAGCAGTCCCAGTTCCTGTTACTCCTGCTCCGTGGAGTCAAGGACACCACCACCCTTGCATGGTATGGCCATAGTGTGCCATAAATGCTACCCATTATGATAACGTTCTCATCATAAAATAGAAGAAATAGTGTCTTGGGAGAGAGAGGAAATTAAAGAGACTCAAAATCACTCCAGTAGGCCACAAGTAGCCCCTATTTTTTGAGAACTTGCTGTGGCCTAGTAACATTGCTATTTATTACACACACAATGCTTCCTCCAATGTTCCAAATGCTGTGAGAAGTTGACTTTTATTGCCACTTCACAGACAAAAGAATTGAAATTTAGGAGATAAAAATCACTTGTCCAAAATCACAGAGCCAGTACTTATAGACTCATGATATAAATTCAAGTCCCCCCAGTCCCTAAGCCTCTTCCTCCCACTATATATCCGTAGGAGGAAGGCCTCATAGCTAGATCTTCCCTCATAGCCTCCCACCCCACTCATAACCCCAATGAATCACAGAAGCAGGGTACAAAGAGAAATAGGCTCATTTATTTATTCATTGATCAACTGGCACTTCCTGAAATCCTGCTGTGTGCCAAGCCTTTCCCCAAAGGAGGATATCAGTGGTGGAGCCAAGTCTGGGGGTGGAAAGGACCTGGACCACACAGAGCAGGACTCCAGAGCCTCCTCCAAATCACAGGAATCAAGCTGTGAGAGAAAATCAGATAAGAGCTTCAGCATAGAAACCAGCCAAATCATATTCACATCCTTCCTTCTGCCCAAGGATCCTCCTGAGATAAAGAAAATAGCAAGACAGTGCTATAGTTGAGAGAGACTTAGTGTCAGGAGACAAGTCTCATTTTCACCGTAAAACTCTAAATTGAAAGCATTGAATTAGATAATCCTCAAACTCCACGGATCGTTTGGGATTTAACCTCAGAAAACATGACAGAAACAACCTGAATAATAAATTCTTAGTGCACATAGTGCTTTGCAGAGCACTTTCAATCTCATTATGTCCATTTTACCGATAAAGAAACTGAGACTCAGAAAGTCACTTGCCCAGGACCCCCACCCAGAGACACTAGAATAGAATCAAAGCCACAGGTGATCCTATGGAAATCCTGGCCCTGAGACCTAGAGAACAGTTCTCTTGAAGGACAAGGGAGTCAGACAGAGGCTCTGCTTGGAATAGGGGTCAAGAGTCCCCCTGCCCATATGCCTGGGCCTCCAGAGGGTTGAGGCTGAGATGGAGGGAGCTCAGTGTGCCCTCGGCCCCTGCTTACCTTTCACAGGGGAAACGCAGGATTTCCCACACATGCCCATGCAGCACTTCAAGTCACGCTCGCACTGGCCATCCATCTCACAGTAATTGGGGGGTTTAAGCATCATACATTGGCCATAAGCCGGTGGACAACGCCCAGGCTTCCTCCTCGCTGGGTGAGAGTGAGGCTACCAGTCAGAGGCCTTGTACTTTACACAACCCCTCCTATCTCCACTTTTTAGAGTGAGCCCCTGCTGCAACCTGAGCAGGTTGGATCATTCCCCACCCCATCTCTATCACCACCACTTTCTCCGTAAGTCACCCCCCAAACATAGCACCTGGCTGTCCTAGAACATCAGGCCCCCGTTGATGCAGGGGGCCAGTTGTCCAGTGCTGACTAGGTGGGAGGCTTCCAACTACCT
Organism: Papio anubis; assembly: GCF_008728515.1. NCBI lineage: Eukaryota > Metazoa > Chordata > Mammalia > Primates > Cercopithecidae > Papio > Papio anubis. The sequence goes on from NC_044991.1 coordinate 72,459,921, forward strand.
GACTATCTAAATGCCCGCTGCTTCACCACCTGCTGGCTACCTTCCTGCTTAGGGCATGTGACTCATTGACTGATTGACAAGGAGGCCTGGCAGGACCCATCACCCAGTGCCATCCCCCTAATGCTGTGTCCTCAGGCTCACTCCTCTCTACCCAGTTCCCCAATCTGCTTACTTGGGCTTGGGGTGTCAACAGGATCCAGGCATTTGATGCCACAAATGTCAGGACAACATCTCTTCTTCCCTAGACACTGCCAGTCACTCTGGCACTCAGGTTTCTCATATCTAAGGCACTGGGCAGATTTCTTAGGAGGACAGACTCCAGCTTTGAAGGCTTTTGAAGAGAAAGTCAAGAGGTCAGGAGTAGGCTGGGCACTGAGAAGTCATCATGCCTGCTGAACAAAGCACCACTTTTGAGGGGGAGAGACCCTTACCTCAGGAGCTATCCACAAAGCCCAAAGGGTCATGCCTGCCTGATCTCTGGGTGGATTGATGGGCTTGATTAAATTGGACAAATGGACAGGGGATGTTTCAGACCCAAGAAAAGGGCAGCAGGCTTCTAGTCAAGACCTCCCACCCCAGAGCAAAACAGGGCTACACAAAGGCAGAGAGGAAGGCTGGGAGTGATGGAGATGGAGACAGATAAACAAAGATAAATAGAACCAGTGTGAGAGAAGTTGAGAACTAAAGCCCAAGGCAGAAACACAGAGACAAAATAGCAGAAGCGAAGACACAAAGAAGAAGCAGAGTCAGAAACTAATGATTTGAGAGTCGCAGACAGGTGAAGAAGGCAGAGGATAAGAGAGAGAGAGAGAGAGACAGAGAGAGAGTGGGATCTGGGCCGACAGCATGGCTGCATAGAAAAAGCATTTCCAGAAGCTCAGAAACCCTCACAGAAACCTTGGAGCTCAGCCAGACATGTATTCCACTCTCAGGGAGGTCTCCTGAAACTAAGCTGAGAGATCAGAGCCTACAGAAGGGGACACACCCACATCACCAGGAGACCGCACCTCTGACCCTGCAGCCCAGATTAGACCAGAATGACTCCCAACTTACACTTTCCAGAGCCTTCCACAGCCCAAGGTGCCAGGGTTCCCAGGGCAAGAAGCATCATGAAGGGGAAGAGGCCACTGGACTTCATGGTGAAGGCAGGAGTGACTCTGATGGCCAATGCCAAACCTCACTATTTATTCTTTCACCAGTGGGTGTGGCCCAACCAGAATTCTTTTGGCCTCTCCCAGCTACTATTGCATAAGCAGGAAGCTTAGCCAGAGACCAGAAATCCTGACACCAAGGAGACGGTTTATCTTTCCTATGCCAGGTAAGGCTTTGAGGCCAACACAGTAATTACCAGAAAAGAAAGGGAAGAGGTTGGCCTGAGAGGTTGGCTGATTAAAGAGGCCATCTCAGTGTCCATCTGAGCCCTAAACATCACGAGACCCCAGGCCATTAGCCTTACAGGTGGAGAGGGGAAGAAGTGGTCAATTGCAAAGGTGCTACCTGGACCTGGAACTGAAACCAGATGCAGACCCCCAGCTGAGGCTTCGTGCATTACATCCTATTCTCACATTACGAATTCTGATTTTCACATTATTGGACTCTAAGGCATTGTGAAACTCTGCTGAATGCTCAATGCAGTTTCTTTCTCAAAAGTTCAGCTCATTCAACCAACCGATACTTAGTTCCCTGAAATATTTACACCGTTTATCCCCAGTGCCTGTCACAGGAAAAGCATTCACTCAACAAATGAAAGCTGAAGAAGAGCTCTGCTCTCAGCAAATCTCTTCAGAGCTCAGTTTTCTCAGCTGTGAAATGAAATGATACTAACAAGTCAGCCCTTCTCAGAGGGTTATGAAATTAAGGGCATGAAGGGACTCTGAAAAGAATAAATGAATTGTATCCCTTCCCACTAAAGAGAACTGAAATGAATCTGAGATAAAGGGGGAAAGCAGCTCATCAGTCACTGTAATCAACATTTAGCTATGAGATAATTTGAGATCTTAGAGGACTGCTTCCTAAAATTCCCCAAAATCCCTTACAGATCTCACATGACAGCCAAAAAATCAAACCCGTTCTATATGCTACCCAGTCTGCATAGATTGCTTCTAATTATAAAGAGAGTCATCATTATCTCTAAAATTCAGGCCATAGCTGAGTGTAGGGTCACATACATACAGTCTCAGCTGCTCATGAGGCTGAGGTGTGTGGATTCCTTGAGACTAGGAGTTTGAGACCAGCCCTGGCCAGATATTGAGACCCTATCTCTACAAAAAAATTTTAAAAATTAGCCAGGCATGATGATGTATGCCTGTAGTCCCAGCTACTTGGGAGGCTGAGCCAGGAGTACGGCCTTAGCCCAGGAGTTTGAGGCTGCAGTGAACCATGATTATGCCACTGCATTCCAGCTTAGGGAACAGAGCGATACTCTGTCTTAAAAAAATAAAATAAAATAAAATAAAATTCAACCAAAGCTCATCTGGCTGCAAACTCTAAGCTCTTGACTCACTATCTTCATGCTTAGAATTCTCCCATTCATTCCTAAAGTGAATGTTTGTGGAACTTTTCACAGACATGAAAGACTCACTCATTATCAAGTAGTGACAGCCCAACATGAAGTATTTAAGTATTCCACAACCAGACAGTCAACTGGCAGCAGATCTGTTTATATGAAAGTCATTCCATGGTTTAAATTTTGGTGGCTCAGAAGACTTGGACATAATCAATCAATCATCAATCAAATTTTGGTGGAAAAAGAAAAGGATGAAAATTAATATGCACGAGGTAACTACTATGAACCAGGTACATTCAGTCCTAGTTGGTATTTAGTAGGGCAGGTAAGAGAGAAATGGAGGATATGATTTCCGCCAGTGGGTAATGACACTCTCAAGTCAAGATTTTTGTTCTCACCTGCACCACCCAGGGGACAATTTGATTTCTCTCACATAGTTTCTGTTCTCTCTCTATCTGTTTGTTCCTATTTTCCTCAGTGCCACACTCAAGAAATTATCTGGAATTTTCTAAATATTTGTTTCTTAAAGAATGAAAAGGGGCTGGGCATGGTGGCTTATGCCTGTAATCCTAGCACTTTGGGAAATCAAGGTGGGCAGATCACTTGAGGTCAGGAGTTCGAGAGCAGACTGGCCAACATGGTGAAACCCTATCTCCACTAAAAATACAAAAATTAGCCAGGCATGGTGAAACGGTGAACGCACCTGTAACCCCAGCTACTCAGGAGGCTGAGGCAGGAGAATCACTTGAACCCTGGAAGTAGAGGTTGCAGTGAGCTAAGATCGCGCCATTGTACTCTAGCCTGGGCAACAGAATGGGACTCCATCTACAAAAAAAAATTAATTAATTAATTAAAAGGAGAATGCTACAGCTTAAGGTTTTTTTTTTTTTTTAATCTCCAATTGGCTGATTGCTTAATGTGTGATTGACCGATTAGAGCCAACTCCTTTCTCATCAGAAAAGTACCCTGTGCCCAATTAGCAATGTCTTCCATGGGTGTCAGAGGAGGATAATAATATATAATCACTATTATCTTTGACATAATTGGTTCTAAATCTTTACATCATAGAATGTGAAGACTAAAGAGGACTTCAAGGGTTTTCTAGATCAGCAAACTATAGTCCTTGGACCAAATTTCCACCTAGTCACCTGTTTTTATAAAGTTTTATTGGCACATAGCCATACATCCATTAATTTATGTACTGTCTACGGCTATTTTTCCACTACAATGGCAACAGGGACCTAAAATATTTACTGCCAAGCCTAAAATACTTATTGTCTGGTCCTTTACAGAAAATGCTAACTCCTAGACCAAACCCGCAGCTTGCATAAAAGAGACTGAATCCCTTTGAAGAAGATCCAGGTTCAAAGCTGCATAGCGGATTAATGACACACACAAGATTGAGCTTTTCTAAAACAGGTTACTCACATGCTGATCCCCAGAACCTGTTTGGTGGAGGACACTTCCGCTGCTAACCCAATCTTAACCTGAGATTGACTCATTAAATCTATTTCAAAGCCGGGAGCAGTGGCTCATGCCTGTGATCCCAGAACTTTGGGAAACTGAGGCGGGTGGATCACTTGAGTTTGGGAGTTTGAGAATAGCCTGGCCAACATGGTGAAATCCCATCTCTACTAAAAATACAAAATTTAACTGGGCATGGTGGTGTGTGCCTGTAATACTCAGGAGGCTGAAGCAGGAGAATCACTTTAATCCGGGAGGTAGAGTTGCAGTGAGCTGAGATCACAGTACTGGGCTATGAGAGTGAGACTCCATCTCAAAAAAAAATAAAAAAATAAAAATCTATTTCACACACCATTTATTGTGTTCTACCTAAATCCTACAGATTCCTTCATTCATTTATACAATCCATTCCCACAAAAGTTATTTCACATTTCTTACCGCATGTCAGGTATTGCACTAGGCCTAGGGCTACAGAAAAGAGCGCGCACACAGAGTTGACACCACATGGTTTTGAGAACCTGAACTTCAAAGTCAGACTTACAGGTTGGAAGCAAATCACTGAACCTCTTTGAACTTCAGCTACCTCCGTTGTAAAATGAGAGTGTTGCTGCCTCTGGAGTCGTACAGCTGTTGTGAGGAGTATTTGGAAAGCACTCAGCACAATGTCTGGTCCTCTCAGTACAGTACATATTGTTTTTATTACCGGCGTGTCCCTGCACACATTAAGCGCACAGGGAGCTGTCAGTCTTTAACTGAATAGCTTAGTCCTTGGGTCTGGACCCATCTGGCTCTGCCCCATTAAATGTTTGACAAAATGTGGTCTCATTTCTTGACAAGATAGACCTGATTGGACCTATTGGTAAGTAGGTAGATAGATAGATCTTAACTGACAGATAGATATAGATTAGATAGATAGATAGATAGCCAGATAATCAGCTATTGGTTCTCTTTCTCTGGAGAACCCTGGTTGATGGAACCTACTTGCCTCTGCACTTCCCACTGCCATTTATTAAAGTTGGTTACATCATTACTTGTGAGGCTGCATCATCTTTTACGCCTCCTCTGAATATTGGTTTCCAATTACTGTCTCAAATGTTGTTAATGTGGTCCCTTGTCCCTGACTACCAGGGTGCTGGTGACAGAGGGAACCTGCTAGCTGGTGGGTCCTGCACACACCAAGTAGTGGGACAGGGACCCTGCACACCTCTGAGGGTCTGCACTCTCCCTGTGAGTATCTACATACTTGTGGAAGAGCAACAGTAAATACGTTTTTTAACACCATGGCAGATCTAGAGAGAAACTGCCAAAGAAAATTAAAAAATTAATTTTAGTACCTTTAACACTTTTTTTCCTGCTTTTGAACAAGGGACTCCACATTTTCACTTTGCATTAAGTCTTGTAAATTATGTAGCTGGCCCTGGAGGGGCTCATGGGTGAAGTGAGGGGAGCATCTCATTTATACAAGAAATGTCTCTCCCTAATCCATCATGGCTCAAGACTGACCTGAGAGAGCACAGGTCAATCAGAGGCAAAAAAAAAAAAAAAAAGACATCAACTGAAAAGGCCCTTTGGAGTTGCACAGAGATGGCCTGGAAAGCCCTGAGGAAGAGACAGGAGCAGCCACAGGCTACCAACAGGAGCCATCCAAGGCGGTAGGATGACTGCCCTAGATTCTAGCAATGGGGGGAGGAGTATAGAGTGGGAAGCACCCCCTTGGACTAGTACCCATGCAGTTCTCAGTCCAAGCTGGGATTCTCTGCCCCAGTGACACCATTGATCCTGGCTGGCTTCAGGCACTAGAGGGGAACATAGACAATTTTGAGGAAGATACCCCAAGGCACAAGGCGCCCTGAAGTGTGAGGTGCAGGGAAGGAGCCCCATTGCTCAGGCCTAAGGGAGACGTGTTTTGGGTCTCCCCATTCTGATAGCAGATGCCACCTTCACCCTTAGCTAAAAGTCACTATGTTCTTACCTAAAATTCACTATGTTTCCAAGTCTCAAAACCAAAAAACAACACGGAACAAAAAACTCTTTCGGAATCTGGCAGACGACCAGGTTTTCACAGTTCATTCCTGCGTGAATAAGGCAGCCACTACCTTTCACAGGGCCTCAGTTCCTCTACCTGTCCCAAGACGGTAACTGTGACTCTAAGAAACAGTTTCATCCTGCTTCCTCTGAGGCCATGAACTCACCCCAAGAGCCTCAGCCAATTTCCTGACTTTCATAGTTGCCTTTATAACTTAGCTTAAAATGTTGTCTTAAACAAAATACATAAAACGTTCAATAATGACCAAATGGGAATGGAGACACCGAACCAGGGAGTATGGAGAAGTAACAGGTGTGGTGGGGAGAGTACTGGGGGAAAAAACTCCGAGCTGGGACAGGAAGAGCAGATGAGAAAGAGATGACTGCAAGGGAGGTGGGGTCATTTCAATCACCTCTGGAGGTGTCATCCACAGGTGGTGGACATGGTAGCCGGATCTCCCCAGACCTTTCAGAGAAACAGATGGCTTAGCCACTCCTTAGCATTTCCCCACCCAAGAAAGTTTGAATTCTGCAAGGATCGTACTTCCTCCCCTGCTGCTCATCATAGTCTTAATAAAACCTGGAAATGTGAGCTGTCCTTTCAGGCCCACAAGTGAATGGGTGAGGGGCAGTAAAGCAGAATCTGGGCAAGGGTGAAAAACGTCCATCCATCAAAGAATTAGCAGGAGAAATTAACCAACAATGGTGGATCTCAAGTGTCTTCCTACTTATTGCCAGGCAAGAGATGGCTGGTGTACAGATCAGGGTTCTGCACTTTATTCCTTCAAAAGCTGCATGTCTGTCTCCCTAGAGGAAGAGATGCAGTTAACCTAAGGTTAAAGAAAGAAAGTCTGTGGTATGTCATGAGGAAATGCTTTAGGGACCTGGTAAAACAAAAAGAAAAACAAGTGCTGGGCATTAAGAACACACACAAAAAAATTAGCTGGGCATGCTGGCGGGCACTTGTAGTCCCACCTACTCGGGAGGCTGAGGCAGGAGAATGGTGTGAACCTGGGAGGCGGAGCTTGCAGGGAGCCGAGATCACCTCACTGCACTCCAGCCTGGCCGACTGAGCAAGACTCCGTCTCAGAAAAAAAAAAAAAAAGAAGAAACTGCCATCATGACTACCCATGGAAGAAAACAGAGAAAAGAAAAGCTGGATTATCAAACTGTAGAACAGAGCTAGAAGCAGCTTGGGAAAAGATTTCCCCAAATCACTGGAATCCATCTCCTTTGGTTTAGCATGTTTTATTACATTATTTAAGCGTCACACAAAACTTGGTAGATACTAATGTCAAGTCAGTTTACAGATGAGAATAAATGAGTCTCAGAGAAACTTTCCTGTTGCAGATCAGGAGACGGCAGGATCTTGGATGGACATGGCAGACGATGCCTGGTTGATCATTACTGTGGGAGAGTTTGGCATCGAAGCCTGGGGTCAGTGGAGAGCACCACTTTGTGGACGCCTCTGTGGCCCAAACAGAGCAGAGCGCCAGAAAGATCATGAAAGACTCACACTTGACAGCATCACTTCTGGCCCCCGGGGCCCTGTGGTCAGCTAGAGAAGTATGACGATGACACTGGACTCGGGAGACTGTGCTGGAATCCCAGCTCTGTCCAATTTGATGTAGAACCTTCCTTTCTCTGGGCCTCAGTTTCCCTATTTGTAAGATCAGCGCATTGGAACAGATGCTGTTTAGAGGCCCCAAGTCTTAGATTCTAGCTGGGTTTTTACCTTATAGAGGACTCTCAGGACCCAGAGAGTTTACCTTCCTGAAGAAAAAGCCTAGGAATAGACAAGATGCATGACCCCGAACTTCACAGTGGTTCAAGCACTTTTATATCCCATTTTAAAGAAAAGGAAATGGAACCTCAGAGAGTAAGCCCGCTTGCCCAAGATGACACAGCAAGTCAGAGGTACAGTAAGATTCAAACCCAAGTCTTCAGAATTCAGCCACATACTGCTTCATTATGGTCCCTCCAAGACATCTTTAGTTCTAAACCCAAAGTTGGAGGTGCCTGGGATAGTAGCACTGTCCAGATAATCCTGCAGAGGAAAGTTAAAAAATGATCTTAAAGATGCAAGAAGTGAGAGTGCTGAATAAACCAAGAAAAATAAGTGTTATTTTCAGGTGCAATTTGAGCAAGGGCTCAAACTATAGCTCCCACAAGATTCTCTCCATGACAGTTCTCTTCATGTTGGCTTCATTCTTAGTCAGACTCCCTCTTAGCATTTATAATATGGCTGTGGCATCTCCTCACGTCTTCCCACATTCATGTCTAGTAAGGGCTTTTTCTGGGCGACTCAACTAACTAGGAGTGGCTAGAATTAAATCTTTAAACCAATGATCGGGACCAGGGAAATGGGATGTACCGATTGGTTTAAGCCAAGGCCACAATACTCATCACCATTGAATGCCCCAAATCCAGTAGAATTTCAGAGTGGGAGAAGGAATGATTCTCCTGGGGTAAATTAGGATATGGCTATCAGAAGAGGGGCAAAAGGATGCTCAGTGGTAAAAATAGTAGTGAGTGTTCTCTTAAGTCTACCCCTTTTGGTTACTGAAATCTACATAGCTGTAACTTTTTTCAAATACTTTCTAAACCAACATCTACATAAAATGCACTCAACCTCTCTCCCAAAGAAAGACAACAAAATGTCTCTCTGAGTACTATATTCATCTCCAGTTCTGAAATGTGGGTGAAAGTAGTTCTGTCAGTTAAATTTATAGTCTTTACAGATTAAGTTTAATAAGCTTAAGTAAATTTAACCACTTCAAATGCACCCAATATAAAATGGTAGAGTGAGGGCGGAATGACTGCAATAAAAAGTCCTATTTGCAAAAGAGAAACATAGGAAGATATATACAAATTGTCACTGGCCCATAATATAGATTGTACATCCTGTAAGACAGGGATGTGGGGACTTCCTACCTAATGTTGGAGTGACTTCCTTATTCAATAAATCCGAAGAATTCAGTTCTGCTGTCTGGGAGCCTCTCCCTTGCCTTCCATGGCTACATCTCAGAGAAGTATTTCAGAGGATGCCCTTTTGTTGGGGAAGGAAGGGCATCTGCGCCTTTTCAAGAATTCATTTTATACAGGTGCAATAGGACCTGGGGATTGACATGAGCAATCAGTGGTCATTATAAGGCTTGGTTTTCATGTTTAGTTGGCTCCTGGTCCATTTGCTTCAAATAAAAGCATGAACTAGAAATTATTGTCAGAAATCTTGCCAAGTCATGTTTGCCTTTTATTTATCCTGCTTTACTCCAAATATGCACTTTTAATCTGAAGATGCGTGTCTTAATTCTAAAAAAAAAAAAAAAAGAGTCCTTTCTTTATCTCTTTGAATATTACTTCTGTGACATTCTCTCCACTCCTTTCTGGATTTTCCACTGGATATCTACTAGACTTTCTATTTTTATTATTGTTGTTTTGCCTTTCTCTTATATTTTTCTCTTCATCTCTCTGTGCTGGGCTCTGGGTGAATTTCTCAGTACTAGCTAACAATTCAAGGGTACATGCGCAGCTTGTTAACATGGGTAAATTGCATGTTAATATTTGGTGTACAGATAACTTTGTCACCCAGGTAATCAGCATAATACCCAATAGGGACTCTTTCAGTCTTAACTCTCCTCCAACCCTGCACCCTCAAGTAAGCCCCAATGCCTGTTGTTCTCTTCTTTGTGTCCACATGTATTCAGTGTTTAGCTCACACTTATAAGTGAGAGGATGTGATATTCTGTTTTCGGCTTTTCTGGGTTTTCTGTTGCTGCTGTAATTCACTTAGGATAATGGCCTCCAGCTCCATCCATGTTGCTGCAAAGGACATTATTTCATTCTTTCTTATGCCTGCATATAGTATTCCATGGTATTTATGTACCACAGTTTCTTTATCCAGTCCACCATTGATGGACATCTAGATTAATTCCATGTCTTTGCTATTTTGAATACTGCTACAATGAATATATGCATGCATGTGTCTTCATGGTAAAACAATTTCTATTCCTTTGGGTATATATCCAGTGATGACATTGCTGGGTCAAATGGTAGTTCTATGTAGTGAGTAATGAATTTTTATTTCAATAATCATTTATTTCCAGGATTTCCACTTGGTTCTTTTTTTTTATATGTTCATCTGGTAAATCTAAATAATGTGCAGTTGTCTGCCACCTTTTTACCAAATTAGGCAGGACAACCCTTTGGACAATTGCTAGGTATCTGCATTCCCTGAAAATTCAGCCTCAATGTTTGTTTTAAAAGAAATAGAGACTTAGCATCAATAAACAATAAGCACGTAACTATAGCTCTCTTGTTTGATCTTGTTCTTCCTCCTGTGAACATAAATCAAATTATCAATCAGCAATGCCTCTATGTGCGTTTATTTTTAAGGACCTCCTCAATTAGACAGCTAACCAAGGTCAGACCCTACAAAAGAAGACATACAAGTTACAAATCGGTGCAGGCTGGAAAGGAAGGAAATTAGCATGATTTGCAAACCTAGAGCGTGCCTTAAGATCTTCCCATAGAAAGGAGGCAATTATATCTCTATTCTGGTGTCTGTAATCCTAGCACTTTGGGAGGCCAAGGAGGGAGGATTGTTTGAGCCCAGGATTTCAAGACCAGCCTGAGCAAAATAGCGAAACCCCATCTCTAAAGAAAAATAAAAGAAAAAAATCATTTGTGGAGACAGGACAAGAGGAAGCTGAGAAAGGAATAAAAACATGGGAGGGGCCACACGTCCAGTCATCCCTGTTGGTCTAAGAGCAGCAATGCACTTCAAGGGAGAGGCTGGGTGTCCACTTCCTTCTCTTTCACCAGAAGGCTTGAATTCCCTTGGCTCGAATTTTGCCATTTGTCCAGGTTGGATTCTTCTTAGCAATTCTGGAGAGACTGAGAAAGGTGGTTGCCCTCAGAGAAAAAAAATCAGTACAAAGAAGAGTTAGAGAACTCAGGGATGGGGAGAGCTGGGATCTGGGGCAACAGCAGCGAATGTCTGAACCGGAAGTAGAAGCCAACAATTGTAATTCAATGGTGGCAGGAGAATTGGAAACCTCCCCGCCCAAGAAATGATGTGTGATAATGCTGGATTGAAGACCAGGATATTTCTCACACTTTTCCCCTCCCGGGCTGGCATGTCTCCCCAAAGGAAGACATCCGTTTACTCAATGACCAACAGAAAAGAAGCTGTCACTTGTCACTAAGGAAGTGGTGTGGGCCTTGATAAGACCTAAAAAAAGAACACGGCCTCTGTGGTGGTTGAACATGTGTTTGCTTTGTAATTGTTCATTAAATCTTACTCTTCTTTTATGTGCTTTTCCTAATGCATGTTTTGTTTTACAATTTTAAAGTTTTGGGAGAAAGAATGAGTATTGGAAATTAGGCAATTGTCAGCAATGCTGGAACCTACAGGAGAGGCCAAGAGGAGAAAGAAAAATGACTTATCAAACTCTAGAACAAGGAGGATGCAGACCCCAAGCTCCACAGCCTGGACAAACGTCTCCCAAATTATCCTATATCCTTTTGCTTGATCTCAGTGACATTCATTAAAAGATTACAGACTTCGGAATCAGACTGAACAGCTTTTAAATCCTGTCTTTCTCACTTAATAAATATGCTCTCTTTGATAATTCTGATACTTACGGCTAATAATTACTGAGCATCTGTTATGTGCTAGGCACTGTGCTAAAGGCTTTGCATGCTTTTTCACATTTAAACTTTAAGACAATGAATAAAGCAGGTACTACAGTATCCAATTTTACAAACAGGAAAAATAAGGCTCAGAGTCAGACTCCTATACAAGGTGACAGGAGGAAGGAATGCTTTGGGTGAATTTGACAGGGGCTGTCTAAGAAATAATGCTTCTTACCCAGGCCTGAAGAGCAGCCAAGAGTATTCCCTGTGCCTAAAGCTGGGATAAGGAGAGAGAACCACTGAGGGTCACCTCTACAGTTCATGCAATCAATGTGCCTGCTGTACAGATGGTGCGTGAGCTCCAGATAGAAGCATCAGTTAGCATAAACTGTCTCTGGTGTCATCTTGATTAAAAATAGGACAATCTCCAATTTTATAAACACATTTTTAAGTTGTATTTTCCACATTTAAGTCATTAATCCATCTGGAATTTATTTTTGTGAAAGGTTTAAGTAGAGACATTGTTTCATTTTTTTTCCAATATGAAATACCAAATTGTTCCCTATATCATTGATTCCCCCTATTGATCATAAAACTGTATTTATTTTGTACCAGTTTTCATATGTGGATGGATGCACTCTGCTAGGTTTTCTTACTCAATTTGCTCGTTCCCAGAACAATACCATACTCTTTTAACTTGCATCTATATTTTTTATAACCTGGTGCTTCACAATAGAAGTCTTTTCTGTTTTACTTATTTAGAATTGTTTTGACTATCCCTGTGCTTTTACTCTACCATATAAACTTTAGGGTCAATTTGACAAGGTCCTTAAATACTCTGTTGAATGTTTACTATGATGGCATCAATGTTATAAATTACCTGGAAGAGCCAAAATATTTACCACAGTAAGTCTTCCCAAGTATAAAAAAAAATAAGTATCACTCTATTTATTCAAGACATCTTCAAGTCATTTAATAAAATTTTATTTTCATCATATAATCTTTGCAAGTTTTTCCTTGGTTCATTTCCAGGTACTCATAAATTTTATGGCTGTTGTGAATAGTTTACCCATTGAATCTCTTGGATTTCATCCTAAGACAATCATATCATTTGTAAACACTCACAATTTTATCTCTCCCTTTCCAATCCTTACACCTCTTTATTTTTAAGTCAAATTTTATTGCATTGGCCTAAGATCACTATATGAGATTGACTGAGAATGGAGATGGAGGAATTCTGCCCTTGTGACTGTCTTTAAGGATGCCACTTACTTTTTTTTTGAGACGGAGTCTGGCTCTGTCGCCAGGCTGGAGTGCAATGGCGCAATCTCGGCTCACTGCAAGCTCCGCGTCCCGGATTCACGCCGTTCTTCTACCTCAGCCTCCTGAGTAGCTGGGAGTACAGGTGCCTGCCACCACGCCCAGCTAATTTTTTTGTACTTTTAGTAGAGATGGGGTTTCACCGTTTTAGCCAGGATGGTCTCGGTCTCCTGACCTCGTAATCTGCCCGCCTCGGCCTCCCAAAGTGCTGGGATTACAGGCGTGAGCCACCGCGCGAGGTCAAGGATGCCATCACTGAGTATATTTGCTGCAACAGTTGGTAAATACTCTTTATCAGGTTAGTTATATTCACTTTTGTTCCTAGTCTAGGGTGTTTCTATTTTTATTGTGCATGAATGTAGAACACAATATAGAATGATTTTTATGAAGCAATTTAGAGACTCATTTGGGGCACCTTTAAACTTTTAATTTGCTTAATCCCCTTGATAGATTTTTCTGTTCTTGAACTACCTTTGCATATCTATTTATTTATTATACTTATTATAGGGATCCCCTACTATTATAATAAATATCCTAGCATGTATTATACTTGTCACTTTGAAATATTTCAAATGTATGGAAAAAATGGGAAGAACAGTACAAAGAACTACCATATTCCCTTCACCTAGATTCACTAAATGTTAACATTTTGCCACATTTGTTTTGTCATTCTTTCTCTTCTGTGTGTGCGAGAGAATAGAATGCTTTATTCCAACCATTGAGAGTAAGCTGTATACATCATGCTCCTCTATCCATGAATACTTCAGTGTGTATTCCCTATGAATAAGGATACTTTTATATAACCACAGTACAGTTATCAACTTCAGGAAATTCAACACTGACAATTCCCTAACATTTAGGATTTCCCCATGTATTCTCATAAGAAAAAAATGTCTAGTTTCTTAAACTCTGATTATGATATCAAACACACAATATCAAAGATAAGCACCACAAAGTTTCCACCTGTGCTTTCCCTTTTTTTAGTCTCTGAAATCATTTGGGATAGAAATTTCTTGTAAGTTTGGTAAAAAATGAATACATTTCATAATATTTCCCATTTTAAAATGAGAGATTTAATTATCAAATAAAAGCCTCTTAATCTGTTTTCTTTTATAAAAGGAGAAATTTAATGATTAGACATTTATTCAGGTTTTAAATTTCTTCTGAAACCAGAAAGAACAAAGAAGAGGAAACTTGTCATGTCTGGTAACCACTGAAGCAATTCATTTCAGATCTGTGTTACAACTCCTGATAAATAAAACCAAAGAGGATCACACCCACTACAGTAATTTCCAAATAGTTCCCAAAAGAAAGTGCTAAACCTGACCAACAATAGCAACATTCTCAATAGGAGGTGGAGTGAGGATTGGTGCCACAAGGAACTGGGAGCTGATTCTAAAGGAAAATAGATATCTACTAGTTGTTGACCTATGTCACTGTGCACTCGTCTGTCACAAACAATGCCTTTAATCCTCACCACCATACAAGAAAGGAATTATTATTAACCCCATACATACATGATAAAACTGATGCTCAGAAAGATGAATTCCCCAGCAATTCAGACATAACTCACACAATTATGATTCAAGATAAGGATCTGCCCCACCCAAAACCCATAATTACATGTTTCTACCCACATATTAGAGAGTTAGCCATTGGGGTCCCACCTATCTTTCACTTCTCTTCCTCTATCATCCCCCATGTCCTAGACCATGGGCCAGGTGCGGTGACTCATGTCTGTAATCCCAATGTTTTGGGGCTGCAGGCAGGGTCAATCACTCTGAGCTGCATTGTTAAAGATCATCCTGCACTTGGAAGCCCAAGACCAGCCTATGAGACCCTATCTAGAAAGAAAGAAAGAAAGAAAGAAAGAAAGAGAGAGAGAGAGAGAGAGAGAAAGGAAGGAAGGAAGGAAGGAAGGAAGGAAGGAAGGAAGGAAGGAAGGAAGGAAAAGAAAGGAAGGAAGGAGGGAGGGAGGAAAATAAGGAAGGAAGGAAGAACGGAAGGAAGGTCAGGTGTGATGATATGCACCTGTAGTCCTAGCTACTTGGGAGGCTGAGGCAGAAGGCTCCCTTGAGTCCAGGAGCTCAAGGTTACAGGGAGCTGTGACTGCACCATTGCACTTCAGCCTGGGCAACAGAGTAAGACTCTGTCTCTTAAAAACAAACAGATAAATAAATAAATAAAAATGTTGGTTCTAACAGGGTGGAAAAACACTTAGATAATCTCTAGAGACTCTGACTATGATACAAGTCTAGGCTTGACTCAGCAGTCATCTCATGTACATTCCCAACCCACCCAGAGATCCCAGTAAATCTGGGAGATCCTAGCAAACCATTTTTTAAGTGAAGAGCAGAGACTATGGCAGAATCTACAGACTGATGCACTCCACATCCATTTCAACAATGTTTTGTGTACCTCTCTATAATGCAGAGGCTAGAATGTTAAAAGCTACATTCTCCAGACTCCCTGAAGCTAGGGCCTGTCTGTGGTTTACATTTCACCAATCAGATGCACACTCACAAGGGTTGAACCAAGAGTAAGTTGGAGGAAAGCAGAGTGTAGGGCACATATTTTGCTGGTAGAGACCATGGCCGAAGCAGAATGGTTCTCCAGCCGAGAGTTTCCTGAATTGTGGCCAAGGCACCATGACTCAGGGGGAGGAAATTTTCCTGATACTCAGTGTCCAGGCTTCTCCTTCAGCCCTCCAAGTGATTTTGTAGGACACCTAATCCTAATAATAAATCACTTTCTGTTTAAACTAGCTAGAGTAGTTCCTGGTTTTGTAACTGATGCTTAACCAATATAGAAGATAAGAGAGATACAGGAGTTTGATGAGGTCAATCAGCCAGTTGATGGCAGAGCTGAGATTCAAACTCAAGAATCTTAGGATGTGGCCTTCTGCTCCCAATCCCCAAGTAACCTGCACTCTCAGGACACCGATCAGAGGAGCTAGGGTAAAAGGAATTCTTAGGGAGATCCTGTGGTCCCGGTTTTAGCTGACTCCTCTTCACCCCATTGGTGAAGGAGGAATTTCTGGCCTAGGGTTATAAGGATGGCCAACCACATGACACCCAACACTGAACAGATGAGATCTGTAGCCGTTTATTATTCACATCCCAGTCTGGGGGACAAGGATACTGCATGCCACCCAGGGCCACATGGAGATTGCACTTGGGAACCCCGTGTGCCACCAGGGGCTGTGAGAGGCAAGGTTTATAGTGTCACAAGGGTGGGATGTTCTCTGCCTCCCACAGGAGGGTATGACTGGCTTGCTTGAATAATCCTGCAGCCTGTCAGGAAACTGAAGCCCATTCATCAGGAATAAGCAGGACCTGTAGCTGCTCCCTTAATAAGGAGGTTGTTTAGCTAGAAGACTTTTCCCATGGGAGTACAGTAAAGAGGGAAACCTGAGGTTAGTAAATTCCAGGTCCCTTCTGATTTTATCAGATGTCACAGCAGCAGATAAGATTGAATTTGAATTTTAAATCTTGGACCACATCTCCTTGAACAAAATTGTTGAGATGATGAGAAAAAAACAGTGTTGAAGATAGCAGTGCCAGGCAGATACTCCCTCTAAGGGATAAATAAGCAGGTGACCTCTCTTATGGATGGCCCAGGGCACCAGCAGTTGTGGTCATAAGTGAGTTACATGAAGTCAGCCTGTCCTGGATTTTTCACAATGTGAATACATGCTTTTCCAAACATGCCCTTACAGTACTAGAATTCATCTTAGCACTGACCTTTCTTCTCACAGTTGTTTGGGGATTTGGGCATCACATACTGGCCTCTGGTACTTTCAGACCTTCAGCATAACAAGAGAGAGCCAGACCATATGTCATCCCTGTCCCTAGGATTCTGCCCCACCACTTTCTGTGGATGCAATCAAGCCTGAGGATTGCCTTCAGGAACAACCAACCACCCTGTTGGCCAATGTTGAACTTTCCTTGGCAATACAATCCATAATGTTAGTCAGCTTCTGGTCTATTTGCTTCCATGGACTTGTAACCAAAGCCAAGTATCTTGTTCTATAGATGTTAATTAATTCATTATGCTCCATATTTTATGTATGCTTTAGAGGCAATCACTCACATCTTTCTTTAATTCTTTAAAAAAATTACTCTCCATACTCCAGCCCCAGTAGAGGTGAACCCTTAGCCAGCTCCTAGCTCCAAGCAAGGTTCTTTCGGAAAGGCAGGGGGTTCTTTCTTAAATGAGGCCCTTCTGGCTGTCCCCTGACTCCACTCTGAGGCCTTATTTCTCTATCAGGGCTTTTTAATCTAAGGTCCATACATCCCTTCTGGGATCCCTAAATCCCAGGAAATGATATGCCATTGTCATGTGCATTTTTCAGAGGAGTGAGTTCCTCAGCTTCTCAAAATGGCTTAGATCCCAAAAAGATTAAGACCCATTGCTGGAAGTCTAGTTCATCCCTCTATCACTTAACTTCTGATTTCCTTATCTGTTGGCTGCTCCTCTGATGTTCCCCAACCTTCTCCTTTTTTGCTCTACATTACATCTACCTGTTAATCTGTATCTCCCTGGACTGGACTGAGAGCCCTTTGAGAGTAGGGACTGTATTAAACTTTTTCACCTCTGTATTCATAGCAAACTAACACATATCCAGTACCAAATAACTAGGGATGCTAGCTCCATGAATGTAGGAACCTTTTGTGTTTGGTTCATATCTTTATCTTAGATGCAAGGCATAGGACCTGACACATAGTCAGTGCTCGATAAACATTAGATGCAGACAATAACTTGTGGAATGAACAAATGAATGCATTCAGAAAGAAGCCACTTCGCTCTCCATCTTTGCCCATCCCTGGGGCCCCTAAACAGTGTTTGGACATTTATGGTTTTCTTTGTTCCTAATTACAAGGGTCCTTTAAAAATGATAACTTATACCAAGTTGGGATAAAGGCACTGGCATATCACCCCCAGTCTGGGGTCAGGCGACTGGGTTGGTGGCCAGATGCCCTCATGGTAATGTTGGCCACAGTGAAAAAAATCTCTGCTAAGCTGGATGACAAAGAGAAAGATTGGGAAATGAGGAAAAATAAGGAAAGATCAGATCATTCAAATCCTCCCTGATAATCAATGGGTGACAGATGACAGATGGGACTGCAACATCTCCTCCTACACAGATGACAACCGTGTGGTCCAACCACTCCCCAGCTGGGGTTTTCCCACCTAAACCATTCCTGACTTGTACTTGTTAAATTTCCCCCCGCCCTCAATGATTTCCCAGAATAAAATTCTATGTAGGCTGGTAAGAGGGTGCTTCTCCTCAGAGATGAAATCCCTACAGAGGGGAGCTTGAGGTCTCAGGGAAGATGAGACCTCGAACCTGAGGCAAAGGCAGAAAAGGTTTGTGTTAGAAGATAGGGAAAGAGACTGGTAATGGGAGAGCTTGAATGAGTTCCACCAACAATCACCCCAGAAATGATTTGTGTCAGAGATATACTAGGGCGTTTCTGGTAATCTCTCAAGAGTTTAGAGGAAGGCATCCCATTTAAGCAAATTGCTAATGAAGGAAGCTGCAATCTGTCATGAGGAATTGATATTTGGAGCTCTGACAAGACCTTGAAAAAAAGATCATTGGAGATTAAGTGTCTGTCAACCAGAGCTGAACACTATCCACAAGAGAGGCCTGGGACCAGAGGGGGATTCTCTAAACTATTAAACCCTAAAGCACAAATCATTTTTGGTTCTATTATACATGTGATTTACATTCAATAAAATGCATGGGTTTCAAATGTACTGGTTGATGTGTTTTAATAAATGTATACACACATGTAGCCACCGCCCCAGCAAGATACAGAATATTTCCATCACTCCGGAATATTTTCTTTGTGTTCCTTTATAAGTAACTTTGCCACCCTCTAGGGAATAAATCCCTGCCCTAGGCAGCCACTGATCTGCTTTCTTTCACTATTGATTAGTTTTGCCTGTTCTAGAATATCAGATATATGCAATTATATTGTATGTAATCTTTTGTCTAGTTTTTTTGGTTAAACATAATGTTTTTGAGATTCATCCATGTTGTTGCCTGTGTTGACAACCTGTTCCTTTTTATTGCTAAGTAATATTCCATTATATGGATATCCACTATCTTTTTATCCATTCTTCTATTGACAGGCATTTGGATTTTTTCTAGTTTAGGGCCATTATGAGTAGAACATTTTTAAATATTCTTTTCAAATCTTTATATGGACACATGCTTTCATTTTTCTTGAGTGAATGCCTAGGAGTAAAATTGCAAGTCATAGGGTAGATGTATATTTAACTTCATCATAAACTACCAAAGTTTTCCAAAGTGGTTGTACCATTTTGCATTTTCAGCAGCAATGCATAAGAATTCTAGCTACTTCACATCCTCACCACCACTTAATATTGTCAGTTCATTTTGTCTTAGCCACTTTAGTGGGTACAAAGTAATGTCTCATTGTGGATTACATTTGCATTTTCTGGTAATTAACAATGTCAAGCATCTTTTCATGTGCCAATAATGACCATTCATGTATCTTCTTTTGTGAAATACCTATTTAAGTCTTTGGCCCTTTTTTGTGTTTTGTCTTTGTGAGACTGAGTCGTAGGTGCTCTTTATATATCTATATTATGTTAATATACACACATCCTTTGCATAATATAATCATCCATTGTCAGGTACATGTATTGTGAATATTTTCTCCAAGTCCTGGTGACTGACTTTCACTTTCTTAATAGTTTTTTTTTTTTGAAGTGCAGAAGTTTTAAATCTAAAAATCAACTGCAGCCTGAAAAATAACAGCTCCCAAGGCCATCCAACTGGCTGTCTGCCCCAGGTACAAAAAGAAGATAGACTCTGACGTCAGAGTGAGCTGAGGTCCAATTCCACATGCTATCTCTCATTTAATTTTCACAGTAAATTTTACGAACTAGCTACTTTTATGGTCTTGTTATACCAATAAGAAAACTGAGATGTAAGGATGTGTTCCTATGTCACAGTTCAAGAGATATTTCAGACTTGAGGCAAAAGCAATGGTATCCATGGCCACTTCCATGGTCAAAGGAGAGGACTGTTGGGAGGGGTGTTGCCTGCAGTTTTCCTGAAGCAGATCTTGGAGAGACACACTTGACAGTGGCATTGTGTGCCAAAGCACAATGGTAGACAGTACTGACCATCAAGGGCTAAGGAAAAGGGTATTGCTCTGATTTGAAGGGTCCTAATAAACCTTGAGATTCTTGTAGGAGCCAATAGAAGTGGGAGAGAGACTCAATGATGTAAATGACTTATATACCACACCAGTAGGTGGGGTGGGGTAAGACAAGATTTAATTTAATTTAGAAAAAAATCAAACAAAACATTTCTTACATCCAAATATTCTAAAAAATATATATAAATATATAATATATAAATATATAAACATAAAATATATATTATATATAATATAATATATATCATATATATATGTTCCTTACAGGCACTTTCCAGTTCTCTTATGAACCCTTCATAAACATCACTTTCATACCCACATGACATTCCATCCAGTAAAAATGTCCACCACAGTGTACTTAGCCAGTCCCCAACTGCCTATTCATGTTATTTCTAGCTTTCCCTATTATAAAAGCCCTAACATAAATATCATCTCATCATGCACAAAACTTTTTCCTATATTTTATGTATTTCCATTGGTCCATATTTCCTGGGGCAGATGTTCAGAAGTAAAACTATGATGTCAGTGAATACCAATATTTATAAATTCCTTGGTGTTGATTGCAAGATTATTTTCCAGGAAAACTGTACTAATTTGCAGTCCCATCTGCATGTCTGAAGGAGACTCAGCAACATTCTCAGTGACTGATTGGGTTTTCCATGTACCGTAATAGAAGGAGGGGCAGGGGACAGGCTCCAGACCTCATACTTGAGTGTTGAGAACAGAGGTCAGGTAGATACTCCATGGAATAAATTATTAGGGTATGTTCCAGACTTTCTCCAGGAGTGGCAAGAACTCTGGGCTTGATTTCAGCTGACTTTGATTCTAGGTGACACTTGCTAGTTATGTGTTCCTCAGCAAGTCACTGCTTCCTCTTTCAACCTCCCTTTAACTTATCTGCAAAACGGAGACAATAATGCCTCTATCTGGAGAGGATCGCAAAGAGCGAATGATGCCGTGTATGTTCCCACTGTGTTATAAACCACAAGCTCCTGTGTAGGCTTGAGTCTTCTCTGTATTTAGTTGATGCACTCCATTCCTAGAACATCAGCATCTCCGATTAAGCTGCTAAGATCAAGTTTGGGAATGAGAAAAGTTGAAGACTCAATCCTAGACCCGGTCAGGTGCGGTGGTTCACGCCTGTAATCCCAGTACTTTGGAAGTCCAAGGCGGGCAGATCACCTGAGGTCAGGAGTTCGAGACCAGTCTGACCAACATGAAGAAACCCCATTTCTACTAAAAATACAAAAATTAGCCGGGCATGGTGGCACATGCCTATAATCCCAGCTACTCGGGAGGCTGAGGCAGGAGAATTGCTTGAACCCGGGAGGCAGAGGTTGCTGTGAGCCAACATTGCACCAATGCACTCCAGCCTGGGCAACGAGAGCAAAACTCCATCTCAAGAAAAAAAAAAAAAAAAAAAGAAACCTCCTAAACTCAGGGGTTCCACCACAAAAGCCCAACATTTTCTGCTCTTAGCACAAACACTTCAAAAGTCTGAACTCAATGTTTCCCCCTTCCCACCTTCCCGCCTTGTGTGTGTGTGTGTGTGTGTGTGTGTGTGTTTGTGTAAAAAGAGAGAGAGCTCTGAGCACTGTCTACTCTGCACTCCACTCAGGATGCCCCCCACAGGGTGGGTGTTTCCATGTTAGTGCCTTTCTGCTTTTCTAATAGGGGAATGAGACAAGACTCACTGCTGGGCTTTCCGTTTTTCCTTACACTGCCCCCCTTAGCAGTGTTAGGAAAGAAGGAAAGGAAGGAAGGAAGGAAGGAAGGAAGGAAGGAAGGAAGGAAGGAAGGAGGCATTTTACGTAACAGGAGCAGGAGCAAGAGAGAGTAGTGTGGGGGTGGGGGTACTATACACTTTTTTTTTTTTTTTTGAGACGGAGCTTCAGTCTTGTTGCCCAGGCTGGAGTGCAATGGTACACTCTCAGCTCACTGCAACCTCCGCTTCCTGGGTTCAAGTGATTCTCCTGCCTCAGCCTCCCTAGTAGCTGAGATTACAGGCACCCACCACTACATCCGGCTAATTTTGTATTTTTAGTGGAGACGGGATTTCACCATGTTGGTCAAGCTGGTCTTGAACTCCTGACCTCAGGTGATCTGCCCGCCTTGGCCTCTCAAAGTGCTGGGATTACAGGCGTGAGCCACCGCACCTGACCACACACTTTTAAATGACAAGCTCTCATGAGAACTCACTCGCTATCATGAGAACAGCACGAGGGGATGGTGCTAAACCATTCATGAGAAATCCACCTCCACGATCCAACTACCTCCCATCAGGCCCCACTTCCAACACTGGGGATTACAGTTCAACATGAGATTTGGTGGAGACACAGATCCAAACCATATTACCTCCCATCCTCTCTCGCCTATGCCTACTCCAACCAGTGTGACCCCACCACCATCTTCTCATCACTCCACCGCCAACGTCTTTGTCAAAGTTACCACTGTTCTCCAGCTTGCTAAGTCCATGGTCAGTTCTCATCTCTAGTCCTAGCTGGCCCACCAGCTGCACTTACCATGGGTGATTGCTCACTCTTCCTTGAATTACTTTCTTCACTTAGCTTCAGGACAGCATGATGTCTTGGTTTTACTCGTTCTTCATGGATTGCTCCCTAGGTCTCCTTTGTTGATTCCTCCTCTCCTCCCCAAAGGCCAAATTCTGGGAATCCCTGGGCTCAACTCTTGATCTTCCTTTTTATCCATACTAATTTCTTTTCTTTTTTAACTATTATTTTAAGTTCAGGGGTACATGTGCAGGTTTGTAGTATAAGTAAACTCATGGCATAGGGGTTTGTTGTACAGGTTATTTTGTTACCCAGGTCTTAAGTCTAATACCCATTAGTTACATTTCCTAATCCTCCTCCTCTCACCCTTCATCCTCAGGCAGGCCCCAGTGTGTGTTGTTCCCCTCTATGTGTCCCTGTGTTCTCATCATTTCGCTCCCACTTATAAGTGAGAACATGTGGCATTTGGTTTTCTGGCCCTGCGTTAGTTTGCTAAGGATAATGGCCTCCAGCTCTATCCATGTTGCTGCAAAGGACATGATCTCATTCTTTCTTTTCTCACCAGTATCATAGCTTCAAGTACCAGCTGAATGCTGATGACTCCCACATTTGCATCTCCAGCCCAGCCCTCTCACCTAAACTCCAAACTCATATATCCAGCTGACTTCCTGATGTCTCAACATAGATGCCTCATATACATCTCAAACTTAGTAGATCCAAAACTGCATTCCTGAGCCTCAATTTCTTTGAATGATGACATCATCCTTTCAGTCACTCCAGCCAAAAATCCTGACATCATCTTTGACTCCTCACTTACTTTCACACTCCATATCCAATCCGTTAGGAAATCTAATTCATCCTACCTTCAAAATGTGATTATAAAAGTATATATGAAGTACCTGTAATTTCCTAAATTGGAATATTCTTAACCCACACAGTGGGGTAGGGGAAGGGGTCCACCTTTCCCTCCGTCTCTTAATATTAGGATGTAACACAAAGTGACCCTGGAGTCCTTCCCAGCTTGAATGCTGCCTGACCCCAGCACATGACTATAGCACATTAGCCTACAACCCTCTGAAGTTCTAGCTCTACCCCGCCTAATTTCTATGTCCTGTACTCACTCTGATGTGCCCTTCATTCCTGCCCCAGCCTGGGCTACCACCTCCCTTCCTGCCATTTCCTCCCTGTTCCTTTGCTCTTGGCTACCCTGGATCCCTCCTGTTCCCACAATGCGTACATCTTCCCATATACTTCACCTCTGAAATAGGAGGTGTCCCCAGCTGGCCTCTCATCCCAGATTATATGCCAATCTAGACAAGCCTCCTTGAATTCTTTGCCACTGCCAGGTCCCAGAAAGTCTCTTTCTAAGACCTTACAAGCCAATGAGGTTGTCCCAGCTTCTCTTCTATATGGCTCCCAT
The DNA here is from genome assembly GCF_008728515.1 of Papio anubis. Lineage (NCBI taxonomy): Eukaryota > Metazoa > Chordata > Mammalia > Primates > Cercopithecidae > Papio > Papio anubis. Next base: position 72,484,002 of record NC_044991.1, read on the forward strand.
TTATCGAAGCTGCACCAAGAGGTGAGTTCAGGTCCTAGCTTTCACCTTCCTAGCTGTTTAATGGGGAAAATAACAACACCTACTTCATGCACCAATTCTGAGGATTAAATAAGATGTCTGGCACATAATAATCACGCAATAGGCGTTTGTTGTTGTTACCTTGCTGTTACTACTGCCCTCTGCACCATGCTTCATTCACATGCATGCTCTAATATAATCCCTGCGCTGTGGGTTGAGATTTACAACTCAAGATGTACTATCATTTTTTTTTAAAGAAATTGAGGCTCAGAGGGGTTTCAAGTGAAATTTTTTTCCAACACACTGCAGCTAGAAAGTGGCAAAGCAGAGATTCAAACTCGGGTGGACCTGGCCCTAAAGTGTTAGCCCTTGCTATATGATATACTGTATCCTCAAAATGACTTTCTCTGGGGAAGAGCAAATCCATAAAATGTACATACATGCACACTCCTTCTAAAAAGTAATGAGGGGCCAGGCTCGGTGGCTCACTCCTGTAATCCCAGCACTCTGGGAGGCCAAGTCGGGTGGATCACTTGAAGTCAGGAGTTCAAGACCAGCCTGGCCAACATAGTGAGACCCCATCTCTACTAAAAATACAAAAATTAGCCAGGCATGGTGGTGCATTCCTGTAATCCCAGCTACTCAGGAGATTGAAGCGGGAGAATTGCTTGAACCCGGGAGGCGGAGGTTGCAGTCAGCCGAGATCGCACTACTGCACTCCAGCCTGGGCAACAGAGCAAGACTCTGTCTCAAAGAAAAAAAAAAAAAGAAAGAAAAATAGAAAGTAATATGGAAATATGTACCAAAAAGTCTTACAGATGCTTGTACAGTTTATAAAATGCCTAAATAAAACAGTTGGAGTTATGTATAACAAGATATTATTAGTTTCTTGTGGAACTGCACGTGATGTTTTACAGTCAATTACTATTTCTGCTATCTCAAGACCACTCCTGGCCAGACTCAGTGGCTCACTCCTGTAATCCCAGCACTCTGGGAGGCCAAGGCAGGTGGATCACTTGAGTCTAGGAGTTCGAGATCAGTCTGGGCAACATGGTGAAACCCCGTTTCTACCAAAAAAAAAACAAAAAACAAAAAAAAAAAACTAGCTGAGTGTGGTGGTGTGCACCTGTAGTCCCAGATACTCGGGTAAGCGGATCACCTGAGGCTGGGAAGTAGAGGTTGCAGTGAGCAACAGAGCCACTCCACTCCAGCCTAGGCAACAGAGTGAGACTCTGTCTCAAAAAAAAAAAAAAAAAGATAAAAGACCACTCCCTTCTCTGGGTTGCATGGCATAAGAAATTACAATGGGTATACAAGACATCAAGGAACAAAGAGAACACACCTCCTCTGCATGCCTCCCAGGGGCAACATGACTCTGAAATAGATGTGACACCCTCTGGGGGAGGGCGACATGAACAATCTCTGTTGGAGAAAGTAACTAGGGTCTTAATTTTCTCATTTCTGTTGCAAAATGTCATCATCCAGAATTCTTTCCAATAACACACCAGCCCCTTTGAATTTACCTCACACAATTTTAAAGGTGTTGTTTGCTTACTGTTTTTTCCTTTCTACTCTCTCTCCTATCCTGTTGTTTCTATATTTGATACAAATATTTAAATTAAACATAGTCGAAGAAGGATGGTTTGCATTAGGGCTTCTGTTGCACTTGGCCATGATGCCCAGGGCCCAGGTGCAGGTCCCACCTGTTAGCCAGTGATTTTTTATAAGAAAAATAATACAAGAACTTCTGATTAAAGATGGCAAAATGAAAGTGATGTAGCTCCACTTTCTTCTCTGAAACCCACAGCCTTCCTTCTTTGATGAAATTAGAAAGCAGTTTCAATCCTGGGCCGCAGTTGGTTTTGAAGATCTGGATGGGAGGGTAACAGGGAAACCCACTGGGAAGGGTTAAAGTGCACCTCAAGTGAAAACAACAGAGGTGAAAGCCCCAAGCACAGACCCTGGCACATAGTAGGTGTTCCATGACCCTTATTCATGAAGGATGCTTGTTTTCTTCAAGCAGAGGGACTTCTAAGCTTGAGCCAGGCTAGGAGGAAGGGTGTAGGGAAGAGCCAGCATGAGTGAGGGCCACTGCCAGGAGAGGTGTCTCTTTCTCTCACATACACACACAAACACACACACAACACAAACACACACCAAAACACACATACACATGGAAACACACAAACACAAACACAATACACACACAAACATACAACACAAACACAACACACACACCAACACATACACATGGAAACACACAGATACATACACATGTACACACACACAAATACATATACACACACACAAACACATATACATGGAAACACACACACACACTTTCTCCAAGAGAAGGAACAGAGTCCAGGCCAAACCCATGGAATCAGATCCTGGGGCAGAACCAGCCACGAGTCAGCCAGTGGGAGGGATCAGGGAGATCTGGAGGACATGTGGATGACTTGGGGGGTGGCCCCCACTCGAAGCAGACCCCTCTGTCTTCTGACATCCCCAGCCTTCAGGCAAACCCTCTGCCCGGCACCCAACCTGAGGTTGGAGAGAGGGTGTGGCTGAGCTTCAGCCCTGACAAAGGCCGCACCTCTCTGCCAGCCACAGCTGTGGCCCATAGATCCCAGGCTGCGGCCCAAAGGGTCTGGCCCCACCCAGCACAGCGATTATCTTGACATGTTAACTTGGGCAAGTTACTCTCCCTCTCCAGTCCTGAATTTTCCCTTCTGTAAAACGGGAATAGCCACATTGCCTTGTCTTCCTCCAAGGGGATGGTTGTGTGGCTCTGCTGAACTATTCACAAAAGGAAATTGCTTTGCGACTCGCCCAAAACATTAGTCACTGTGATTATTAGCATCATCATCATTATTGTTCCTCAATCCACATGCCAACTGTCCTCCACCCTCTCTCTCCTCTTGCCCTCTGGAATGCGGCTGAGTTGACAGTGGAAGGCTCTCCAGCACTCCCACGAGTCCTTCCCTGACTTCTCTCTCTCCTCTAAGAAACTCCACCTTTTGCCAGCTGGTATTGAGTCAAGGGAAGGACCCTGTTTTCACCCCAAAGATTCTCCCCACTACTGACCACCCTGATGAAGTGGGAAGAGCCCTGCCCATCAAGGGGCTCACTGATGGTTTGGGGGCACATCTCATCCTCTCTCTGACCTCAGCTGCCTCATCTCTAGAGGGAAAGTTGATGCAAACCTCACAGTGTTGGCATGAGCACTACACAGGATCATGTAAGATAAAGAGCCCATTTCAGGCCAGACGCAGTGACTCGTGCCTATAATACCAGTGCTTTGGGAGGCTGAGGTGGGAGGATCACTTGAGCCCAGGAGTTTCAGACCAGCCTGGACAACATAGTGAGATCTCATTGCTACAAAAAATGAAAAAAATAGCTGGGTGTGGTGGCATGCACCTGCAGTCCTAGCTACTCAGAAGTCTAAGGTGGGACGATCACTTGAGCCTGCGAGAGCAAGGCTTCAGTGAACTGTGATTTTGCCACTGCACTCCAGCCTGGGTGACAGAGCAAGACCCTGTCTCCAAAAAAAAAAAAAAAAAAAAAAAAGCCGGTGGGGATAGGGTGCAGGTGGGGGCTGGAAATAGGCTCTGAGAAGCTTGTCATTGCATTTGTCTGTGTAGTGTAGAATAGCTAAACTATCCAGATATCCATCAATAAGAAATGATTAAGTGAAATACAACACCTACACAGAGTAGAATACTATGCAGCCCTTAGAAAGAATGGAGCAAGGCATAGTCAGACTTCTTGGTTGCAAGCAACAGACATGCCACATGTGGCTGATATCAGAGAGACCATTTCATAACTCCAGGGTGCACCATCCACACTGGGTTCCATGTATATACCCCCCTCCTGCTATGTTTTTTGAAACTGTGCAACTTGGAAGCTTTGCAAAGATACCAAGGAGTTTATAGAAATAACGATGAGAGGCCGGGCGCAGTGGCTTATGGCTGTAATCCCAGCACTTTGGGAGGCCGAGGCAGGCGGATCACAAGGTCAAGAGATCGAGACCATCCTGGCCAACATGGTGAAACCCCATCTCTACTAAAAATACAAAAAGTAGCTGGGTGTGTTGGCGTGTGCCTGTAGTTCCAGCTACTCAGGAGGCTGAGGCAGGAGAATCGCTTAAACCTAGGAGGCGGAGGTTGCAGTGGGCCAAGATCGCGTCCCTGCACTCCAGCCAAGCAACAGAGCGAGACTCTATCTCAAATAAAAATAAAAATAAAATAAAATAAGAAATAATGATCAGAAACCAAGAAATTCAGCCAAAGTCACTGGCAAGAATCAACTGGTCAGGATTTTTTCAGTGGCTCTCAATATCATCTCCATTGTAAATGACTTTCCAACTGTTCCTGCACCTTTGCCTTATTCTCTCAAGACTATATCCCTGAAGAAAAGGCATAGAATAATTAAACCTCAGCCATGCATTGTATTTATTAACAGACACTCATGTTTGTACATACTATACGCCAGGCACCGTTGTAAGAATGTTAAGTAGATTGTCTCCCGATTGCTTTATTTGAATTAATTTAATCCTCACAACAATTCTATGAGGTTGGTGCTATTATTAACTTCATTTTCTGAATGATGACACTGAGACAATTTGTCCAATTTATTTGACAAATAAACAAACCTGGGATTCTAAACCAAGCAAACTGGTTTCGGAGCACTACGCTAGCTGCCGCTATAAGCATAGGAGACATCTAGAAGGAATCACAAGAAATCATTCTGTGGTAATCTCTAGGGAATAGGATTAACGGGAGCAGGGGATCTTTTTTTCACTTGATAGGTTCTATGCTACATAGGAGTTATTTGTTTGTTTATTTTTTGAGACAGTCTCACTCTGTCACCCAGGCTGGAGTACAGTGGTGCAATCTCAGCTCACTGCAACCTCCACCTCCCAGGCTCAAGCTATCCTCCCACCTCAGTCTCCTAAGTAGCTGGGACTACAGGTGCATGCCACCATGACCACCTAATATTTGTATTTTTAGCAGAGATGAGGTTTCATCACATTGGCCAGGCTGGTCTCAAACTCCTGAGCTCAAGCGATCTGCCCACCTCGGCCTTCCAAACTGCTAGGATTATAGGCGTGAGCCACTGTGTCCGGCCTAAGTTTTATTTTAATGATGACCCTGGGTGGCTTGTATGGTGAAAATATTTTTAATACAAAGGTTTTATCTATCTGATTTTTTTTTCATTTGTTTTACTCTGTGTATGTGAAGCCAAAAATTGAGCTAGCTCTGAGGAAAGGAGGGCTAGTGTGCGCAATGAGCCACCAAGGAATTCTGCCAGGGTTGGAGTTGGAAGGACAATTTGTTGGGGGCCTGAGATGAGAAGGAGGAGGAGGAGGTGATTGCCGCCAGTCTTCTGCAGTTGATCTTAAACTTGAGCCTGCATCACAGCCACCCGGAGGGCTTTTGGAAACATTGCTGGGCCCCGCTCCCAGAGCTTTGAACTAGTAGATCCAGGATGTGGCCCAAGAATGTTCATTTCTAACGTGTTCCCAGATGATGCTCATGCTGCTGGTCCAAGATCACACTCAGAACCACAGCTCTACCCTTATTGGCAGCACTGTACTTTTTTTTTTTTTTTTCTTTTTTAGATGGAGTTTCACTCTTGTTGCCCAGGATAGAGTGCAATGGCAAGATCTCAGCTTACTGCAACCTCTACCTCCTGGGTTGAAGCGATTCTCCTGTCTCAGCCTTCCAAGTAGCCGGGATTACAGGCGCCTGCCACCACACCTGGCTAATTTTTGTATTTTTAGTAGAGACGGGGTTTCACCGTGTTGGTCAGACTGGTCTCAAACTCCTGACCTCAGGTGATCTGCCCGCCTTGGCCTCCCAAAGTGCTGGGATTACAGGCATAAGCCACCGCGCCCAGCAGCTCTGTACAATTTACAGAGCATGTGCATGTCACCTGCTCTCATCTAGTCCTCCCCACAACCCTGAGAGAAAAGGGGGCAGGCAAGGGCAGGGCAGCCATACCTGCTGTGTTGCTAAGGGGAACGAGGGGTGCCCACTTCGCCACAGCCTGCCATGCCCCAGTTATCCGGTCCCCACCACCCCTCCACCATCAGCTCCCACTACACTACCTCACCCACTATTGCCAGCCCACAAGACTTCTCTCCGTCCCAGAACTTCGAGCTTTGTTTAACCCCGAAGGCCCTGCACTCTCTCCCCTTGGAACAATGGAAGGCTGCCTCCTTCTCAGACCTCACTTCAAGTATTGCTCCCTCAGGGAGTCTCCCTTGACCACCTCACTTAATCACTCTCCCCTTCCCAGGTGTTCTCTATACCTGTGATGAGTGACACAGTGGCCACAAACCACATGGGGCTATTTAAATTTAAATTCTCTAAAATAGAACTTAAAATTCAGTTCCTTGGTCACATTAGCCACATTGCAAGCGTTCCACATATTGACTGCTATGTTGGACAGCAAGGATATAGAACCTTTCCACCAACACGGAAATCCTACGGACAGCGCAGCTCTCTACCCTTACTCAATTTCATCATCTTCCCAGCAATGCTCACTAGTTGAAACCTTATTTGTCTACTTATTTGCTGCCTGCCCTCTCCTAGAACACAAGTTTCTTAAAGACAGCGTAGGACTCTTTCACCACTGAATCTCCAGTGTTTAGCACAGTACCTCACATATTCCCAAAACAGGTATTCAAGAAACATTCACTGGAATGTTGGAGCAACTGCCAAGATTCGGAATTGGAGTCCTGTAATAGGGAACAGGGGTCACTCAGATTATCTTGTTCATCTGGGAGAAAATACACCTCAACTATTATCTGCATAGTGTAGTTAGTTAGTTGTTAGTTTTTTTCCGTCTATATTCTCTATTAATTTCCATCCTCATCTCAGCTGCTGGGAAGAACACACATGCCCTGGCTGCCCAGAGAGGGATGAAGAGCAGCAGTTCCATTCACCACTTCAGGAAAAAGAATCATCTTGGACCTAGAAAGAGCAGAGCAAGGGATGAGGTGGGCTGAAGATAGGATTGTCCAGGGCAGGATGAAGAACAGAAGGAAGCAGTGGCTCATGAATCCAGGTGTTTTAAATGTGCTTGGGATACCCTAGAATGAAAAATCAGTGCCCAGCTCTGGACTGACACAGTCTGGACTTGAGTCTCTGCTCCACGGCTTATTTGCTGTGCAAATTACTTTCTGGGACTGGATTTCTTTGTCTGTAAATTAAGAAATAACAATGTATTTTTCTAATTAAGATGGTCATGGGAATTAAATGGGTTCTTCATAAGTCCTTAGAATCTCAGGCCCTTGGTATACATTCTTTTTTGTCACCTTTTCCAAAGCCCCAGGGCTGCCACTCACCTCCCATAACAAAAAAAATTGCTTCCCAGCGGTTGCTCATTATACCTCCCCTTCCAGCCTTCCCTTTCCTCTCCAGTACATGTCTCTGGACTAAAACCCTTGTGACTGAACCTGTCTTCTCTGCCCAGCCCCTGGGGACTCCTAACAAACTTGTAATACTTGCCCTGGCATTCACACTTGCTTTCCCATTTGCTGTTTCTCAGCTTAGCTCCTCACATCTGCTAATTCGGGGCACAGGGTCTAGTACACGCCCACACTCAAGATCCTGAGACCCTAGTCTGCTCCTCTGCCTGGTGGAGGACACTGAGCCCTTGCCCAGCTCTCATGTCCATCACCAGAAGCTTTGTGTCTCCTTTCTTCCTCTGATCACTTGCACAGTGTCACCCAGGAGCTGGGACAAACAAAGATTCCTGGGCCCCACTGCAGGATGCTGCATTTTTAACAGGCCCTCAGGTGATTCATAAGTCCATGAAGTCTTGTGGGTTACAGCCACTAACCCACAAGCCCTTGTCATGGGATGCAGCATGATCCACGTTGGGGACTGAGGGCAACTGTCTTCTCCAACCTCACCCTCCCCACATGCCCTTGAAAAGCCACTCGAGCCCTGTGCCCAGGAGCCCTCTCCTCCTTTATCGTCTGGGGAATGTCTACCCTTCCTCGCTGGTGCAGCTCACTTGCCACCTCCTCCAGGAAGCCTTCTTGGGATCCATAAAGCTGAGCTGCTCATACCCTCCTCTGTATATTTAACAGCAATTTGCTTTTCATTGTGTGATGTGGCCCAGCTTCTTCATTGGGCCTGGGGATCTGAAGCCACACCACTTCAAATGAGTGGGAGGGTGTGAAAAAAGGGCAAGTAATGGCCTGAAAAGAAGGGGAGCCTTCCTGATCATCCACTATGCATGTTCACATTCATCAATGACTTTGCTCTTTCCTTTTAACCTATGAGGTGGGCATTGCCCACAGGTTTTTTGTTGTTGCTATTGTTTTGTTTTTTGGCTTTGTTTGTTTGTTTTTGAGACAGAGTCTCCCTCTGTCACCCAGGCTGGAGTGCAGTCCCGTGATTTTGGCTCACTGCAACCTCCGCCTCCTGGTTCAAGCGATTCTCCTGCCTCAGCCTCCTGAGTAGCTGGGATTCAGGCACATGCCACCACACCCGGCTAATTTTTGTATTTTTAGTAGAGACGGGGTTTCACCATGTTGGTCAGGCTGGTCTTGAACTCCTGACTTTGTGATCTGCCTGCCTCGACCTCCCAAAGTGCTTGGGATTACAGGTGTGAGCCACCATGCCTGGCCTGCCCACAGGTTTTACAAGAGGGAACACTGAGGCAAAAGCATCCCGTGGAGGCTGCGCTGCTGACGAATGGCAGAGCGGCTCCTGCCATTCACCTGCAATGTATCTTGGGGCTTTGCTTTGGTCTGCTCCATAAGCTTCCTGAAAAAGTTTTCTTTGAAAAAGTCCAAATTTGTCCCTAATAACTGAAGGGTAGAAATGTGAAATGGGCCTACTCTGGGATCAAGACCATCTGGGTTCAAACCCTAACTTGGAAGCTCTGGGCCTTGGGCAACTAACTGGCCTCTTTCAAGTTTGTTTTTCCTCCTGTAGGTTGAAAGGTTTCAACAAGACAATGCAGATGAAAGGCACAGCCTGGCCCCCAGCATGCGGGCCAGTGTGGTAATTGATAGTTTTCTCTCCTGTTTCACTATCCTAGGTCCAAAGAGCCAGAAAAGGAGACTGCCCTTGGAGACAGCATCTGTGCCAGCTGCAGAAATGGAGAGAGCTGTGAGCTAGAATAGAAGAAGAGAAAGGCCAAAAACCACGGAGAAACAGAGCCAGACAGCACAGAGGTGAAATTCAGAAAGGGAGTCCAGCACTTGGCTGAAGTTACAGGCCCTTCCTGCCCTGCACTTTCCCACCCAAGGCCATGTCTAGTTCATGCTATTAAGTCTAAGTAACAGCTTCAGAAGTGGCATCTCTGCCAACCACTAGGGAAGATATTGTCCTTTTTTTAATGATTCAAACTCTCCAGGGAACCAAGGGGGCTGAGGGCGCTAAGTTCCCTCCACACAGCTGGGCTCAGGACTCCCCCAATATGTATGTGCTTTGTTCCTGATTTTAATCGGCTCTGAGAGTCACATAAACCCCTGCTTGCCTGAGCACCAAGAGACCCAGGCCCGGGGGTCTTTCTTTGGGCTCAGTGCCTTCTGCATCTAAGCTTTCTTGGCAGTTTTACTCTCCTCACACTGTTTCTTGGGTTCTCACTTTCTGTTCTTGGGTTAGTGGATGTTTGTTTTCCTGAATTCATAAGTCCTTTGTAAGTCTTCTATCCCATGACGTAAGATGGGGGTATAAACAAAGAAGCAAGGGCTAGATGACCTTATGTGGGGCATGGTTAGGGAACAGGAATTCCATTATATCCAGCAGGGTAAAGGGGGTAGGAGGAAAAGGAAATGAGAGAAAGGAACCAAGACAGGGAACCAGCACCTGTCAACACCAACACACACCTGGTAAGTAGCAGGGCTGGTCTTCAAATCCAGGACTATGGGGCCAATGCATGGAAACAGAAGCAGCTTGTAGACTTCGGCGGTGGGGCTGCCAGAGTGGGGGAATTAAAGAAGGACAGGCTCTGCAGCCCAAGTGCCAGATGCCAAAGGCCTGCAAAGGCTCTAGGACCCAGTTCCAAATCAGAGCTCCAGGCACCATCCAGTGGCCACTAGCGAGATTGCAGGAGAAAAGAACATGAGAAAAGAATCCCCAGAGAAGCCAGTGCCGGCCACCTCCAGGGAGGAGGAAGAGAAGGAGCCTGGCCTTTGCTCTCAGTGCCCCCTATCAGTTGACTACCCTGCTCCAGTTTGACCTCCCCACCAGGTTTCTTCCTGGTGCAACTGATGTTTTCTCTCTGTGTGATCTTGGGCAGGCAACTCTGGCCTCTAGGCCTCAGTTTCCCCAACTGTAAAATGAATGATAAGGCAAGGTGAGGTCACATGCCAAGTCCATAGGTCTTTAGCTCATCTGATCCTCATGACCAAGTAAGATGATCATTCCCATCCCCCCCTACTCCAGACTCTCCTGAGCACACATAGTTCGTGCTTCACTCACCTGTAAAGTCCTCCATGGCCTCCTGCAGAAATTCCAGCCACCATTTAAGGATCACCTCTCCAGGATTTCTCCCTCCTCTCATCTGAAGTTCCTTTTTTCTGCTACAGGTGTAGTCAGGTGGACCTCAGCCCTTCTAGCCAGGAGCTCCCTCAGCTCAAGAGTTTTTCTCAATCGTCAGTTTCTCCCTCTTCACCAAGCCTAGCAAGGTGCCCGGCACAGAGTGCTTAAGAGCAGTTGCTCTGAAGTCAGTCAGCCTGGCTTCAAGCCTCATGTGGTAGGCAGAATGGCCTTCCCTGCAAAGATGTCCACGTTTTAATCCCTGGAACCTGTGATTTCACCTCTCATGACAAAAGGGACTTTGCTGATGTGGTTAAGATAGAGAGCTTAAGGCCGGGCACGGTGGCTCACACCTGTAATCCCAGCACTTTGGGAGGCTGAGGCAGGCGCATCACCTGAGGTCGGAAGTTCAAGACCAGCCTGACCAACATGGAGAAACTCTGTCTCTACTAAAAATACAAAAAATTACCTGGGAGTGTTGGCGCATGCCTGTAATCCCAGCTACTCAGGAGGCTGAGGCAGGAGAATCGCTTGAACTGGGGAGGCAGAGGTTGCAGTGAGCCGAGATCGCGCCATTGCACTCCAGCCGTCTGGGCAACAAGAGCAAAAGCTCCATCTCAAAAAAAAAAAAAAAAAAAATAGCTTGAGATGGGACGATTATCTTTGATTATCAAGGTCATGCCAATACAGTCAGAAGGGTCTTTATTAGACAGAGACAGGAAGCTCAGAGTCAGAGAGAGATGTACTGATGGAAACTGAGGCTGAAGTGATGTAGGGCCATTACCCAAGGAATTCAGGTAGGCTCTAGAAGCTGGAAAAAGCCAGGAAACAAAAGCCTCCAGAAGGAATAAACCCTTGCCAACATATCTTAGACTTCTGACTTAAAAACTGTAAAGTAATAAATGTGTGTTGTTAGCCACGCAATTTGTGGTAACTTATTAGAGCAGCCACAGGAAACATCCTGGTTCAGCTTCGTACTGGTTATTTTACTGTTGGAAACTTAACCTTTCTATGCCTCGGTGTCATCTGTAAAATGGGGATGATAAAGGCAATAATTCTTATTTCCCAAGGTGGTTGCAAGTATAAAATGAAAATACCCACAAATCAGTTACAATAACGCCCAACACTAAATATGTTAGCTGTTACTATAAGAATAGTTAATAGCTACCATTAATTGAGGGCCTGATAGGTACCAGGCACAATGTCACATGCCTTAGAAGAATGTCCTTGATTCTCCCCATCACCCTTGGGGGTAAAAATTTCAATCTCCACTTTGCAGATGAGGAAACAAACACAAAATAATTTTCCCCAAATCACTCTAGGACTGGAAGCATTTTAAACTTCGTGGTTTCTTGCCTGCACCTGGGAAATGGTACTGGTTTGTGTTCTTTGCTGATAGAGCTGTTTTGGGAGGGGTTGGCAGGGTGACAGAAGGAAGGCCACAGGCTGGGCAGACAGGGGTCCTGATACCTCCTTCTCTTCCTACCTAGTACAGGAGGGAGTTAAAATCGGGCAAAGCTCATCTATCCACTCCCACCCCATCCATTTAGGGGTTCAATTACTGCCTCTCACTTTCCCACCAATGCCACCCCCACCCCGCACCCCCACCAGCACACAGTCCTAGCAGCTTTTGAGCCAGATTTGGGGGCACTATGGGATAGGCCTGGCCGGAGAGCAAAGCGTTCAATCCTCTGGGGAATGGGATGGCGCAGGCTTGCTCAGACCCCAAGGATTCCTGTTGAGCCCCCTCCCTTCCTGCAGCCTGCATAAGGAGCCATCTGTTCTCGGCTGAATAAACAAGCAGGGGGAAGCAGCAGCGCCGGGTCTCCTGCCCCCGAGCCCGACCCCCTCACAATGCGCCTTTCTCCAAGGAGACGCCGCCCGGGCGCCGCCAGAGTGCGCTCCGTCTGGCTTCCCCTCCCCCTGGCGGCGCAGCAAGCCCCAAAAACGAACCCTGTGGAAATCAGATTTTTTTTCTTTTTTTTTTTTTTTTTTTTTAAGAAAACAAATAAATCCAACAAAGAACTGAGCGCAGCACGCGGCGAGGGCATGCCGGTCTAGCACGTGCCCCTTCCGCCACCACCCGCTATCCCCCTGGCCCAGCAGTCCGCCTAATGGTCCGGGCGGGGCCAGCTCAGCTCAGTGTCGGAAGCCCGCCAGCGCCTCCGCCCCGACAGCCCAAGTCCGACGGGCCCAGGTTCTGCCTGGCCCCGGCGCACTGTCCATGGTGCCGCGCCCCAGCCTGGGTCTGGGCCGCCCGTGGCCCTCACTTCTGGTTGGCCAGCTGGTTCTCCAGATGCTCCAGGCGCGCCGTCAGCTGGGCCAGTGAGCGGTTAAGGAGGCCGTTGGGGTTCGCCGAGGTCCCCTCACTTTCCCTCCAGCCCGCGCCACCAGCCCCAAAGGATATGGTTCAGCGTCAGGCTCTCGAGCGCCCCCAGAGTGCGGCCCTGGAACTCCACGAGGCTTTCGCATTCGCATGGGCTCCGAAGCTCTGTCCCTGCGCTGATGCCCTCCTCTGTAAGCCGGGCACAGAGGGTCAGGGGGATGAGAAATTGCGCTAGCTTTGGCCCTCTGATTTCCCTGCACTGGGCCTACGGTTGAGTATATGGGCTTTGGATTCAGAGAGACCTGGGCTGAGTCCCAAGCTAAGTAGCTGTGAGATCCTGAAAAACTCATTAATCTTTCTAAGCTCAGTTTCCTCATCTATAAAATGGATATAATGAAAGAATGTATGCATTAGTGGCTTCGATGATTCATTCACTTGTGTATGTGTGTGTGTGTGTGCGCGCGCGCGTGCGCGCACGCGAAACTTACAAGACTGTTTATCAAATCTTAATGCTCATTGTAATCAGGAGAGCTTGTTAAAATATAGATTCTGATTCAGAATGGAGAAGGAGCTCAGAAGGTACATTTCTAACAAGCTCCCAAATGATGCTGACGCTCCTGGTCTGCGGACCACACTTTGAGTAGCACTCTCCAAATAAAATTTTATGCAACGATGAAAGTGTTCTACACCCGCCCTGTCCAAAGCAGTAGCCACAAGCTACATGTGGCTGTTTAACACTTTAAATGTGACTGGTGCTACTAAAGGACTAAAATGTATTTTATTTTAATTAATTGTAATTAAATAGATACTGCCTACCTTTGTGAAAAAGCACAGATCTAGAACACTGCCTTGTTCAAGTAAATACTTTACAGCAGGGGTCCCCAACCCCCAGGCCATGGACCAGTACCAGCACATTACATGGACCAGTACCAGTCCATGGCCTGTTAGGAACTGGGTCATATAGCAGGATGTGAGCAGCCAGCAGGCAAGGGAGCTTCATCTGTATTTGTAGCCGCTCCTCATCACTCCTATTACAACCTGAGCTCCTCTCCTGTCAGATCAATGGCATTGTTAGATTCTCATGGGAGCACAAACCCTATTGTAAACTGTGCATGTGAGGGATCTAGTGCATGCAGCCTTCTTATGGAAATCTAATGCCTGATGATCTGTTTATTACTGATTGTATATTACAAAGTAATAATAGAAATAAAGTGCACAATAAATGTAATGTGCTTGAGTCATCCCAAAACCATCTTCCCCACCACATCATGGAAAAATTGTCTTCCACAAAACCACTCTCTGGTGCCAGAAAGATTGGGAACCACTGCTTTATAGTGTATTTCAACTAGACCAGTGATTCTCAAAGTGTGGTCCTTGGACCAGCAGGATCAGCATCGTGTAGGAATTTATCAAAAATGCAAATTACCAGACAACACCCCAGACTTACTGAATTAGAAAATCTAGAATTGAAGCCCAGCAATTTGTGTTTGTTTTTGTTTTGTTTTTTGAGCTCTGTCACCCAGGCTGGAGTGCAGTGGCGCAATCTCAGCTCACTGCAACCTCCACCTCCTGGGTTCAAGTGATTCTCCTGCCTCAGACTCCCGAGTAGCTGGGATTACAGGCGCGTGCCACCATGCTCTGTTAATTTTTTGTATTTTTAGTAGAGACAGGGTTTCACTGTATTCGCTAGGATGGTCTTGATCTCCTGACCTCGTGATCCCCCCACCTCGGCCTCCCAAAGTGCTGGGATTACAGCCGTCAGTCATCGTACCCAGCCGCAATTTGTTTTTAAAGGCCCACCAGGTGATTCTGGTGTGACCTAATCTTTAGGAACCACTGACCCTGATCCAACTCTATCTCCCCACATATCAACATCTTGGGGGTTGGGCAGGAGGTCTTACAATTAAAATTGGCACATGTTTTTTCTTAGCAGTACATAAAATAGTGGTGAATCTTAAAATGAATGGTATCTTAGATTCACTGAAATTCTATAAGCATGTGCCATTGTTAAGATTACAGGGAGGCTGAGCGCAGTGGCTCACACCTGTAATCCCAGCACTTTGGGAGACCGAGGCGGGTGGATTATGAGATCAGGAGATCGAGACCATCCTGGCTAACACAGTGAAACCCTGTCTCTACTAAAAATACAAAAAATTAGCTGGGTGTGGTGGCACGCGCCTGTAGTCCCAGCTACTCGAGAGGCTGAGGCAGGAGAATCTCTTGAACCTGGGAGGCGGAGGTTGCAGTAAGCCGAGATCGCACCACTGCACTCCAGCCTGGGCAACAGAATGAGACTTCATCTCAAAGGAAAAAAAAAAAAAAGAGAGAGAGAGAGATTACAGGGAATAACGCAGAAAAAAAAAATGCTACAACAAAAGTACCTTAGGAAAAAAAGAAAAAGGATTACAGGTACTGAAATAATAAACACAATGCCTGCCATTTAACCTTTGAAAACACTGCTGTAATGATTTAAAAGTTGTGTCTTCATCTTAGTCTTATATGTACTATGAACAAACGGCTGTAAGTCTTGTTATTGATAACAATCCACAAAGACCCCTAACTTCACAGATAGAGAAACAAAGGGTTGGAGACAGGGAACAGTCATACCACTAATTGGTAAAGAGCTTTGACCACAGAACCCAGACTTCTCTTAGAACTCAAGAGCTACAGGTAACCTTGGACAGCTAGTGCCTTCCCTGTTACAGAAAAGTTAAGGTAGGTAGGTGTGGGGGTAACTGACTTGTCCAAAGTCACACTGCAGGGCCTGTAAGAGTCAGCACAGGAAGAGCTCTGAAAGAGCCCCTAATCTGAAAGAGCCACAATAATTAGAATTAGCTGGGAGGCAGGAAGGGAGGAGAGTTGGGGAAAGGAGTGTGTGTGTATATTTGTGTATATATATACATGCACGTGTGTGTGCGTGCACACATACACACATATATATTATATAATACAGCACATATAGCATATTATATATACTTTTTTTTCTGAGACAGGGTCTCACTCTGTCACCAGGCTGGAGTGCAGTGGTGCAATCTCAGCTCACTGAAACCTCCACCTCCCAGGTTCAAGCAATTCTCCTGCCTCAGTTCCCGCCACCTTGCCCAGTTAATTTTTGTATTTTTTGGTAAAGACAGGGTTTCACCATGCTGCCAAGGATGGTCTCGAACTCCTGATCTCAAGTGATCCACCTGCCTCGGCCTCCCAGAGTGCTGGGATTACAGGCATGAGCCACTGCGCCAAGCTCCACTACATATATTAAAAAAAAAAAAAAAAAAAAAGACAGATTCTCCAGACCCAGACCAGCCCTACTTCGTCTGTTTCTGGAGCTGGAGCCTGATAAACTGGAAGAAGAATCACTTCTTAAGCCTGGGTTAGTGTCTAAAGTCTCTAGGGTAAAAGTTACCCTGGAGACATTCCCTGTATCACCTAGAGCACAGTACACAGGACTCAAGAGCCCCCTTCTCCTCCACAAGTAGAGTTAGTCTCCTTTTCCTCAGCTGAGCACCAGATGATGAAGTAGAGGGATTGCACTTATGAGGTATGTTGTCCACATAATAAAAAAAAAAAAAGAAAAGAAAAAGAAAAAAAAAAAAAGAAAGAAAAGAAAAAACATGCCTTTGCATACTTAAAATATACCCAGTCCTGCCACTTTGCCAAGTTCATAGGGTTGAATTCTAACAAGTTCAGGGGATATATGCTGTGACTCCACTTACAAATGCTGTCTGCTGTGCCTTCAAAAAAAATTCCCAAATTATTCTGAACCTCCACTGATTTGGGGGACTGGTAGCCTAGGCTAGGGTTTCTTAGACTTTAATATGCTTACAAATCACCTGAGAATCTTGTCGAAGTGCAAATTCTGATTCATTCGGTCTGGAGAGCACCAGAAATGCCTCAGTTCTAAGAAGCTACTGGGTGACCGCCCTGCCGCTGGCCTGCGGACCACATCTGCAGTAGCAAAGCTCTGTCTAGTAAGCCTAACCTCTGGCTATAACTACAGAGGAGGTACGGATTGAATAGGAAGGGGAGATATCAGAGGGCGGGCAATGAGAGAGAGGAGGAGCCCCGAGAGAGATGCGCTCACCTGGGCAGATGCTGCCTCTGAGGTTCTGCAGCAGGTGCGTCATGGTGCCGAAGTCGGGGGCGTAGGACACGTGCAGTTCAGCTGGCTCCGAGGCGATCTCACGCAGCTCCGCCTCCACCGCCTTGCCCACGCCCACGGCATACATGACGATGCCTACAGGGCCAGGGACTCAGAGGGTGCCCTAGGCCTCGGGAAAGCTGCCTGCCCGCGTCTGACCCAACCCCAGCCCACTGTGTCCCATGCCAAGCCCACCTTCCTCCTTGGCACGCGCTGCCCACACCGAGATGTCATCCTGGGAGCGGCCATCTGTGAAGACCAGGCCAACGCGAGGCACGTTGAGGGCACGGGGCCGCGCACCCTGTGCCTCTGAGAAGCTGTGCTCCACCATGTGCCGCAACGCCAGCCCTGTCATGGTGCCGCGTTCCATGTACTCCACAGCCAGGACCGCCTGCTTCACCTCGGCTGCGGTGCCGTAGCGACCCAGAGGGAACTCGGTGCGCACGCGGCTCGAGAACTGCACCAGTCCCACGCGCGTGCCCTCCGGGGACACGTCTAGGAAGTCCACAATCTGGTTCACGAAGCGCTTCACCAGCTCGAAGTTTTGTGGACGCACGCTCTTGGAGCCGTCAACCAGCAGAACAAGGTCCACGTGGCCTTCCCGGCACCCTGCACAGCCAGAAGAGCTTGAATTGAGGGACCAGATTCTTGATTGGCAGCAGCTGTCTATCCATCTAGTCGTTCATTCGCAAACATTTATTATATAACAGATAACATTTCCTGAGTCCTTCCTGTGCCAGGCAGTGTGCTAAATAATAATAATTATCAACATTATCATCATCATCATGGCCCTTGACATTTATTCAGTGCTTAGAACAAACCAGACACTCTGCTAAAAGCATCTTTTTAACAACAATCATAATGACCACAATAACTACCATTTATTGATCATCTACTATGTATCAGGCACACTTCTAAGCATGTACCAGTATTAACAATAATAATAACAAAACCATTATTTACCGACAGCTTACGATGTGCCAGGTACTGGGTGAAGTGCTTATATATATTCTCAATCCTCCCAATAAGCTTGAGTATTGTCCCCATTTTCTATAACCTGAGGTTCTGATGGATAAAGTGATTGCCCCCGATTTCATAGCTAGTACTGACTAAGCCAAGACATGAAGCCAGGTCCGTCTGACTCCAAAACCCATGCTCCTGAATGACTCTACAATGTCACCTCCCCTATTCCGAGCCAGGGAATTTGCTAGGACCAAAATGTGGTGTGTGTTGGCGTGGGGAGGTTTTGAAACGTTTTGAAAGAATTAAAACATAATCCTGATCCATGAGGACGGAGCAGAGCAAGTCAGACACGCCATATGCTCTGGTCAAGGAAAGTGCTAGAAGAGAAGAGCATTCAGGGACCCCAAGGTAGGAATAGTGCATTCTTCCTGGAGTTGTTAAGGAAGGCTGCATGGAGGTGATGGCATTCTATCTGATTTTTGTTATAAACTGAATGAGTGTGTTTTCCAAAATTCATTTGTTGAAACCCTATGTTTTAATTTTAGTCTTGGGAGGTGAGATCTGTGGAGGTAATTAGGATTAGATGAGGACATGAGGGTACAGCGCTCATGAGTAAAATTACTGTCCTTATAAGAATCTGAAGAGGTCAGGCTTGGTGGCTCCCAGGACTTTGGGAGGCCGAGGCAGGCAGATCGCTTGAGGTTATGAGTTTGAGACCAGCCTGGCTGAGATGGCAAAACCCCATCTCCACTAAAAATACAAAAATTAACCAAGCATGGTGGTACACACCTGTAGTCTTAGCTACTCTGGAGGCTGAAACAGGAGAATCAGTTGAGCCCCAGAGGCGGAGGTTGCAGTGAGCCGAGATTGTGTCACTGCACTCCAGCCTGAGAAACAGAGGGAGACTCAGTCTCAAAAAAAAAAAAAAAAAAAGAGTCTGAAGAGGGCTTGCTTCCTGTCTTCGCCATGTGAGGACACAGCAAGAAGACTGGTGTGTGTGTGTGTGTGTGTGTGTGTGTGTGTGTGTGTTGGCGTGGGGAGGCTTTGAAAGGTGTGCCATCTAAAAATCAGAAAACAGGCTTTCATTAGACGCCATATCTGCTGGCACCGTGGTCTTGGATTCCTCAGCCTCCAGAATTGTGAAAAATAAATGTTGTTTAAGCCACCTAGTCTATGGTACTTTGATATAGCAGCCTGAATGAACCAAGACAGTCTTGAAAGATCAGTAGGAGTTTGTCAAAGCAGTAAGGGACAGTCTAGAAGGTGGGATGCAGCATGTGCAGAGGCTTGGGATCTAGGGAGTTCCTGACACATTCAGGGAGGGGCAGGCCAGTAAGACTGAAATGTTCAAGTGTGGCAGGAGATGGGCAGATGGAGTTGGCTGAAACTAGATCGTGATGACCTAAGGCAGTGGTTTCAAAATTTTTATCACAGCCCACAGTAAAAATAATAATAATGATAATACATCATGAGACATTTCACATAGAACTAAAGTTTCAGAAATAATATAACTCTACAGGCAGTAAACTCTATATTGTCTTCCATTCTTTATTTTTTTAATGTTGGTTGTAACCCAGAGATTTGATTTCATTATTCATTAATGTGGTTCTGCTCACCATTTGAAATACTTAGGGGTAAGTCATTTGATCTTTCTTCTGTAGGCATTGGTGAGCCATATAAGGCTTGTGCACGAAGGAGGAATGTAATCTAGTATGTATTTTTTAAATTAACATTGACAGCAGAATAGAGGATTGTAGAAAAGAGATGGAGGCAGGGAATGGCATACCCTCCAATGTCACCCCCACCACACACACACATTCACACACAGCCTAAGGGCCACAGCAAGGGCAAAGTCAAGGACACTCTGAATGTGGGCAACGGGGCAGAAGCCAATAGAACGCCCTCCCACCCGTTACTCACGGTCGCAGCTCTTGCCATCTGCCTGAAGTTGCCGCCCCTCGGGGCACAGGCAGCGGTAGGAGAGGCCCTCGCTCACACACTGGAACTCACAGCCATGGTCCACGCCATTGCAAAGGTCCCGGACTGAAAGGAGAGACAGGTTAGGATGAGTCAGGATGGACCCCACCAGCTAAGATCTCTTACCCCTCCCACAAATGTAGGAGAGGCCGTCTCACCCTGACAGCTCCTCCCATCGGGCTGCAAATCATGGCCCTCTCTGCAGTGGCACCGTGGCCCACCAGGGGTGCTAACACACTCATGCTGACAGCTATGGTTGCCAAAGCTGCAGTAGTCAATGGCTGGCAGGAGGGAAGAAACAGCAAGATGTTGCCTCTGATTGGAGACCTCGGAGGCCACAGTCCAGGATGTGGTGGGAGGGCGGGGGTGTTGCTCACCCCTGCAGCTCCTCTGGTCCGGCTGGAGTACAAAGCCAACTTGGCAGCGACAGAAATAGGAGCCCGGGGAATTGACGCAGTGGTGCTCACATCCATGGGTTCCTTCAGCACACAGGTCAATGGCTGAGGAAAAGATGGGGTCAGTCTATGCCCAGGGCTGCCCTTCTCAGCTCTGGTAGCACAACCACCTGAGGAAATTTGTAAGAATACCTATACCTGGGCCCCAACCCCAATAATCCTGACCTAATTAGTCAGGGCCCCTGTCCTCAAGATGCTCTCTGACTTACAGAGGACAGGTTTGGCCACTTTACCTGTCTGAGCCTCCATTTTTCTATTTGCAAAATGGGAATATAATGGAAAAGAATGATTGCTATTCACAGCTTCCTTCTGTGGAAGTTGGGGAACTATTGCCCTGTTGAGCATCTTGATGGTCTGGACAGGTAAAGATGGCCGAGAGCTGGACTGGAGACATGATAATTACCCTGTATAAAAAAGTGAGTATTTGGGGTTCCTGGAAAGGAGATGAGAGTGGAGAGAGAGAGAGAGAAAAAAAAAAAAAAAAAAAGAACAAGAGAGCCAGTATGAAGATGAGTAACTCTGTGGGTTGAGGCTGCCCGTGAAAAATCCCTTGTACTGGGCTGACTGAGGACTTTTAGAAACAAAGCTGTCTAATATTCAATTATAATGAGTTTTTCTGTGTGTGTGTGTGTGTGCGTGCGCTATGAGTTACTTAGCACATACACACTTGTGTGTGCGCCTGCATACAAGTATGTAAACCAAAGAAGAGGTTGATGAACACACATGGAACAAGAACAGCATGTGCAGGGTTGAGAAATGAGAGAGGATCCATAAATCAAATGAATTTAGCAGAGGCTCACAGCAAGAGGCGACCACCAGAACGTAAGCACTTGGGGGATTTTCAGAGGTCTTGGAGAGGGATTTGAATGTTAAACAGTCATCAAATCAGAGTTCAAGCCAACTTTTAGTTTCTAGAAACAAGAAGACCCCAGCTGACATCTGGGTTATCAGGATTACATGATTTCTTTTCCCAGGTTGTTGTGAGGCTGAGAGATAATAATGTGTGTAATGCTCCTAGCACAATGTCTAATACTAACTTGGCACTCAGTAAAAAACCCAATTCCATAAGCAAGGTATTCTGTGCCATAGCTTTTCAGAAGACAAAAATGAAGAACCAGCTCAGACCTGTAATCCCAGCACTTTGAGAGGCCAAGGCGGGAGGATCTCTTGAGCCCAGGAGTGTGAGACCAGCCTGGGCAACATAGCAAGACCCTATCTCTTAAAAGAGAGAGAATCTTGAAAGATTTTCAAGGGCAGAGGGGAGCAGCAAGGGCAGCTCAGGTAAGCAGCACACAAAGAGCTCACAGGCGGCATGAGTGGGGAGTCCCACCTAACTAAAGACCCCCCAACAGTATCTAAGAAGAGAAACTGTAAGGACGTGCCTGTAAGAAGACAGAAACGGCCGGGCGCGGTGGCTCATGCCTGTAATCCCAGTACTTTGAGAGGCCAAGGTGGGCAGATTACTTGAGGTCAGGAGTTCGAGATCAGCCTGGCCAACATGGTGAAACCCTGTCTCTACCAAAAATACAAAAAATAGCTGGGTGTGGTGGTGGGTGCCTGTGATCCCAGCTACTTGGGAGGCTGAGGTACAAGAATCGCTTGAAGCCAGGAGGCAGAGGTTGCAGTGAGCCAAGATCACACCATTGCACTCTAGCTTGGGCAACAGAGCAAGACTCTGTCTCAAAAAGGAAAGGAGAGAAGAGGAGAGGAGAGGACAACAGAAACAAGTTTGGGAGGAGAATTGGAGACTGGTCTGAAAACAGCGAGAAAGAGGGCAGAAAGCACACTGAACTGTGGGCTCCCATCAGGGACTTTCTTTCTTAGGTCTGTAAAGCGATGGATGTGTGCTTTTACTGCCAAAGGCCCTTCCAGACTCATTGGTCTGATGTTGGGGCAATGGAGATTTAAAGAAAGTTCAGGAGCAGTGAGATTGCAGGACAGGGGTAGCTCTCACCCAAACAGCTCTTGTTATCTGCTGCTAGCTTGTAGCCCGGGTTGCAGGTGCAGTGGAACATGCCCGGGGCATTGACACATTGGTGCTGGCAACCATGTCCCGGCTCAGCACACTGGTCCTTCCCTGAGGACACACAGGACTAGAATCAGCAGGGAACAGATGGGCAGAAGTCTCCAACAAGAGAGAGCTGGATGGGGATGGGGTCAGAGGCAGGCATCACCTTCAAACGGCTTTCAGAAGTAAATAACTAATTTGCGAGAGGCCATACCAAATGGGAGGGCTTAGGGAAATAATAAGGCTTAAGGAGCCCCTGTGAGTAGGCTCAGAAGAGGAGGCACCCAATTAGACATGTCAGTGGGCTAAGACAGGACTACGCAGGGGCAGGAGTGGGTAGGAGGTGGAGAGGTGTTAAATCGAGATGGACGGAATAAACTCAAAACGTGACTGGAACAGCTCTTGTAGCATTTGTGGGAGGAGCTAAGATGATAACGGAAGAAGCCATCCCCATGTGGGAGGGCCACGACTCTGGAGCAGCCCATCTCTCTTAGCTTTGAGAATCACTGGTTCCTTGTGTGCAGGGGATTGGTGCTGGAGTTTGACATTAAGCCTGTGGTAAGCTGTGGCGGGCAGGGCAAGAAACTATAGTTTGCTCCTTGTTGATGGAGCCTGAGCAGAAGTGGTCAGCGCTGAAATCTGACACAGCCTGCGGTAGGTCAGAGCAGCTCTAACGGGAAAGCGCGGGGCCACCCCACGGGATGGGATTTACTGTGGTGGGAAAGGAATCCAAGCATTTGGATTAAGAGTTCGAGCTTCACTCCAGCACCCTCCTAACTCACCACACAGCCGGCTCTGGAACTGCAGGCCGAACTCCTGGATGAGGTCGAAGGACTCTACGAGGAAGACGTGCTCGTCTAGCGGGGGCGATGCCATGGCGCGCAGGGAGCCCACGTCCGCGCGCTGCACCCCCACCGCGTAAATTTCAATGCCGCGGGCGCGGGCCTGTGCCGCCACCTCGGCCACGCGGTCCTGGGGCCGCCCGTCTGTCACGATGACAGCGACGCGCGGCACACGCTCCTCTGGCGGGCGCGCGCCCTCGGCCACGCTGAAGGCCACGTTCATGGCGTACTGGATTGCCAGTCCCGTCATGGTGCCTTGCGCCAGCGGCACCAGGTCACGGATGGCGCGTTCCATATCCTCGCGGCGCGAGAACGCACGGAGAGGGAAGACGCTCTGCACTTGACTCGAATACTGGATCACGCCAACGCGCGTGGCGTTGGGACCCACGTTCAGGCCTCGGAGGAGGCCCACGAGGAACTGCCGCATGGTCTCGAATTCGAAAGGGCGCACGCTGCGGGAGCTGTCAATCACGAACACCAGATCCAGGGGCCCAGTGTGACACCTGGGACCTGCGGGGAGATCAGTGAGGACTCTCCTAGGTCAGCAAAGCCTCACCTCCGAGGAGAACCCCAGGGAAACCCAGAGGAAATGCTGCTATGCCGGCATAACAGCGCCCAGCACAGCAAACGCAGATTAGATAGATGCACTCACTCGGCATGTGCCTAGTACCTGGGCTAGGAGATTTCACAAATTCCCTCATCTTACAGCTCTGAGGGCTATTCTGAGGAGGTATTACCCATTGACGAGGGGGCAAGGAAGCGTCGCAAACTCAAAGCCTGCAGGGACCAGGCAGGGAACATGGATGAACTGGTTGGGTTAGGACGGTGGAGACCCAAAGAGCCCCTATCACTCCTAATTGGGCAGGAAGCTCCATCCAAATGCTGCCATGCGCCTGCAAACTGGATGTTAGCAGATTCCTGGATTTTTCAAGAGAAGTACTAAACAGGGATTTTTATGTAAAATTTCCTGGTTTTTTCATGTTTTCAAATAATTTTTCCAAATTAAAAACCCAATGGGCAGTTACTGCATGTGCCCAAAACTAAGCCACATCCTACAGATGAAGAAACTGGGGCCCAGAAAGTTGAAGTGGGAAACTTAAACCCAGTCCCATATGTTGCAAAGCCCTTGCTTCCCTCTCCCCGGCAGGAGGAGCTGGCTGCAGAAGGACCTGCTTCCGCTCCCCTCCTCCCACTGGTGAGGTCTGGGCCCCAGTTCACCTGCCAACTGGAGCTGGCTTTCCCAGGGCTGAAGAAGGAACAGCAACACGAGCCAGCAAAGAAGGCCTCTCATGGCGCTTGGGGACAGAGAATGGAGCTGTGAGAGCCTGGAGGGAGGACGGAAAACAGAAAAGAAACATTATTTACAGAGCTCTTATTCTGGGTGATAGGCACTTGGAGCAGGAAGAGAGTTAGGGGTTTATTTTACTAATCTCTCTATTTTTGTGCATGTTTGAAATGTTTCAGAATTTAAAAATTCTCATCACAGTGGAATTGGTGGGAAACACAAGAGATTCTTTTTTTTTTTTTTTTTTTTTTTTTTTTTTTTTTTTGAGATGGAGTCTTGCTCTGTTGCCCCAGCTATAGTGCAGTGGTATTATCTTGGCTCACTGCAACCTCTGCCTCCCAGGTTCAAGCGATTCTCCTGCCTCAGCCTCCCGAGTAGCTGGGATTACAGGCTCCTGCCACCACACCTGGCTAATTTTTTGTATTTTTAGTAGAGAGAGGGGGTTTTGCCATGTTGGCCAGGCTGGTCTCCAACTCCTGACCTCAGGTGATCCTCCCACCTCGGCCTCCCAAAGTGCTGGGATTACAGACATGAGCCACCGCGCTCAGCCCACGAGAGATGATTTGTGGAACTGCAGAATACTAAATAAGAATAGATACATAGATACAAATACAAAAAAATTCAACAACAACAAAAAAACCAGGTCTTTCTTAAATGTCAGGCACAGTGTTAAATGCTCGTCACGCATTGTGGCATTTTATCCTCTCTGCAATTGTAAGAGTAAGGCTGTGATTGTCCCTATCATACAGACAAGGAAATTGAGGCTCAGAAAAGTTAAGCGCTGGTACCTAAAGTCATTCGGCCAAAAAATGGCTGCGACAGGACAGAATCCCACGCCTGCAGGTTTCTGTGAGCCATTCTGGGCGTTTGGTGCCTCTCCTCCTTCCAGGCGAATCTCTGCAGACAGAAGCCCTTCTCCACCTCGGCCCACTCCCCTACGCACACAAGGTTCTGTGTGGCTGTCTTTGCAACTCGCCAACACCCCCACCCGCCAGACTCCTCCATACACACAAACACAGACACGTACTGCCCAACCGCAGGCGGCGGGGAGGGGCTGCGCCCTGTTGCGGAGGTTGAGCGCGGTGGCGCGGCAGCGAGTGGACCAAAACCCACCGCGCACAAGAACGCGCGGCTTGGCGCCTGTTTCCCGCCTGCTCTCAGGAGCGACCGCCAGGGGACGCCCGAGACGGCAGGGGGCGTGGGAAGCCCACATCTGCCCAGCAGGTGCGCCAACCCCGAGCAAACAGGGGGCTGGGGCCCGGGGCCTTGGAGATAAGGCCTGGACAGGATATATCCCGCGCAGGAGCTAGGGAGCAGGGGTGTGCAGGGTTCCAGCCACAGCAGCACTGGACTCGTCCAGGGGTGACGAGTGAGCAGCTGGGGCCCCGTAGAGTCGCCATGGACACTGCAGGGGCAGCAGGTGAGCGCTCACCCTCCCGTGGCCCGGAGACGCCCCGTGAGAACTACGAAGGACCCCCCCCCACACCCCGCCCCACTGTACAAATAGGAAAACTAAGCCTCAAGAAGGCAGCCCGCCGAGCTGCAAAAGCAGGATTAGAACCTAGGGCTCCTGGTTCCCCTTCTCCCTCTTGAGGCCCCCTGGCGCCTAGAAGTCACTAAACCTCTTTTCCTTCCAGTTCCTACCCCACCCCCGCGCCCCATGCTGAAGCTGTGTTAGCCATTTTTCTGTTGCTGTTTCCTGGCAGAGAGAGCCAGCCGCCCCTAACCCAACCGCAGCCCCGCCCCCGCCCCCCAATTCTGTGAATGCGCCTATTCTGAGCAAGGCCAGGGCCTGCTTCTCACTCCAGGCGACCTTCTCATCCTGGATTCTTCTCCCCTTTCCCCTCCCAGGCCTGGTAGAAGAACAGAAATCCCTCTGGCAGGGCCGGTCGTGGGAGGGTGACCAAGCAAGATGTGGCAGCACTGGTGGAAATGGGAGGGCGGGGAACCCTTCTCTGGTTTGGGCCACAGGTGAGGCCAGCATCCCTGGGCAGCATGAGGGCTAAGGCACAAGGGGCCTCTGCCACCTCCCATACTTTCCCACCCGGAGATGCCTCTGGGCCCCCAAATCTTGGTTAAGGTTCCCCTCATCCCATTCCTGGTCTGAGCCAACTTCTCACCTGGCACCCTGCCTCCACCCCAGGAATCCTAGAAAGTCACAACAGCGACTGCCTCGAAGTTCATCACCTTTCCAAACCCCTCATTCTACAAAGAAAGGAACTAGGTCCAGAGAGGGTAGTGTGTTGCTGAAGGGCACACAGCGATGTCTGGCAGGATTGACACTAGAACTCGGGATTCCTCTGAGGAGTTAATCCTTGCATTAAAAAGAAAGATTCAGAGATGCCCTGAGGTGGGGCTGAGGGAGTGGAGCAGCAAGGGAGGAGAGGCCTGTAAATAATTTCTCAAATGTCCCTTAGGGACATTTCAGGGGGTTCCTGGAGGGACGAGAGTAGAAAAGGGATGACCCTATTTTGATGGCTTTGCTGGTGGGGGCTCGATTTGGAAAGGACCCTGCAGAAGTGGGGAAGGGCACTGCAGGTCAGACAGGGCACCATAG
Organism: Papio anubis; assembly: GCF_008728515.1. Classification (NCBI taxonomy): domain Eukaryota; kingdom Metazoa; phylum Chordata; class Mammalia; order Primates; family Cercopithecidae; genus Papio; species Papio anubis. The sequence goes on from NC_044991.1 coordinate 72,511,079, forward strand.
GCGGTGCCTCTGCTAAAATACAGTTGCCTGATCTGGCTTGATGCCTACTCCCCTGCAGACCCCTCAATGCCTCCCAACCCTTTGACTCACCTGAGCCTGCCGGACAGATCAGAGATGCAACTGCAGAGCGAAGCCGACAGGCGGAGCCTCCCGGGCACTTGGACCAGGTAACGATGTGGCAGCGTGCCCTAGGTGGGGACTGCCAGGCAGCTGGAGCACGCAGAGGCGGCGGCTGCATTTAACCCAGGGCTGGTGGGTGGGGAGGGGAAGTGCAGGCTGCAACCCCTCCCACTGGCAGGGAGGCATCCCCCCCTTCCTCCTGAGGCGGGGCGAACCCAGCACCCCCTGCTCCTACCACCCTTGGAGCTGCAGACAGGGCTAGCTGCGGGCCAGGCTGGAATTCGGCTACAGCAGGAGACTGGGGAGACTGGGGCAGCCACACTCCGCAGCCCGAATTCATTGGAAGCTTAGAAGGCACTTCCCTAAGGAGAGCCCCAAGGGGTGGAGCGGTTCTGGCTGTGGCTGCTGCGTGTCTGGCCTGGCTTTCGAGGGTGCGGTCCTACGCTGTCCCCTCCAGGAGTGAGGAGAGACTCCGGTCCTGCCAAGAGGATAAAGGGCTCAGAAGGACAGCCTCAGTTTTCATGGCTCTCCTGGCCTCAACCTGCTAACCCCCCAAATGTCTCCCACCTCCCCTCCTCTACTTACTCCCTGCAATTGCTTGAACCCACCCACCCACACCGCTCAAGAACCCCAGACTGAGAAGCCACCAGGCCTCTAGGCTCTAACCTGGCTAACTGCAGAACCAATGTCATCTGCCTTGACTTCTGTAATCAAGGGAAGGAAAGCCAACACAGCAACAGGTCACTTCTCATGGGAGAAAAGGAAGAATATGACTTTGGCCTCAGAAAGGCTCAGATTCCCCCAGGCCACCCCCCATCCTGGGGACAAGGTTTTGGGCCCTTTTCTGTTTGCAGGCAGGAGGCTAGAGAGCGCTCCAGGCCAGGAGCCCAACAAAGGCTCCCCCTTCCCCTCCCTGCTGCCTAGGATGGGGAAGCTTCATCTCTACTAATTCCATCAGCCCTAAAATACTCTTCTCCATCCCAAGGCCTGTATAAGTGTGGCCTTTGTGTCACAGCCACGTGTCCCTATGGCCCTGGGCTCCAATGGGCATGGTGCCAGACCCGCAGAGTGGAACCTGGGTGGTCCCGTGGGCTCCATGCAGGCCTCATTGAGCACCTCGCAGCCTAAATATTTAGCCTGCAATCTTCAGCCAAGTCTCCTCCTTACCTAATGCTTCCTCTTCCTGATCCCACGGGGGCAGAATATAGAGCAGCCCCCCCCCCCACTTACTCTAACCCCCTGCCCACTTCATTTTACTCAACCTGAGTACTTGGACCCTGTGCCACCTTGACCCTTCTTCCTGTGGCCAGTCGACCTGCCTGCCCCACTCCCAGGTCATCCCCAGAGCACACCACCATTCTGAGGGGAGGCGTGCGCAGGTGCCTGCAGCAACAGTGTGAACAGACTGTGCGGATCGTGCATGCCAAGGTGGCCCAGAAATCGTATGGAAATGAGAAGCGGTAGGTGCCTCAGCAGCCCCTCCCAAGTCTCTGCAACTGTCAGCCCTATGCACCCCTCCATCCACCCATTGGGCCTCTTTTAGACCCAGAAGAGGCCTCAGGGCTGAAATCTCAGCTATTGGTCGACCAGGGCCTTGACCCTCAGCCACCATTAGCCCCCACTTTGGTCTATAGTTCTATAGCAGGAGATTTCCTGTGAATCTCCTGTCTCCATTCATTCACTCATTCTCCCATTTATTCACTTATTGATTCATTCAACAACTACTTACTGAGTGTTTATCATGTATGCACCAGGTACTGTGGGTACTGCTGGGCACTGGGCATACAGCTGAACAAGACAGAAACAGCCCCTGCTCCTTAGCCCACACTCTCACTCAAGTGTAGAAGAGACAGACAGTAAACTCCCCACAAATCAGTAAACAAGACACTTGCAGATTATGATGTGCACTAGAAGGAAAACTGGACAAGGCCATTTGACAGAAACTGGAGGCAGGGGAGACATTAGCTAGAAAGGTCAAGGAGGTCAAGAGACCTTTTGGGAGGTAACATTGGAACTGAAACTTGAATGTTAAAATGGAGCCAGACAGGAGAAAATCTGGGGAAAGCATGCTACAATTAGAAGGAACAGAAGGGCTGGGCGCAATGGCTCACACATGTAATCCCAGCAATTTGGGAGGCCAAGGTGGGCAGATGACCTGAGGTCAGGAATTCGAGACCAGCCTGGCCAATATGGTGAAACCCCCTCTCTACCAAAAATACAAAATTAGCTGGGCGTGGTGGTGAGAGCCTGTAATCCCAGCTACTTAGGAGGCTGAGGCAGGATAATTGGTTGAACCCAGGAGGCAGAGGTTGCAGTGAGCCGAGATCATGCCACTTCACTCCAGCCTGGCAACAGAGCAAGACTCAGTCTCAAAAAAAAAAAAAAAAAAAAAAAAAAAAAAAAAAAAAAAAAAAGGCAACAGAAAATGGGAAGACCTTGAGGCTGTACCAACTAGGCCTGTTTGAGGTACAAAAGAAGTCACAGTGGCTGAAATCAGAGAGAGGAGTTGTAGGAAACAAGTTGGAGAGGGAAGCAGAGGTCAGATCGCAGGAGGACTTTTAATTTTTAACCAGTGGAGGATTTTAAGGAGTTAACATGATTTGACTGACGTTTCTAACAAAACATTCTGGCCAGCCTGGTGGTTCATGCCTGTAATCCCAGCACTTTGGCAGGCCCAGGTGGGCAGATTGCTCGAGCCCAGAAGTTCCAGATCTGCATGGACAATATGACAAAACCATGTCTGTACAAAAAATACAAAAATTAGATGGGTGTGGTGGCTCGTGTCTGTAGTCTCAGCTACTCAGGAGGCTGAGGTGGGAGGATCAGTTGGGGAGGCAGAGGTTGCAGTGAGCTGAGACAGCCGAGATCAAGCTACTGCATTCCAGCCTGGGCAATAGAGCAAGACCCTGTCTCAAAAAGTAAAAAAAGAAAAAGAAAGAAAGAGAGAAAGAGAGAAACAGAGAAAGAGAGAGAGAGAGAAAGAGAGAGGGAGGGAGGGGAGGGGAGGGGAGAAGGAGGGAGCACTGTGGCTGCTGTGTGAAATGGGAAGGAGATAGAAACAGAACTTTCTGGAAATAGACCAGTTTGAAGGCTGATGTTGTGGTCCAGGCAAAAAGTAATGGCGGCTGGGATGAAGGGTTAGGTGGTAAGAAGCCAGTGGATTCTGAATATATTATATTTTGAAGGTGGAGTGGATAAGACTTTCTGATGAGTTGAATGAGGGATGTAAAAACAATAAGGGTTTGGATATGAATGGGGTTTGCAGTCATGAAAAAGCGTGGGGAGGGGAGTGGGAGCGGGAGGAGGAAACGAAGGTTCTGCTGGGTTTATGCTACTACCTTGCGGTGCTTACAGGACAGCCGAGTGGAGATGGATGCACGAATCCATCACTCACTTATCTCCGCAGGTTCTTCTGCCCCCCGCCCTGTGTCTACCTCTCAGGGCCCGGATGGAGGGTGAAGCCAGGGCAGGACCAAGGTGAGGGCGGACTCAAGGGCTGCCGGCCGCCTGCTCTGTAGGGAGAAGCACGAGGTTGGGCCCGAGAGAGGGGCGGTTCGCAGGCGCAGTTTCCCCGCGCCCTCTGGCGGCGAGCGCTAAGCTTGCCTGGCACCTGCGTCCTCCCGAGTCCTTCCAGAGCCAGTTCGCGTCCCTTTCCAGCTCACCAGGCCGGGGAGACGGGGCCCACGGTCTGCGGTTACATGGGACTGGACAGCGCGTCCGGCAGCGCCGCTGAGACGCAGAAGCTGAATTTCGAGCAGCAGCCAGACTCCAGGGTGAGAGCGCACGGGAAGGGGTCCGATTCCTGCTCCCATCCCTGCCTCTCCTGGGAAAGGAGGTCTCCTTTATTACTCCCTTCCGAAAGCCAAGAGATAGGTGGGGAGACCGGGAGGCCAGGGTCCTGCCTTAAGGCAGAGCCTGAGAGTCTGGATGGTGGAGCTTCTGGTCACCTCCGACGGGGCGGACGTCCGATATCTGGGAGAGGTTGGTTCATCCGACAGGGGAGGGCTGGGATGAGACGGCCCTGTCCCCGCGAGCCCCCTAGGAATTCGGCTGCGCCAAGACCCTGTACATCTCAGATGCAGACAAGAGGAAGCACTTCCGGCTGGTGCTGCGGCTGGTGCTGCGCGGGGGCCGGGAACTGGGAACCTTCCACAGCCGCCTCATCAAGGTCATCTCCAAGCCCTCGCAGAAGAAGCAGTCGCTCAAAAACACCGATCGTGAGCAGGGCGGGGCCTGATGCGGGAGGTGCATCCAAGCCCAGAGCAGCTACCCCAGGTGGGGGTAGGCTGCACTATAGGGGTGGGGTCAGAGTGGAAAAGGTAGAGTGGGAGCTTCGAAGGGAAGGAGTCTGGATGAGAGGGTGCGGCCCAGGCCTGGGGATGAGAAGAGTTGGAGGATGAAAAGCAGAGAGGAAAGGGACAGATACCAAATTCCAGGTTGGGAGTTGGGGTCCCAGAACAGACAAAAGTTGAACTAGACAGAGATTGAACTAGGCAGGGGGGTTGAACTAGGGACAGACTAAAAGTGACATACAGGGGGCACAGTGTCTCATGCCTGTAATCCCAACAATTTAGGAGACCGAGGTGGGCGGATCACTTGAGCTCAGGAGTTCAAGGATAGCCAGGGCAACATGGCCAAACCTTGTCTCTACCAAAAAAAGAAGTTAGCTGGGCATGGTGGCCTGCACCTGCAGTCCCAGCTACTTGGGAGGCTGAGATCAGAAGATCACTTGAGCCCAAGAGGTCAAGGCTGCAGTGAACTGTGATAGCACCACGGCAGTCCAACCTGGGTGACAGAGTGAGATGCTGTCTCAAAAAAATAAATAAATAATAAATAAGTTTTACTTTTGTTTATGAACTGAACGATGTCCAGGCAGCAAAAGGAGCAGGCAAAGGTTCCAAACCAGGACTGCAGCAGGCCCTAGAAAATTAGCTGTGAACTAGGAATGCCCAGTTCACATTGCCCGATGTGTCTAGGCCCATAGGCACATCAGCCAGGCCGGCACAGGGCCAGAGGATTGGAAACTGTCTGGAACATCCAAGGGACCAAGCCAGGCCAGGGCACTGATAGCACCAACTAACCTTAACCCTCACCCCCTCCCTCACCCTAACCCTAACCCTAACCCTCACCCTCACCCTAACCCTAACCCTCACCCTCACCCTCACCCTAACCCTCACCCTCACCCTCACCCTAACCCCTAACCCTAACCCTTCCCCTCACCCTAACCCTCACCCTCACCCTAACCCTCACCCTCACCCTCACAGTGTGCATATCCTCCGGCTCAAAGGTCTCCCTCTTCAACCGCCTGCGCTCTCAGACAGTCTCCACACGCTACCTCTCTGTGGAGGACGGGGCCTTTGTGGCCAGTGCGCGACAGTGGGCTGCCTTCACACTCCACCTGGGTAATGACATCTGCAGGCCCTGGGGCTGGCACTTCACATACATTAGCTTATTTAACTTCCACCACAATTCCTTAAGGAAGGTAAACTCTGCCCCATGTGATTAAGGCACAGAAACACAAAAAGACTGGACCACAGTCCCAATGAGCTGATGACTGTTCCAAGCTATTCTGACTCTGTTATCCATGCCCTTTCCCCTTATATCAACTAAATTGCCTGCCCCCAACCCCTGCCCCCAGGGCAGACATTTGTGAGGATGGCCTCAGATGGCCTCTCCAGAATTAAAAACTTCAGTGTTAGCGGCTCCCCTGAGAACCACCCCCTCCCGCAGGGCCCATGTGTGATGTGAGGAAGAGCCAGAGGCAAGAAGGCAGGGTTTAAGGCAGAAGCTTGGGAGCAGCTGAAAACCTTGTCTCTTGCTTTTTTTTGACCCCCAGCTGATGGGCATTCTTCCCAAGGAGACTTCCCACCGCGAGAGGGCTACGTTCGCTATGGCTCCCTGGTGCAGCTCGTCTGCACGCTCACCGGCATCACTCTACCTCCCATGGTATAGGAAGGGAGGGTATGCGTGGAGGGGTCCCCTCAGATCTATGCAGAGAATGTGGCGCACACAGGCAGGGCTGGAGAGTGAGGCCCCAAGGCAGGGAGACAGCTATTCTCACCCAGTGTCGCTTAGGACCAGACAGAAGTCAAAGCTCAGCGGGAGCCTGCTAGTGCCTGTGTGGCTATTGGAGTAGCAGAGAGCCGGCTGGGAGGGCAGCCTCTGGATACCCAGGCTCCTTGCCACCACCATTCTTACCACTCTTCCATTGCAGATCATTCGTAAAGTAGCCAAACAGTGTGCGCTCCTTGATGTGGATGAGCCCATCTCCCAGCTGCACAAGTGTGCATTGCAGTTTCCTGGCAGTCCCCCAGGAGGGGGTGGCACCTACTTATGCCTTGCCACAGAGAAAGTGGTGCAATTTCAGGTAAGAAGCAGAGAATACCAGCACCAAGTGTCCTGGAAAGTGAGAATGCAGAGAACCACAGAATGTAAGATCATCACCTCACCACGGTTGCTACTTCCTGAGCAGCCTCCCATGGAACATTAAAATCATAGACCCCAGGACAGAATCATAGGATGTAGAAAAATAGTAATAAGTAATAGTATGAAGTGATATTCCTTCCCAAAGAATTTTAGAGTCATAAAATAGTGGGATATAGCTGGGCGCGGTGGCTTACGCCTATAATCCCAGCACTTTGGGAGGCTGAGGTGGGCAGATCACCTGAGGTCAGGAGTTTGAGACTAAGATTGGCCAACATGGTGAAATCCTATCTCTACCAAAAATACAAAAATTAGCTGGCCATGGTCATGGGCGCCTGTAATCTCAGCTACTCAAGAGGCTGAGGCAGGAGAATCGCTTGAACCCGGGAGGTGAAGGTTGCAGTGAGCCAAGATCACACCATTGCACTCCAGCCTGGGTGACAAGAGCGAGACTCCATCTCAAAAAATAATAATAATAAATTGGGATATAAAATTGTAGAATGTAAATAAAAATCATGATAGGTAATAGAGAGCAGAGAGTTACTGAGCAAAGACTATTTGAAGCACAGATAAAGACACAGAATGTAGGAAATTATAGAATGTGGAAAATCATAATTATCATTAAGCAGTAGTACTCCCAAAAGAGTATTATCATAGAATGTTAGGAGATTGAATTATAATATGTGGAAAATAGCAAGTATTATTCCTTCCCCAAGAATATTCCTTCCCAAAGGAACAATATTCCTTCCCAAAGAATATTAAAATTGTAGATTATTAGAGCATAGAATTGTACAAAGTGTAAAAAAAAAAAAAAAACCAGAATTCTGGAATCCCAAGAAAAAAGACCCTTAGAAATCAGCTATCCCAGGCCGGGCCAATGGTTCACACTTGTGCTCCCAACATTTTGGGAGGCTGAGGCAGGAGGATCACGAGGCCAGGAGTTTGAGACCAGCCTGGCCAACATGGTGAAACCCTGTCTCTACTAAAAATACAAAAAAAAAATTATCTGGGTGTGGTGGCTGGCACCTGTAATCCCAGCTACCCAGGAGGCTGAGGCAGGAGAATAGTTTGAACCCACTAGGCGGAGGTTGCAGTGAGCTGAGATCAGGCCATTGCACCCAGCTTGGGTGACAGAGCAAGATTCAGTCTCAAAAACTAAGGAAGGAAGGAAAGAAGGAAGGGAGGGAGGGAGGGAAGGAGGGAAGGAAGGAAGGAAGGAAGGAAGGAAGGAAGGAAGGAAGGAAGGAAGGAAGGAAGGAAGGAAGGAAGGGAGGAAGGAAAAAGAGAGAGAGAAAGAAAAAGAAAGAGGGAGGGAGGGAGGGAGGGAGGGAGGAAGGAAAGAAGGAAGGAAGGAAGGAAGGAAAGAGAGAGAAAGAAAAAGAAAGAGGGAGGGAGGGAGGGAGGGAGGGAGGGAGGAAGGAAGGAAGGAAGGAAGGAAGGAAGGAAGGAAGGAAGGAAGGAAGGAAGGAAGGAAGGAAGGAAGGGAAAGGAAAGGAAAGGAAAGGAAAGGAAAGGAAAGGAAAGGAAAGGAAAGGAAAGGAAAGGAAAGGAAAGGAAAGGAAAGGAAAGGAAAGGAAAGGAAAGGAAAGGAAGGAAGGAAAAATCAGCTAGCCCAACAAGCTTACTTAACTCTAAGTGAGAGAACTTAAGGGCACTGTCCAAGCTGAGGGGACAAGTGAACCCCAGAGCCTAGGATTAGTATCCAGTTCAGTCTAATGCAGAAGCCCACGTGCCATGCTGGCTCCCTAGGCTGGTGGCCACCATGAGAAGCTTCGGCCTCGTCCCCTCGGGTCTCCCCCCAGGCTTCTCCCTGCCCCAAGGAGGCGAACAGGGCTCTGCTTAATGACAGCTCTTGCTGGACCATCATCGGCACCGAGTCGGTGGAATTTTCCTTCAGCACCAGTCTGGCGTGTACCCTGGAACCGGTCACTCCGGTGCCTCTCATCAGCACCCTAGAGGTGAAGCCGGGCGCTAGGGGCGTTGGGCAGGGGGACCTTGCCTGCAGTGGAGAGTGGGAGTGCTAGTGAGTGGGAGGCATCAGGTTCCCGCCCTGCTCGGTTCTCTCACCTCACCTGGTCCCACCCTCCCCCAGCTGAGTGGCGGGGGCGACGTGGCCACGCTGGAGCTCCACGGAGAGAACTTCCATGCGGGGCTCAAGGTGTGGTTTGGGGACGTGGAGGCGGAAACCATGTACAGGTACGGGGTGAGGAGGCAGCCTCCCTTGGGCCCCGGGGAGCTGGGGAAGGGGGCGCACGCGTCGTCAGAGTCGCCACAGTTCTCACCCTGGTGCTGCACTCCCAGGAGCCCGCGGTCCCTGGTGTGCGTGGTGCCGGACGTGGCGGCCTTCTGCAGCGACTGGCGCTGGCTGCGCGCTCCCATCACAGTCCCCGTGAGCCTGGTGCGCTCCGACGGGCTCTTCTACCCTAGTGCCTTCTCCTTCACCTATACCCCGGAATACAGCGCGCGGCCGGGTCACACCGGCGTCCCCGAGCCCGCCACCGACGCCGACGCGCTTCTGGAGAGCATCCATCAGGAGTTCACGCGCACCAACTTCCACCTCTTCATCCAGACTTAGGCGCGCCCGGGAATCCCGGCTGCCCACCGCGGAGGGCTGTGCCCGAGCCAGGCGCGGGGACGTGTTTCTGGGATCTAGGCCCTGCTTCCTTGCCCCTTTGCTGTAGAAGGGCAGCTGAAGGCTCACCCTAGAAAGCGGGCCTGGTGGCTCTTACCCGGCTTACTTCCTCCCTCGTCCTTACATATACAGGAAGACACGACCTGAGTGGTGCTGTCTTTGTGTCCATTGTGTGTGGCTCTCCCTGTCTTCATCTCTTCTCATTCTGTCTCTAAACCTCTCTCTCCCCTCTCCCCCTCAGTACTTAGTCTACGGATCTATTTGTGTGGCCCTATCCCTCTGTCCTTTTCTCTCTTCAGCTCTCCCTGCCTCTCACACACAATTTCACATGCCCAGAGGAGCCAAGTCCGAGACATTTACCCTCCAGGCATCTGTGTCCTCTCTTGAAGAGAAAACACACAGCTTCACACACCCAGGCATGGGGGGCAAGCTCTGGGGGCACGAGGACCCTGGAGCACCAGGTCCTGCATGGAATATTAGATCCACGTGTAGCACTGGGTCTCTCTGAGTCTCACCTGGGGCATTTGGTCCCACCTGGGACACCAGTTCCCACCTAGAGCACTGTGTCCTTCCCTGGAGCACAAAGACCTGCTCCTCCTGAGAATCCCTCTGACTGCAGCCAAGCATAGTACCCTTGCCTGTGTTTGCTCCCTGGCCTACAGCTTTGGTGGCTGGGCAGGTGCCTGAACAGTGATGAGGTCTTGCCGCCTTAACTGTCCCCCAAGTTACTTCTCCCACAGGCCCAGCAGGATGCAGTCCTGAGGATCAGGGTTTCCACGGCTGCATTAAAATTAACCCTATCCAAGGCAGAGTTTGGTCTGTATGAGCCACCTCCCCAAGTGTGCCTCCCCCAACCCTCGCACCCACACACACAAAGGGGACCTGCACAGAAAGAAAATAACCACAAGTCTGATGGAGCAGAGCACCTACCTTTTTGACATTTTCTTTTTTTTTTTTTTTTTTTTTTTTGAGACGGAGTCTCGCTCTGTCGCCCAGGCTGGAGTGCAGTGGCCGGATCTCAGCTCACTGCAAGCTCCGCCTCCCGGGTTCACGCCATTCTCCTGCCTCAGCCTCCCGAGTAGCTGGGACTACAGGCGCCCGACACCTCGCCCGGCTAGTTTTTTGTATTTTTTAGTAGAGACGGGGTTTCACCGTGTTAGCCAGGATGGTCTCGATCTCCTGACCTCGTGATCCGCCCGTCTTGGCCTCCCAAAGTGCTGGGATTACAGGCTTGAGCCACCGCGCCCAGCCCTTTTTGACATTTTCTAGAGGAGGAACAGGGTGCAGAGGCAGCTGGCATCCTGAGTCCTCGTCCCTGCCCTGGGGATGTTACCCTACCAGCTATCTCTCCATCCCAAGCAAGGGTGCACCCCAGGCCCAGAGGTGACCACAGGACCCTTTCGAAACAAAGCTTTCCCAGGATAGCCCTGGGCAGAACTCCTGGGATTGTCTGGGCAATAACGTAGTTGAGAGAGGGGCCTCTCTACATGGGGCTGATGGACAGAATCACAATCTATTCCTGACCACCCTACCCACCCTCTACCTAGTCTGTGCTAGGTAGGGAAGAAAACAAAACAAAACAAAACAAAAAAAAACAGGCAGAACACTGGCTTGGACTGTTGGAATCAAGGATACAGATAAGTATCATGGGTGCCAGCTACCTGTACTAGCCTCTGGTGGTGCCTGATGGGAAAACTGGTCTGAAATGTGGGTTCCAGGTTCTAACCTGCTGGGGAAGAACTTGACCTCCTAAGGAAGAGCTGATTTCTTGTAAAACTCCTCCCCCAACAGGGTATGGAAAGTCCCATGAGAAAAAAGAAACTAACAATACCCAAAGGAGAAGAAACAAGGTGTGTTCTTTAGCCTTCCCAAAGTCTTGACTAAATTCTGTCATCTGCGGTCAGCAGGCTGCAGCCCACTGTGAGAGGTGAGGAAGAAGTCTGTGGCCCCTGAAGGTGAATCTTGGCGGAGGAATGCAGCGAATGAGTTGAATGGGAAATATCCCTGAAATGAGTGCTTGACTCACCATCCATGGTGGTGTTGAAGCAGGCAGCCAGGAGGAAAGAGGCTGAGAAGAGTGTCATAGCACATCACATGGGGAATTGGGGCTCAAGCGCTCATTGTCCAGCCCTGCCCCAAAGTCTTCCTCCACCACTCCTCAAGGCAGGAGTCCTAGAAGCCAACAATCCAGTTTGGGCCAAAAGCCAAGGCCCCGCCAAACAGCTCTGTCTTAGTCCTCACCCATCTCTGGGGATCCTATAACCTTTGGTGTCACCAAGGTATCCATCTGGAAGTCTGTGACCAAAGTTCCAGCCCTGGCCTACCTTCTGAGTTCCAGCTGCTGAAACTGTCCTTAGAGGTCTTCCTTGCACTGAGTCTGAAGCCATCTTATATCGAACCCCTTTCCCTCTCCACCTGCCTTGCAGCACCAGCTCTAACTCCTTCCCCTACACCACCCAGGCACCCAGGCCTAAGGATCCCACCTCCCCTTCCACACTACAATGTGCCTCCTGTTTTCCTCTCCCTCCACTACTGCCCTGCCCGGTCATATGTCGCCTCTTCCAAAATTTCCCAAACTACCCTAGGTAGAACCAGCTATATCATTTGTGGGCCCCAGTGCAAAATGGCCCCTTGTCCAAAAAGTATTAAAGAATTTCAATTCGACTGAACACAGGATCAAAAAAAAGAAAAGAATTTCAAGACAGCCACAGGAAATGATGAAACCAAGTGCACAGCCCTTTCAAGCACAGGCTGCACACCCATGAAGCCAGCCCTGGCCCCAGGTTTGTTTCTTGTATTACCACAGAACCGCAGTGGGACCATGTCGGCTGCCCACTTTGGATCAAAGGTTTTATGTACATGCCGATTGTCCCCTCTAGGTTGTCAGCTTCATGGGGAAAGGAGCTTTTATCTCTGCATGACCTATAGGGTGCATCACAATGCCTTGCATGTTGCGTTGGTGCTCAATAAACAGCGATTTGCATTACATGGCGTTGGCAGATATTTAGATATTGCTAATGCAAAGTGAAACCAGCAGGTGGCACTGTTCTCCATCCAAGCATTAAGTTCTCGTTTTATTTCTATTTAAAAACTGGGCCTTAATTCCAGCCCTTTGGTAGGCCGAGGCGCAAGAATCACTTAAGCCCAGGAGTTCGAGACCACCTTGGGCAACATAACAAGACCCCCATCTCTACAAAAAATTTTAAAATTGGGCCGGGCGCAGTGGCTCACACTTGTAATCCCAGCACTTTGGGAGGCCGAAGCGGGCAGATCACGAGGTCAGGAGATACAGACCAACCTGGCTAACATGGTGAAACCCCGTCTCTACCAAAAAATACAAAAAATTAGCCATGCGTGGTGGTGGGCGCCTGTAGTCCCAGCTACTCGGGAGGCTGAGGCAGGAGAATTGCTTGAATCCAGGAGGAGGAGGCTGCAGTGAGCCGAGATCATGCCACTGCACTCCAGCCTAGGCAGCAGAGTGAAACTCCGTCTCAAAAAAAAAAAAAAAGTAATATACTGGCCATGCCATGGAACAATTCTATTAACATCTCTGAGTGTGGAGCTCAGGCATCTGTATTGTTTGAAACACTCTCATGTGAATCTAGTGAGCAACCAGGGTTAAGAATCATGGCCCTAGTCAGTATTTCCTCCTCATTTTACAGATGGGGTAACAGGCTCCAAGAGAGGAGGCGAAGGTCACAGCAGATGGCAAAGCCTACAATTGATTCGAATCCTGCACTCCTACCGCTAAATCTGGGGCTCTGAGTTTCTCTTAATTCTCATTCTACCACGCTGCTGTGTGTAGGTGACGTGTGTTGCGGAGGGTGAGGATGGGGCATGTAGTGAGGATAAGGCCCAAATCTCCCAATTTACCAGCTCTCATGCTGCCTGGTGTTCCACCATTATTAACAAGTTAGTTCTTCAGTTTAAGTACTGACCTTGGGGTTTCTCTCTTTCTTTCTTTCTTTTTTTTTTTTTTTTTAACTTTTATTAAGTTATAACCACAACATAGGTAAAATTATCTGATAGCTTCCCCCTGGGTAGGGCAGAGACCTGTGAAGATGGCAAGGGAAAGAGGAAGTGGTTTTAAGGGAAGTGAAACCCATAATACATCTATAAGGTTGTGGCCAGGCATGGTGGCTCACGCTTGTAATCCTAGCACTTTGGGAGGCCGAGTCGGGCAGATCACTTCAGATCACTTGAGGTCAGGAGTTCCAGACCAGCCTGGCCAACATGGTGAAACCCCGTCTCTACTAAAAATACAAAAATAGGCTGGGCGCGGTGGCTCACACGTGTAATCCCAGCTACTCGGGAGACTGGGACAGAAGAACCGTTTGAACCCAGGAGGCGAAGGTTGCGGTAAGCTGAGATCACACCACTGCCTTCCAGCTTGGGTGACAACAAGACTCTGTCTCAAAAAATAAAAATACAAAAATTAGCCAGATATGGTGGCATGCACCTGTAGTCTCAGCTACTTGGGTGGCTGAGGCACAAGTATCGCTTGCACCTGGGAGGCACAGGTTGCAGTGAGCCGAGATTGTGCCACTGCACTCCAGTCTGGGCAAACACAGCAAGACTGTCTAAAGAAAGAAAAACAAACAAACAAAGCCATCTCTAAGGTCTTCCACAGACCAGCTCAAAACGGCCCCCTAGACAGGCTTGGCTCTGTTCCAGACCCTAAGGGACAAAGGCAGGCAGGGTAGCAGTGGCACAATAATACATTTAGAGGGCAAAGTGATAAACCCCCACTACAGCTGGCTGCTTGCCACCAGATGGGCACTTTCACCTTTGCTATCTAATGTAACCTAATCACAAACCTTGTGGCATCCCATCATATTTACAGGTCCTCAAGGAGAGAGAATTATACAGGTTGTATATATTACAGGGCAGAAATCTTGCAGGCCATCTTAGAATTCTGTCTACTCCCCAAACAACATAGCAAATCATACGTAGGGGAAATGTGTTTCGCTTGTAGGCCTTCCCACACCCCATGCAGGCATTGTCCCATGGTTTTGCTGCCTCCAAAGACTGGCAAGCTCATGAATAAAAAGTGGGCCCATGCCTGGTTTCTGTAATTTAGTGGTTATCACATTCGCTTCACACGCGAAAGGTTGCCGGTTTGAGACTGGGCCAAAACACGAGATTTTCCCCCTAAATTTAGTGAGTTTAATCGAGATTGGAAACAAACAGAAAACTAGTTAAACCTGTGCCTACATTTTGGCCAGGCGTGGTGGCTCACGCCTGTAATCCCAACACTTTGGGAGGCTGAGGCAGGCAGATCTCATGAGATCAGGAGTTTGAGACCAGACTGGACAACATGGTGAAACTCTGTCTCTACTAAAAACACAAAAATTAGCTGGACATCATGGCACGTGCCTGTAATCTCAGCTACTTGGGAGACTGACGCAGGAGAATCACTTGAACCTGGGAGGCAGAGGGAGCAGTGACCTGAGATCACGCCACTGCACTCCAGCCTGGGCGATAGAGTGAGACTCCACCTCAAAAAATAAAAATAAAAAAACAAAAAGTGGACCAATAGTGTCCAAAATCCATTTTGCATCCACTGCCCAATTCTCAGAAATAATATTATATATTTTCAGAAATAATCAGAGTTGGCTCTCCAGACAAAGCCCTATTCAAGGTTGACCACTGATGGGGCTATATCAGCCAGCATTTAAGATGGCTTCCAATGAGTCTTGTATCCAGGTGCTCCTGCCCCTGGGTAGTCTCTCACAATGAATAAGGCTGACCTGTGTGACACATGCAATATTATGGAAGAGATAATGGGTGACTTCCAAGCTAGGTCATAGCTACACAGATCACTGTAGCTTCCACTTGGTGGTTCTCTTGGATCACTTGCTCTGAGAGAAACCAGCTGCCACATCACAAGGACTGGCAATCAGCCCTATGTGGGTCCACGCAATGAGGAACTGAGGCCTCCTGCCAATAGCCGGCACCGAGTTGTCAGAAATGTAACTGAGCCATCTTGGAAGTGGATCCTCCAGCCCAGTCAGGCTTTCAGATGACAGCAAGACCTGGCCGACATTGACTGCAGCCTCACAAGATGGAGCCAGAATCACCCAGCTAATGCTCCTGAATTCTGACTCACAGAAACAATGCGAGATAATATTTATGTCTTTATAAGCCCCTAAGATTGGGGGTAATTTTAAATATCAATGGATAATATGGGGGTCTTCTTAAACTAACGCTT
Organism: Papio anubis; assembly: GCF_008728515.1. Classification (NCBI taxonomy): domain Eukaryota; kingdom Metazoa; phylum Chordata; class Mammalia; order Primates; family Cercopithecidae; genus Papio; species Papio anubis. Next base: position 72,526,465 of record NC_044991.1, read on the forward strand.
TACCCAAAAAGATGGCACTGATGACAAAAACACCATATACTGAGCACGTACTGGGTGCTGAGCTCTGACTTACCTCCCTGTAGGCTGTTGGAGCACAAGGTAACGGCTGGTAAAAGCTGAAACCCAAACCCAGAGGTCCTGACTCACAGTCTCACACCATCCAAAGCAGCCCTAACAGGAATTTCTGCAACTGGAAATGTTCTGTGTTTGCACCACCTGATACAGTAGCCACTAGCCACATGTGGCTATTGATCACTTAAAACAAGGCTAGTGCCACTAAGAAGCAGAATTTTTATCGTTACAATTGCAATTAATTTAAATTTACAATATACCACAGTGCCCAGTGGCTACCATAGTGGACAGCACACATCTAACAGATGTGAGGGCCTTCTACAAGACACAAGTTACAAGAACAGAGACCCACTCAACCTCATGGGACTCAGAAAAACAGTGTAGCAAAGTCTCAGGAGAGATTTAAGCGGACACGAGATTTGAGACCAGACTCACTGGTTCATAGGGAGTTTGTGGGAGCATGAACAGCCCCCAGTGAAGGAGCCTTGAGAGATATGAACCCCTTGATAGGCAGTGCGGTTGTGAGCACTCTAGAGCCCGACTGCCGTGGTTCAAATCCCACCTCTACAGCTGATAAGCTGTGTAGCTTTGAGCAAGGTATTTAACCTCTGAGATGTAGTTTCCCCATCTGTCAAATGGAGTTACCAATAGCAGCTACTCTGGAGCTCTGACAATTAAATGGGCTCTGATATAAAGCCCTGAGAATGGGTTCATGGCCACATGATGTGTATGCGAGGGTTTGCTCCAACTACCACCAATTCCTCTTTGCGTCCTTTCCCCAACCCCAGTAAAGTACTGGGCAACATGGTGCCCAAGGAAGACCACCAATGTCCAAGGACCTGAAATTAAGGTTTGACTCTCCAGACACACTAGGGGCAGGTTGGGTTGCCCTCTTGGTAACAAGGATCCTCCCCACCTCACAGGATTGTTATGGTGGTCAAGAGAGATGGCCAATGCTATTTCCAGAGCCTGCCAGCCTGCCTGGCTGCAGCGGCGACCTGAGTGAAGCAGGCAGAGATGTTGGTGTGGAAAGCCCACATCTAGATGGGTGCCTGCCACTCAGCAGCTCTCTCTTGTTGCCCTGCAGGCTGACAGTCGCCAATTTTTAAATTTTTTTTTTCCCAAGAAAAGTGAGAAATCTGGATTTTTATGAGAAACCTCCTGATTTCTATAGATGGCAACTGATGCAAAGATTTTTGTGTTTGCTATTTAAACACAGTGCCACCTAAACAAAACCTTGAAGTAGGGGTGATATGCTGCATAGGCCATCAGGGTGCATGTTCTGAAGTCTTCCCTCCTCTCTAGGCCCCTTCCTGCCTTCTTACATCTCTGCTCCCACCCTCTGCCCACCCCCGGCATGTCTGGCACCCCATGGGGATTTGGTCAGGGGAGTTTCTTCATGCTCCACTGAGATCAAGGGGATACACAGCCCAAAAAGGATGACTCGTTATGACTAAAATGACAGAGGCAGGCAGTTTAGAAAGTACCAGGTTTTATTATCTTTTTATCAAAAAAAATCAGTAACAGACAACAGTGTGAGAGGTGCCTACAGAGGAGGTGCTCACTCCAACACAGCCCGAGGAGAAGGGCACTGGGGGCAGAAGAGGACCCAGCCAGCTGGGACCCTGGGTTGCAGTGGTGACGGGAGCTAATGGCCACTGGTGCAGCAAGGGAGGGTGGTTCCCCTCACCCCAGCCACTGGGGTCAGGAGGAGACATGACTGACCTGCCTGGGCTAAGCCACCAGGCCTCCCCTCTCAGGAGAGGGAGGATCCCAGACAATAGGCCCCAGCTGGGGCCTCATCAGCCCTCCCCCATTCCCCCTCCGCCTACCCAGGGAGACGAGGGTCGTCCCAGCACAGCTGAGGCTGTGACTCGTTAAGCCAGTTCAGTTCTCTAGAACAGTGCTGTTCAATAGGTGGACATGCTCTCTGCTGTCAATACAGTAGCCATGAGCCACATATAGTGACGCCTCTAGAAACGTGGTTAGTGCAACTGAGGAAGGAATTTTTAATCTTATGTGATTTTAATTGGCTTAACTTTAAACAGCCGCATGTGGTTACTGTATTGGATAGCACAGCCCTAGAGCCTGAAGAAAGCAAACCAAAGAACACCAGCTGGGTCCCAAACAGAAGGCAGAAAGGGTAGAACCGTTCACCTCAACTATTCCAGCCCCATCAGAAGGCACCAGGAACAGGGCAAGAGAAAAAGGCAAAAACCCACCCAGCCACATGAAAATTCACTCGCTCAACCACCCAGCCACATCAAACTGGAAATACCACACTCTTTCCTGAAAAAAATAGATTTATCTATTTTTCTAGAACCAAGGAAGAATAATAATATATTATAAGAACACAGACACAAATATCCCACCATCCCCTTCATTATATTCTGGGATCTGCTAAAAAAAAAAAAAAAAAAACAAAAAAAACTATGTTTCGGTACAAGCTATTTTATAAGAGGAAGCAGCTTCAGAAAGGGCCAAGGCCATGAGGAGCAGGGTTTAAAGTATAAAAAACAAAACAAAACAAAACAAAACAAAACAAAACTGGGGAAGGGGTTTAATGAAAGAGAACAAAGAGAGAAGAGGGGAAGGGAGGCCCTATCTAAAGCTATAAATAGTTAAAAAAAAAATTAATAAAAATCATCTCTCCGGCTCTTCTCTCATTTTCAAGAAACAAACAAAAACAAAAACCATTAAATAGAAACATAGCAGGTGCCGTGGAAATGTGCAAGAGAATGAAGACACCTCGGCACCTCCACACTCTTGCCCAGGCAGAGAGATACACTCTGCACAAAGGAATGAACAGTAAAAAAAAAAACGAACAAACACTAAAAATAGATTTACAAATATTCTCTAAATCCATTTCAGCATAAACTCTCAGCTCTTTTCCCCATCCTCCCCCCCCAAATAAAAAAGATTGATTTCCAAAAGTCACTTGAAAGAGCCTAGAATGGCCCAAGGTATATACCACAGAGACTCCCGTAGTGTGATCACGAGTACCCATTTACAGAAACATCTCAAGGCGGGGGTGGTTCCAGTTCCTTCCCCCAGTTCCTGGCAGAGAGACCAGCTGTGAAAGGAAGGGAGGAAGGCCACTGCAGGAGGACCTCCAGCCAGGACTCCACACAACACCCGTTAGCCCCCTGGCTTCAGAGGGGCTCTGGATGAGGCATGGTCAGTATGGGCTTGAGGCCAGACCTAGATTCTTAACTGGAAGTTTGAGAAGTGATCCAATCCCAGGCTTGCCTTCAGAAAGGCCAGAAAGTTGAACCCATTTTTCTGCCAGGGAAACTGAGGCCCAAAGATCAAGAAGAACCTGGCAGAACAGTAGAAGACAATGTCTCTTCTGAACACTTCAAAGGTAATCAGAGCTGGAGATACTGACAAGTCAGTATTAGGTTGACCTCACCCTACTCTAATGTCCACCCTTCAAAATCCCCCGGCTTCCCTCCCTGCTAAAGTCCAAGCCAGTGCCCACAAGCAGGCTTCACGCGTAGAACTCATTGGTGGGGGCTTTCTTGTAGATGGGTTTCTTGCCCAGGTCATAGCTGCCTTCATCCTTCTTCTTCATACGGTACATGAGCAGGAGGATCAGGAAGACGGCAAAGAGGATGCCTACGACGCCACCCACAATCAGAGCTGGAGAGGAGGAGAGAGAAGAGGTGCGGGTGAGAGCTCCTCATCAGGACCTAGGGACCCTCTTTCCCCCACCATCAGTTCTCTTACAACCAGGCGTCCTCACCGTCACCACTGCCTGTGCCAGGCAAGCTGACGCCTTATTGAAGTTGACCTCATGACCCCAGTTATAAGAAGGGGCTTGTTGGCATTTTAAGTCACTGAAGACCACAGGGCTAGTGCCAAGGCCACTACTTTTTTGTTTTGTTTTGTTTCTGAGATGAAGTCTCACTCTGTTGCCCAAGCTGGAGTGCAGTGGCGTGAACTCGGCTCACTGCAACCTCTACCTCCCGGGTTCAAGCAATTCTCCTGCCTCAGACTCCCGAGTAGCTGGGACTACAGGCACATGTCACCATGCCTGGCTAATTTTTGTATTTTTAGTAGAGATGGGGTTTCACTATGTTGGCCAGGCTGGTCTTGAACTCCTGACCTCGCCCACCTTGGCCTCCCAAAGTGCTGGGATTACAGGCGTGAGCCACCGCACTCGGCCAAGGCCACTACTTTAACACATCTGCCTGAATCTAAAGCCCAGGCTCTTTCCAAACACCAAGCAGACTGCCCTGCAACAGCCTAGCACTAACTGAGCTAGGAACAGGAGAAAATGGTAGGCTATGGCTATCCCTATAGACATATTTATCCTGCAGTCCTTAGCACAGGGCACTCTCTAGCTTTCCCTGTGTGCATATTTACCTATATAGCCTACCCTTCATGGACAAGTATGTGCATTCAAAGTGCACACATGCAGAACATACTAATTCCAAGCTCTTATGTTACAATTACATACAGAACTCAGTAGCTAAGGCCTGGTTTTCACTCCTACCTCTCCTACTTCCTGGCTATGTGATTTGGGGCAAGTTTCCTTCATCTCCCTATTGTAAAATGGGAATAGCCATACCTTTCTCATACATTTGTCCTAAGGATTAAATAAATTAATCCACTCAAAGTGCTTAGAACAGTGCCTAGTGCATAGCATATTCTCAAGATTCATTAACTGAAAAGGTTTGAGGTTTGTATCTGTGTCCCAAACCCCCGGAATCAGGTGTGCACAACAGGAGGTACTTAATAAATGACACGTTCAGGCTCTGAGAGGAGAACCTGCCTAGTGTCAGGCAAAGATGGGCGTCTAACGGTGAGTGGGTCTGGCCTGTCCACTCTGCCAGGTGGCCTGAATGACTCTTTCCTGTTTGCTAGGGGCGGGGATGCCTCACAGAATCCCTTCTGTGGCAGATTGAATCCCCTAATTCGGTCTTACTCGGGCTAAGAAGATTAATTTTCCATCCCTGCACACACTACAAATCTATGTACACAATGGGGACAGAGTGGCACAGAGGAGTCAAGCAAGGTTCTTTCTTAGGTAAAATCCTATGAAAAAGCAACAATAAAGTACCCCCAGGAGGTGCCAGAGAAAGCACATGGAATATCAGGCATCAACCCCATTCTTGTCTCTATCATCTTTCCCTCTGACGGCCCCAGTTGCTCCATGAGGCCCTAGGTCTGCGCTGGGACGACCCACAGGGTCAAGTTTCAAGCAGAGGCTCAGAAGCTGACCGTGGTCCTCGGTCCAAATGCCAGGTCTACCGCTTCCCGGCTTTGTGACTTCGGGTAAGTTCTTTAGACTCAGTTTTGTGTTGTAGGGACTCAATGAGGGGCACAGGAATCACACAGCATACAGCAAGCATTTAATAAAGCTCCTGGGTGCTGATTAAAGCTTCTGGAATGAGGGATTCCACCATACCAGCTAACAATGTAACTTTTCACATAAGGCTCTTAGGCTTGTATAATTCTCAAATGGAAGATCAAATAGATAACCTGGCTTCAGTTCTTTTCTTACTATGTGGCCCAAAGCCTGGGCCTCAGTCTCCCCATGTGTAAGAAGCAGGTGCTTGTGTTAACCAGTGGTTTTCAAATTTTTCTTTGGGAGCAATAGCACCTTTAGTTAATTAGAGCAAAACCTTATGCAAACCCAAAGCCTTATGCAAATCTTTTTACTTCTGAAACAAAAGCAAAAAGAACTTTGGCTCCGATACCAGGAAGCCGGGGTCAGGGCTGAAGTGGGCCCAGTCACCTGGGGCTGTGCTCCCAGGAACCCTCTTTACAAGAGGCAGGTGAGACCTTTTATCTGTCCTGGATGAATCCAGGCTCTGTCCCTATAGCTCAAGCCTCCTCGGAGCTGCTCGCCCTGCTGATTCCCAGGAGACAGGAGTTACCCAGCATGGGCCCAGGGTGCCCACTTGCCGGGCCAGTTCATCCAGACAGGCCCTCAGCCATGACCTTAAGGAGTTCCTTCCATCCCTCTTGTCAACACCCTGGGACAAAACATTCCTCACGATGCACATTCCAGTAAAGAACTCTCAACTGAGGCCAAATCAGAACAGTCCTTTACAGTGTGCAAAGTTCTTTCATATTTTATTTTTCATGGACTCATTATATCAACCCCAGGAGGTATCACTGTACCCATTTTACAGATAAGGAAACTGAGGCTGATCAAGTTCGAAAGCTTCTCAGCCAAGGTCACAAGGCTGCCAAGTGATACAGTAGCGGGAGGGGGAGCTAACCCAATTCGAAGGAGCCTCCAGACTTATAAGGGAAATTAACTTTTAATGATTAACTCCCAGATGCCAAACCTATACAGTGAAAGTCCTTTGAAAAATAAATGAGAAGGACTTAAGGCAAGAGAATGACTCAATGCCTATTTTCCAGAAGCTTTTGATAGGCACTTTTTCCTCTCCCTCCACCAGGCTGCACAGTCAGAGCCACCCCATAAGGGAGGTGTAGTCTTTCAATGTTCTAGAGGAACCTGAATGGGCAAAAGGAAGGGGCACCAAGGAGCCTCATGGGCTGGAGGCATCCCTGCCTGCAGGTGTTCTCCCCCACTGAGCCCCTTTCCACCTTCAGGGCATCTTATAAGCAGCATGGGGCCTTACCTGCCAGGACCTCCGTTCTCTCAAAGATATTGCTGCCCTGCATAGTGCTGGACATGGACACCTTGTTAGACACATCCTCACTTGTTTCAATGGGTGAGATCCTCTTGGGAATAACCTCATTCTCCTCCAGTTTCTTGGCTTCAGTGGGGACTTGGCTCCCAGACCCTGCCTTCTCAGGGATATGGTTATCTAGAGGCACCTGGATGGGCAGAAAGGAGAAGAGACACTCAGCATATTTTGGAAGACTCAGGGCAAAGGGGACAGGGACATTCAGCCAGGCAGAGAATCTGGTTCTGCCATATTCAGCTGAACCATGTGGTCCTGGAGCAGGAATTGGCAACAACCTCTCCACAATTATGCTGCCAAAGTGCTTATCCCCAACTTTTCTAGTATATCTGTCTTAAATGAAAAATGAATGCGACCAAGGGAACAGGGGAGCAGGTGCTCTCCTGCACTGCTGGCCACTGGTTATTCCAGACCAACCACCCTGGAAGCAGTTTGGCAAAACCTTAGACATCATTTGCGCTTTAAAGTAGCAGTTTTGCCCTGGAAACTCTATCGTAAGGAGCTCTTCAGAGACTGCGTGTTAAAGATGCTTGCTGTAGCTCCTCTGCCTATGAAGTAGCCATTCTTTTATTCCTTTACTTTCTTAATAAACTTGCCTTCACTTTACTCTATGGACTCACCCTGAATTCTACCTTGTGCGAGATCCAAGAACCCTCTCCCTTGGGGTCTGGATCAGGAACCTTTCTGGTAACATCTTTCTGGAGAACCACAGAAGGGACAAGACGGACGAGACCCCGGAACCAAAGGAAATGAACTGCAGCACTGATTGAAGGACTTTGGATATCACCTTTTGTCAGAACTAAAAGTTATGAATGGCCCTCACCATACTGGCGCTTTCTGACTGAGCTCCTCCCTACAAGAGGCCCTAATAGTTAAGCAGGAATATCATCACCCTATTCAGCATGAAGAAGTTACAGAAGATGGATCTTTGTCCCGCTGCAACCTTTAGGATTAAGGGTTCTCTTATAAAAGGGAGGGGGAAAATGTCAGGTGTTTGAATCAGAGTGCCTACATCTTGAATAGGGGCTGGGTAAAATAAGGCTGAGACCTGCTGGGCCACATTCCCAGTAAGTTAAGCATTCTAAGTAACAGTATGAGATAGGAGGTCTGCACAAGATACAGGTCATAAAGACTTTTGTGATAAAACAGGTTGCAATAAAGAAGCCAGCTAAAACCCACCAAAACCAGGATGGCAATGAAACTGACCTCTGGTTGGCCTCACTGCTCATTATATGCTAATTATACTTTATTAGCATGCTAAGAGATGCTCCCATCAATGCCATGACAATTTACAAATGTCCTGGCAAATCAGGAAGTTACTCTATATGGTCTAAAAAGGGGAGGACCCCCTAGTTCTGGGAATTGCCCACCCCTTTCTTGGAAAACTCATAAATAATCTCCCCCTTGCTTAGCATATAATCAAAAAATAACCATAAAAATGGGCAACCAGCAGCCAATGCCACTGCTCTACCTACGGAGTAGCCGTTCTTTTATTCCTTTACTTTCTTAATAAACTTGTTATCGCTCTGTAAAAATAAAAAAGATGTTTGCTGCAGTGTTATCATTTAAAAATGTTAAGAAATGTTAAGAAATTATAAACCATTTTTCCATCAATAAAAGGAATCAGGTAAACTATTATGCAGCCTATAAAAATGACAAGAGCATTAAATTATGCAGGCAAATACTCATGACCAGTCTAAGTGAAAAACATAATTCACAGAATTTTATATATATACTTTTTTTTTTTTTTTTTTGAATGGGAGTCTCACTCTGTCGCCCAGGCTGGGGTGCAATGGCTCTGCCCACTGCAACCTCTGCCTCCCAGGTTCAAGCGATTCTCCTACCTCAGCCTCCCAATCAAGTAGCCGGGACTATAGGTGCCCACCACCAGGGCTGGCTAATTTTTTGTGTTTTTAGTAGAGATAGGGTTTCACCATGTTGGCCAGGCTGGTCTTGAACTCCTGACCTCAGGTGATCTGCCTGCCTTGGCCTCCCAAAGTGCTGGGATTACAGGCATTAGCCACTGCGCCTGGCCTGTATATATACTTTTATATCAATGCTAGGAAATAGCTATAAATGTAGAGAAAAGGAGTTGGTATTGATGGTGACTATCCCTGCAGGGAGGATGGCCTACCAGCAACCTGCAAAATGAGGCTGGGACCAGATTTTTTTGTTTATTTAACACAGTCTGGCTCTGTCACCCAGACTGGAGTGCACTGGCACAATCTTGGCTCACTGCAACCTCTGCCTCCTGGACTTAAGCCATTCTCCCACCTCAGCCTCTCAAGTAGCTGGGACTACAGGTACAATGCCACCACACCTGACTAATTTTTGTATTTTTCGTAGAGACAGGTTTCATCATGTCGCCCAGGCTGGTCTCAAACTCCTGACCTCAAGCCTCCCAAAGTGCTGGTATTGCAGGCCTGAGCCACCACACCCAGCCCAGGGCCAGATTTTTAAAAAGCCTTCCCGCATAATGGGGTAAGACCCCTCACTTATTCTGCCTATGGGGGCTGTATTTTCTGCCTCTCCTAATAGGTCTGCTGTAGAGGAGAAAAGTGGAAGAGGCAGAAGCATGTAGCTACTTACCAAGGGATGGATAACTTCAGGGCTGATCGTGGAGTCTTCCAAGTCATCTGTAAGGTCAGAATAGCTGTGTGAGTGTGAGGCCCATTACCCCAGGAAAATGACCCCTTCAGCCAGGGTTGGTGGTAGCTCCACCTTACAACCAGCCTCCAAATGCTCAATGTCCAGCAAGCAAGCTTCCCCACCCCTACCTCAGTCATCTCATCTGTAAAATGGGGCTCCTCAGACCCACCCCCTGGCTCTTTCACAGGAATGTGTGAGCTGGCCGCTGGGCAGAGGCTTCATTTGCTCTAAACCCTTGCTCTGCAAAGTGTGGATCCAAAAACCAATAGCAACACCTGAGAGTTGGTTAGAAATGTAGAATTTCAAGGCCAGGCACGGTGGCTCACACCTGTAATCCCAGCATTTTGGGAGGCCAAGGCGGGCAGATCACTTGAGATCAGGAGTTCGAGACCAGCCTGGCCAACATAGTGAAACCCTGTCTCTGATAAAAATACAAAACTTATCCGGGCGTGATGGCAGGCGCCTGTAATCCCAGCTACTCGGGAGGCTGAGGCAGGAGAATCGCTTGAACCTGGTTGGCAGAGGTTGCAGTGAGCCAAGATCGTGCCACTGCACTCCAGCCTGGGTGACAGAACAAGACTTTGTCTCAAAAAAAAAAAAAAAAAGTAGAATTTCAGGGCTGACTGAATCAAAATCTACTTTTTTTTTTTTCTTTTGAGACAGAGTCTCTCTCTGTCGCCTAGGCTGGAGTGCAGTGGTGCCATCTCGGCTCACTGTAACCTCCACCTCCTGGGTTCAAGGGATTCTCCTGCCTCAGCCTCCGAAGTAGCGGGAACTACAGGGGTGCGCCATGATGCCCAGCTGATTTTTGTATTTTTAGTAGACGGGGTTTCACCATGTTGGTTGGCCAGGATGGTCTCGATCTCTTGACCTCATGATCCGCCTGCCTTGGCCTCCCAAAGTGCTTCGATTACAGGTGTAAGCCACCATGCCCGGCCAAAATCTACATTTTAACAAGATCCCCAGGGAATTAACTATTAAGAAAGAAAACTCTAACTGCAATATTAAAACATTTACTGGATGACTATGTGAGATGATGGATATATTAATTAACTCCACTGTAGTAACGTTTTTACTATCTATATGTATCCCATAACATCATGTTGTATGCCTTAAATGCACATAATAAAATTTATGTTTTTATTTTTATTTTTTTTCAAGATGGAGTCTTGCTCTGTCACCAGGCTGGAGTGCAAGCGGCGCGATCTCAGCTCACTGCAACCTCTGCCTCCCAGGTTCAAGCAATTCTTCTGTCTCAGCCTCCCAAGTAGCCAGCATTACAGGCACCCGACACCACACCCGGATAATTTTTGTATTTTTAATAGAAACGGGGTTTCACCATGTTGGCCAGGTGGGTCTCAAACTCCTGACCTCGTGGATCTGCCTGCCTTGGTCTCCCAAAGTGCTGGGATTACAGGCATGAGCCACTGTACCTGACCATAAAATTTATATTTTTAAAAAACCAAACACACATGTACTGAGTGCTTGGTGGGTGCCAAAAGCTTTGTCAGTTCAGTCCCCACAACACTGATGTACTTACTATCTTTATTATTCCCATTTTACGGATTAGAAAACTGAGGCTCAGTTCACACAGGGTGGAGGCTTAAACTCAGGACCATGTGACTCCAGAGCTAAAACTTGCAATCATTAACACCTCTCTGCACATAGGAGGGACATTTATCAGCTGTCTGGCCTGGAGGCCTTGGGCCCTTCACCCACCCCACCCCCACTGTAGCAGGGACTTGTTCTTGGTTTCCCAACTACATCTCTGCCCACTCATGCCCCCTCCCACCCCATCCCCACTTCTAAACTGCTACTTTTCTTTCTTTCTTTTTTTTTTTTTTGAGACAAAGGTCTCACTCTGTCACCCAGGCTGGAGTACAGTAGCATGATCTTGGTTCACTGCAGTCCCAACCTCCTGGGCTCAAGGGATCCTCCCACCTCAGCCTCCCAAGTAACTGGGACTCCTACAGGTGCATGCCACCACGTCCGGCCAATTTTTGTGTTTTTGTAGAGACAAGTTCTCACCATGTGGCACAGGCTGGAACTTTTCCTTTCAGAGAAAGGAAAACACTCTATGGGTCCTCTTTCGCCACCCCAACCCTGTCCTGCCACCCAGCCTACCCTCACCCCACCCCCACCATGCCCCGCAGCAAAGAGAAGAGCCCATGAGGACAGGTTCAGGCTGGAGCTCAGAAAACCCGGAGCTACCAATGACTTCAAAGCAGCACACAGCTTGTCCCCAGGGGCTCTCAGGGATGGAAAGGTTAATCCATTACTTTTGTCTCCCCTTTTTTTGAGAAGGAGGAAGGGCATTCTAGGAAAAGTCCCACAAAAATCCAAGTCTCAAGGCATGGGCACCCTCCTGGTTGCTTAGGCCACCACTCCCTCCAGCTTTGTGCCTACGCCTGCCCACCACACCTTCCGTACCCAGATCTCCAGAGCCAGACAGCTCAAAGTCATCAGATTCCTGCCCGGGTCCCACTACATCCTCATCATCTGGTAGGGCTCCGGAGAAGTATCGGCCTTCTAGGAGGTCCTGGGGGTCGATGACCTCAGTCTCTCGGATCTAAGATAAAGAAAGGAGACACATCAGCCAACATCCCCAGTGCTCCATGACAGCCGATGCCCGAAAGCTAGTGAAGTGGGCATTTCAAAAACTAAAAAGAGACCAGGCCAGGGCCTGGAGACCTGCGTCCTGGATCCCACTCTACCTCTAACTCCCCGTGTGTCCTTAGGCAAGTCTCTTACCCATTCTGGGCAAATAAAAATAGTACATGAGGCAAGGCACTGTGGCTCACACCTGTAATCCCAACACTTTGGGAGGCTGAGGCAGGCAGATCACCTGAGGTCAGGAGTTCAAGACCAGCCTGGCCAACATGGTGAAACCCCATCTCTACTACAAATACAAAAATTAGCTGGGCGTGGTGGCTTGCACCTGTAGTCCCAGCTACTTGGGAGGCCGAGACAGGAGAATTGCTTGAACCCAGGAGGCGGAGGTTGCAGTGAGCCAGGATCGCGCCGCTGCACTCTAGCCTGAGCTATAGAGTGAGACCCCCGTCTCAAAAAAAAATAAAAATAGTAAATGAGGTAATAATCAAAGTATTAATATGGCTAGGTATCATTTACCAAGCACTTGCTGTGTGCCGGGCCCTGTTTTAATAACTCTGGAGGCATGTTATTCACTTATTTTTACAGCCGAGAGAGTCATTTTCTTTTTTTTTTTTTTTTTTTTTTTTTGAGACGGAGTCTCGCTCTGTCACCCAGGCTGGAGTGCAGTGGCCAGATCTCAGCTCACTGCAAGCTCCACCTCCCGGGTTCACGCCATTCTCCTGCCTCAGCCTCCCGAGTAGCTGGGACTACAGGCGCCTGCCACCTCGCCCGGCTAAGTTTTTGTATTTTTAGTAGAGACGGGGTTTCACTGTGTTAGCCAGGATGGGAGAGAGTCATTTTCTTTTGGTGACACAGCTGGCGGATGGAAGAGCAAGGATTGCACACACAGGGCTGCCTGACTTCAGAGCCAGGAGTCTCCATGCACAGGGCCCTGGGATGCTACAGTCCAGGGCTCTGTGATGCAGGGGCAGCTGATTCACACAGGACAGGGAGTGGGCTGCTGGTTCGGGTCTTGCCCAGTCCGGGACACTTTTCCCAGCTGAGTCAGTCTGGGCCGGGACAGACAGGGCTGCCTCACGCACACCCTAAGACAGCCTCAGGTCAGGGCGCTGCCCAGACCTGATGACTCAGGAGTGCACTCCTGGATTCAGTCTTGCCTTCCAAACATCTCCCACAGATCGGCTCTGCTGCCAGCACCATGCAGACACCAAGAGGCACAATCCTCACCTTCACAGACCATCCACTCCAGTACCCATAAACGTCACTCAGCCACTACCCCATGGAGACACAGCTGATCATGACACAGTCTCAGGTCCGCTCCCACCAAACAGCTTGCCAAAGGAAAGTGTCAAAGGTCCCGGGCAGCCCTACAGTACATCAGGTACCCTGCTCCCATCCTGCAGCTCCACGGAGTGGGAACAAAGCACCCTCAAGAGCACAGGAAGCATTTGGATGCCCATCACCCTTCCTCCAGCTTCTGGGCTCAGGCTTCTGTTTGCCCAGAGAACAGCTGCTCTGAGCAAAGTTCATTATTCTATTAATTAATTCAAACATTAAAGTGCCTAGTATCTGCCAGGAGAGCTGGGGTTTTTCATTAAGTTCAATACACCATGCCCCTCCCGCTGCAAGACATTCCCATCTCCAGACCCCATAACTGCGGGAGCTGGGAGTCTGCTTAGAATCACGGAATTCCAGGACCCAAGGAGCTCCTGTCCTCCCGTTCCACACAACTTGAATCTGAGCCTGGAACCGGGCAAGGACTTGCCCAAGGTCACACAGAGCGTTCGCTACATAATTCAGGATAGAAAGAGGTCAGGTCTCTGTTTCGGACACCCCAGCCTGTCCTTCACTCAGCTGAGACTGCCATTGACAAAGAAGGGGGTGTGAGAAGGAGCATCTGTCCCTGAGATAAGGCTACTGTCATTGCAGGAGAGGCCCAGGAAAGCTGCCTCGGAGCCACTCCTGTACTCTCCCCCTGGGCTTCCGGGGAGAGGCAGGTGGAGCCTGACCCTCATGCCCCTCTTCCACCCCCACAGTGGGAGGACGCTGGATTCTCGGAAGGGAGCGGGGTCAGGCTGCAAGAAAGGCAGTGGCCAGGAATCACTCTCTCCCCAGGGCGTGGGGAGAATCTCTGCTGAACGCTTGGCACCCGTGGGGGTGGAAAGCCAGAGAGGTTAAGTCCTGGTCAGAGATGACTTCATGACTCGGGAATCAGGAGCTGCTGGGCTGCTGGTGCTGGAATTCAAGCCCCCGCACATAGCCCGTGCCTGTGGCTTTGGTTTGGCAGAGCAGGAGGAAGGCTCCCCGTGGCTGCCCAAGTGCCTATACCTAAGGGCAGGGTCCCTGGGCTCCTACTTCCATCTCTGGTGGCAAATCCCCCAAGAACCCAAGTGACAGGCCTTAAACAAGCACACAGCCTCTCTAGGTCCTTTGAATAGTCCCTTTTTGCAGAGATGGAAACAAGGGCTCAGAAAAGTAAAGTCACTTGTCCAAGGCCACACGAGCAGGAAGTAGCCACACTGGACCAGAACCCAGGCATCACTCACCTGGATCCTTAACCACAAACACATAAACACATGCATGAACACATATGCACACGGGGCCACCAGCCTGCCCCAGGCTCCAAGGGAGCCCTGTTAAGTCGGTGGGGGGGGGAGGGTCAAATCCAGCCAGGAGAAAGAAAGAATGGTACACTTTGGCCACTTGTTGACCAGGTGAAAGTCCTCAATAGGGGCTGTAGTTCCATCAGGAGATTTGTCTCCGGCTGAGAGACCTTTTCCCACTCCTCATTGCCCCTGGGAGCCACGGAATGTTGTTTATGCATCCAGCCTCTCTTCAGTATGTGAAAGTGCTAAGAGATATTTCAAAACAACCCATGGGATTAGCATGCCCATTGGCTGTTAGGAATTACCTCCGTTCTACATTAAAGAAATGAAGGCTATGAGCGAAAGTGGGGTGTGAAGATCTTGCAGCCAAGTCAGCAGCAAAACCAATGCTGAAACCAAGATTTATTTCCAGTTCAGCCTTCTTTGTGGGCACCTGTTCATCCTTAACCTTTCATTTTTATATTCAGTTTTCAAAAAAGAAACTAGTCTAGTCTAAAGTCACCCCGGGGCTCCGTGGCATGGCCGGGATTCGATACTATTCCAAAGTTCTGGAAAGATGGAGTCTTCAAAGGCTGCATTTAGATGAGCCCAGGATTTCCCTCCTACAGCAAGTCAAGGGGCTGGGAAGAAACTTCTTCCAGCTCCCAGTGGTGATGGGAGGACAGAGGGAATTAAATCTCTCCTTCAGCTCTGGAAGTCCCCTCTCTGCCCTGTTTTGGTCCCTTCTCCACCCATGACCTCTGACAAGAAGGAAGGAAACTCCCAAGTGGGTAAGAGCCATTTAGGACTAGGCCAGCAAGACGGGACCAAGCCTTGT
This sequence comes from Papio anubis, assembly GCF_008728515.1. Taxonomy (NCBI): domain Eukaryota; kingdom Metazoa; phylum Chordata; class Mammalia; order Primates; family Cercopithecidae; genus Papio; species Papio anubis. The sequence goes on from NC_044991.1 coordinate 72,541,890, forward strand.
GGGATTGTGGGCAATCGCTCTTTTTTCTGTAAAGGTTGGGAAGTCACCAGCGGCCCTCCTCTCCTCCGCCCTCTTTTCAGATAAAGCCCATTCAGTCTGGGATGGCTTTGAAGAACCAGGCCACCCAGCAGCCAGACCCAGCCCTGACCAGAGATGGACCCCGCCCTGCTCCTGCCTAAGAATGTGGTCTGTTCTCCTCAGCTCACCCCACCTTTGCCCAGGCATGTGTGTTCATGTGTGTACATGCAAAGGCACCCTCTGGGCCCTCAAGTCTCCTTGTATCTTTGTCCCTTTCATGAACACACAACAGAAATTACCAACTAAATAAGACAGTGGTGGCTAGGCACAGTGGCTTAATCCCAACATTTTGGGAGGCCAAGGTGGGAGGATCACTTGAGCCCAGGAGTTTGAGATCAGCCTGGGCAACATGGTGAAACCCCATCTCTACAAAAATTAGCCAAATGTGGTTGTGCATGCCTGTGGTCCCAGCTACTCGGGAGGCTGAGGTGGGAGGATCACTTGAGACCAGGAGGTCAAGGCTGCAGTGAGCTATGATTGCACCACTGCACTCCAGCCTGGGTGACAGAGGAAGACCCTGTCTCCAAAAAATAAAAAATAGGGCAGTGGGCCTGGGTCCCACAGACCCTGCCAGCCCTGTGGCTGGTGGGGATCTGGGATCAGTGGCTGGGGTTTAGAGATCCTAGATTCTTCCCCAGACTGTTGGGGAGAAAGAAGGGAGGGCAAGTGCTCTTTTGTTCTATAGAAACTAACACCTGCCAACAGAAGGTATCTGATTTTATAACCTAGCAAACAGACAAGACGACAAGGGACTTTGCCAAGGTCATCCAAGCAGCTGGCAGCAGAGATGGACTTAGAACCCAGGTCTCCTGGTTCCCAGACTGGAATTACCTTCTCTCCCCTTCGAGGGTCTTGGCTGCCCCTGAGGGTCTCAGCAAATCCACAGGCAGCAGCTGTCATTACAGTTATACTCCCCATCTAGTCTTTTGGCTATAGGCATGAAGCTACAAAAAGATCCTATCCCAACCCTATCCCCAAATCCTATGGCTTCTGTCACTCCAGGAAAAGCATGAGTGACTAAAAGGAGTATCCACTACATGCCAAGCACCATGTTGGGTATTTCGTTTATACGAGTTCATTTAATTGGCAAAATAGCTTTGCAAGGTGCTCTACCCATTTTGTAGACGGGAAAACTAAGGTTCAGCTGAGTCACTTATCCAATGTCATGCAACTAGAAAGCAATAGAGCTGGGATTCAAATCCAGATCTTTCTCAAGACCACATCCTAACCACAACTAGACTTCTCACTGCCACCCACTCTTCACTTCTCTCCAGCCTAACCCGCCAGTCCACAACACACTGCCTGGGCCAGGGCTCCAGGGCACCCCTGCTCCTGCCCAGGAGTAAACAATGATGAAAGTGATATTGCTTAAACAAAGGAACAGAAACTTGGCTGGGGCACCAGGGAGGAGTTCAGGGTCTGGGCTTGGATAACTGTGAACTAATGAGAGCCTCCCCCCACCTGGCTCCCCCAGGGGAGGTAGGGTTGGGGACACACCTGACCCTTCTTTCAGGAGGCAAGACCAGAAGGGTAATAATTGGGTAAGCCAAATTTAGTGGGGAGAGGGATGGCAAGTACCTGGGGCTCCAACACCTGGACCCACCAGAATGATTTCTGGCAGGCGACCCCCAGCAGTGTACACTAGTAGTAACTGTTCTTCCCCACCCCACCCACTTCTTTAAGGGCCAGACATTCCCCAGAATGGCTAAAACCTGGGGCCCACAACTGTGACTCTACCACCCGGAGTGGTCGTGCATCAAGGCAGATTCACAAGTGTGAGTTCTGCCACTTCCTAACTATATGAGCTTGGGAGTTTATTTCATCTCTGAAATCCTTGGTTTCTTCTTTTGTGACTAGGGCTGGTAGCACCTTGCAGGGTGATGAGGAGTAAGTGGAATGCATTTGTGTGTGTGCAAGGGACCCAGCACGTGGCCTGGTACACAGCAGGTGATCAATGAATAGTGGCTGTGATTAACCCCTACCTGCCTTCCTCCTGGCCAGTGGGATTAGTGCTCAAAGGATCAGAGGCCTGGGAAAACTTGCAGAGGCAGTTCTATTGCTGGAAGGAAGCTAGCCTGGGGACAGGGAGATGGTGCTTTGCAAACTGTAAAGGAATATAACCTATAATGGGTTATCATTTTGCTTCTGAGCCCAGAGACTTTTCAACAACCAATCAGGTCCCTTCAGACTGTGGAAAAAAAAAGATGCAGATAGTCAGAGACCTGCCCAAGATCACACAGCTTTGACCACCTGTCCTAAGCAGATAGAGGTAAAGACCATTTTTATTTTCCCCGAAAATAAAAACGACAGGTGATCAGAAACACCTGAAATTCTACTTGGGGACCTGGGTCCCCAGGGACAAAAAAAAAGTATTTAGAAGGTAAAAAGAAACTACACACCAATCCATGGTCTGGTGCTCTGGTGCCTGCCTGAATGGTTAAACCAGGTCTGGGGTGGGGGTGGAGTGAGGGTTCAAATGTCGCCTTCAAGGTCGGGTTACTCTGAACACAATCACTCAGGAGAGAGCCAGGCCTGGCACTGCCAGCAACCAGCTTTTCACCAAGCCCCAAGGCAGTCCATTCCCATAGCAAGAACTCCAGGATCCTAGGGTACCAGCTAGAAATGGGGGAAGGGTTCAGGAGCCTCTGGACGTCTCCCTGCCAGGAGCTGATCCAGCACCTTTGTTATCAACTCCCTGGATGATCGTGGACAATTCCCTTCTCTGAGCCTCAGTTTCCCAATCTGTAAAAGGTCTCAAAGAGACAAGCCTCCCTCTGTCCCAGCCCGGTAACCAAGCTGGGCATTGCTCCGATTACTGGTGGAGACAGCCAGGAGGGGGCTGGCTCCCTCAGGGCCTCGGAGACAGAGGTGCATTGAAGCTGGAGCTTGTAATCTAGGCAGCAGATCCGAAATCCCTGCTGGATCCGAGGGCTAGGGAGGCTCTTGGGATGTAAACAAACCTCCTGTGTTCTCAGAGCAGAGAACCCACGCTGCAGCCTTGTCTCAGTTGATTAGATCAGCCCTGGGTCTGGCTTCCTGCCTCTTCCCAGCCTCCCTCACCACCCCGCAGAGAAGCCATCCTCCAGACCAGGTCAGTCTGTCTCACAGACGGCTCCGGCAGGGCTTCCCCAAGGCAAGGAGTATCCCCACTCTGGGTAGCCGGGCCAGCCATGTGCCACAGCTGCCCCCACGCCCAGAGGCTGGAGTGACACCGCCAGTTCCCGCAGGCCGGCCACTGACTGCTGGGCTTCACCAAGTCACTGTTTCCACACATACCAGCCTCTCCCTGCCTCCCCTTTCCATTACCCCAGGTGTCACCTGACCAGCAGCCTCTTCTACTGTGCCAGAGAAAACTGGAGCAGCCGAGCTCCCTGGCCTGGAGGACGGGGGAGGGGTGAGACGCAGCCTGAAGGGGTGGGAGCTGCTGAATAGGAAGGTCTGGGCTGATGGTGGGGGTTGGGGGAAACGGGAGGCATGAACAAGGCTGGGAAGTGGGGGAGGGAGGAAGGATGACTGTAGAAAGGTCAAAGCCAGAAAGAACTGCTGAGATCAGAGTGACCTTTTGGGGAGTACTGAAGCCCCCTGAAAAGGATAAAAAGGTCTAAACCTCAATAACTGTAACTCTTAGTTTACATTTTCAACACATGCACAGACACCACCTCCCCAAAGCTAAACTCTGGCGAGGTTAAGAACCCTTGTCCAGGTGCTAATAAAGCCAGAACTTTACAAGTTTGCCAAACACCGATTATGACCTTTGAGTGCCACAGGTGTTTTATAGAGGACACTAGGGTTCACATCAACAAAGTGACGTATTAACTGTGTGTGTCCCTGGGTGAGCAGCAGAGCTAGGACAGGGACTGGAGTTTTCTGTACCGTTTTTCAGTCACCCAGCCTTCAGCAGACAGGACCAGAGAGGCCCCAGTGAGGTTCAAGAATGCGCCCAAAGGTCACCACTGTTAATGACAAACCAGCCCAAGAAGTCAGGCTTGTTCTTCTAAAGTTAAATGAGACCCCAACTGTTGACATACGTGTTCTCTCTCTTCCCTCTCTAGGGCACCATGCAGTGAAAATATACGAGAAACTGGCTTTTCAGAACACTGTACCTTTTCTGTCCACCAACACCTCACCCCCCAAAGTGCTATTTGCAATTACTCAGCCTCCTTAAGAGTAGAAACTCTGCCCCTCCAGCACAGGAGGGTGACCCCAAGTCCTGGGCAGTGTCCAGAGTGGTCCATTACCCTTGTTAAACCCCCTGCCCCCTCTCCCTCCAGGCTGCAAACTGTTCAGCACGAGGCTCCAGCAAATCCCAGCAGGAGAGGTGGGGCTGCCCAGAACTGGTTCTTGTTTAAACATAAACCCATTCAATAATTAGCAAACAGCCCACTTTTAAGATAAACAAATAGGAGATTCGGACTCCAACAGCCCCACCCTGGACTTCTCCCTTCCCACCTCCCAGTGTGGGGGTAGATAAGGGGGATAAAGGGAATGGGAGAAAGCTTTCCAGGAGGAGATAGGACCCCCTGGCATGAAGGTGGCCTGGGCAAGGAAGGGAACTGTCACTAAGTAACACCTCCTCCCTACCAGGCATGGTACTAGGTGCCTTTATTTAGAGGCCTGTCGTCTCCTTTAAGCTTCGCCACACTGGTATCATGATCTTCTTAACAGACTGGGAGGCTGGGGCTCAGAGGTTGAGTAGCAGGACTGAGTTCATGTAACTAGTAAGAGGTGGACTTAGCACGTCTGGAGTTAGGTCTGCCTAACACCAAGCCAATGTTTCAATGCCCTCTGGCCCCCCAGGAAGCAAAGAGGGGTCATCACAAATATCAGAAAATCCTGGGGTCAAACCAAACCTGAACGGTACCAGCTTTTGCTCGATGAAAAAATGCAGGCCAGTTGCAGCCTCAGTTTTGCCTTAAAGGGGAAAACAGTACTACCTGCTCTGCAGAGGTCTAAAGCCCAATTTTGAGGACTGGCTGCACAACGTACAATGTCAAAGTCCACACGCAGGCAATGTACAATGTCAAAGCCCACACGTGAAAGTGCCGGCCCTAGTACAAACATTTCCTGTATGTCCCCTCAAGGCCCTGGACACTGAAACAATGACTCCCAAAGGACGAGGTAAAACTCTGAGCGCATTCCAACACCCCCACCACACAGCTGTCCTATTAGCCAAGAGTTTGAAAGGAAATGGGTGACTCAGGCAGGCTACGCTAGCATGCAGTGACTCACAGCGCTCGGTGCAGCCCCTTACCCCAATTTTAAGCCATCATTTGGAAATCATACCTGCCTGTCCAGTCTCGGAGGTTGAAGGACAGCTAGGAGCCAACTTTTCCCAACAGGGAGCTGGGGCTGGGAGCCCAGCCTGGCTTCCCCAGCTCCCCATTCAGGCAAGCTCAGCACTCAAAGTCCTTGGAAAAGCCCTCTGTTTCTAGGAGCTGGGGATGGCAGGAGCCGAATGTCCCCTCACCCCCACTTCTCTTCTGAGACTGGGATTTGTTTAGACTTTACCAACGAGACCAGGAAAGGGCCCCTCCCCTCATCAATGGGCTCTCCGGGCAGGAAGGACCTTAGAAGGCAATGATCCAGCCTCCTTATTTTAGAGCTGGGGACACTGAGACCCAGAAATAGGGCATGTTTGCTCAAGGTCACCCAGCAATGCAGAAGTAGGACCTAAGGTATCTACCTTCAAACCCAGCAAATTTCCTCATCTGGAATATTCTGAGGACACTCAAACCAGACACCTTGCCCTATCAGTTGGACCTGATTCTGACCTTAGCAAGCCACTGCATTCCTCTGAGCATCCATTTCCTGTAAAAATAGAGAAAATAGTACCTTGCAGTACGGGGAGATATTCATACTAGAAATAAATAACATTAATGAACCATTTAGAATAAAGTTACATTCATACAAGCATTTCCTGAGTACTAACTAGGGGACAGGTATTTCACAAAAACAAATAGAGCAGAGTTCCTGCCCTGGGTGTGTGGGGGTGGAGGGGGAGGGGATTCAGAATTTGGTGGAGTATGTTCATTCCTTCTTAATTCCTTCAAGAGAGAGACCTCTTTTGAATAGTAGGTACTTAAGTTATTAATCAAATTCAGAGATGGAAAGGACTCGAGGCCACCCTGTTCAAATCTTTCATTTTATGATGAGGGATGTCAGCCCAGCAGGGAAAGAAGCCTCCCCCCAACCTCATGGAACCCTCCAAATCATGGCCCAAATGTTTGATAACTCCCTGGGCTCGAGAAGTCCCAAGAGCTCTCACTGTTCACTCAAGGGTCCTAGAAGTCCCTAGGCTTCCGCCCCACCCCCGCTCAAGAAGAGGACGCTGTAGAAGACCAGAAATGTCCTTAAACTATCAAGTACACTTGATAGGTGGGGGACACTTCCCCAGAACTGCCTGGGCCTGGGGCCAAGTCAGTAGGCTTTGCCCCTGGGTAGAAACACCTTTGGGTGGAGGGGACTCCCTAAACAAGGCTGCCTTTAATTGGCCTGAGAGGGAGTGGCAGGAAGGCAGATCAGGGAATGCTCCCAGCTGGACAGGAAGAACTGGTTTAGTATAGCAAGCCCAGCCAAACAGAGGAGAGGACAGCTGGGTACTGAGCCTGGGTTCCCTTCCAAAACATGGGGGTGGTAAGGGGAATGATGGAACAGTGGGGGGAACACCACTCACAATGGGAGGACTACTAGTCAGAGATCCTGGGGTCCTGGACGCTCTCTGCTAACTCAAAGTAGTACCATTTTACCTGTCACATTTGGAAAGTGGGCATAATAGAATCCCCATGTGATAGGTCTTTTTTGTGAGGATAAAATGCACCAGATCTGTCATACAAAAAGTACTCTATCAATCCTAGCTGCTATTAGCAAAGTCCTTCTCCCTGGGCCTCCTCACTTCTCTCTACCTGCAAAAAGAAAAGGACATGCTGGATCATCTCTTCAGTCCAAGCCAACTGTGACTAGGTCTGATTTTTCCAACCACAACCTAGAAAAGAGGGAGGGGATAGGCCAAAGGGGAAGCCCTGTGCCCCAGTTACAGGCAGGAGGTCTGTGATATTAGCCAGGAAGGAGAGAGCTGAGGTCAGGATGAGACTTGATACCTTTCTCAGGAAGCAGCTGCCCAGGGCTGATGTCTCCTCCAGCTGATGGGTCACCCAGGCAGGACTGACACAGTCCCCTTCCCCCAAACCACATCCTTCAGAATGTCCCCAGGACACAGCTGTCTGCTCAGCACCCCGAAGCACCTGCAGACTCACAGCCCCGGGAGGAAACTGGCATGTGATTGGGCACATGGTGACCTCAGCAACCTCCTGGGTCCTTTCCTCTTTTTCCCTGTACTGCCCAGGAGGTATCCCTTCGGATGCTTCCCCAGTTGCTTGACCCCAACACATCCTTCAGGGCCTAGTTCAGAGCACTGCGCCAGAGGCAGAAGGCTTGGGTCCTCAGCCACTAACCTTTCAGGCAAGGTAGCCCTTGGTTTAGGTTAAGTCATCACCTTACTGGCCTTGTTTCCTTCCCACCTCAGAATTCCTTTGCCTTCCAGCCTAAAATCTCAACCGATTCTAAACCCGTCTTGAGTTACCAAGTATGGGACGCTTGGAGTAGCACAAAGCATAGACTGCCTAAATTTCAATCTGACTCACCGTTTATTGTTTATTAACTGTGTGACCCTGGGCAAGTTACTTAACCTCTCTAGCCTCAGGACCAGTTTAAGAACAATACACAGTAGGATTGTTGTTGGAATTAAGCTCCTTGATATACCCATTAGAAAGTTATTAGAACAATGTCTGGCCCCCCCACAAAGGCGCTAAATGTTTGCAATCATCATGGCATGCCTGGAATTGTGCTGAAGTATTGCCTAGGGTCTCATTCATTCCTCAAGAAGAGCCTGCAGGCAGAATCAACCTTCCCCTAAGTAAATTCAGAGGAATAGGAGCCCCAAGGCTTTCAAAGAAATTAACATTAATGGTTAAACTGCAAGGACTCACTCTCTCTGAAAACTGGAGCTAAAGGGCACAAAAGGGGCACAAAGCTCAGGCACTGGGGGACAGATTGCCTTCACCAGTAATTCCCATGCCCCCAGTCTCCCAGATGAGATTGACCCCCTCCTCCTCAGCTGGCTGTGGGGATGGATAGAGCTTCTGCTGGCCCAGGGACAGTTATGACATGGACCAGTGGGCAGTGAGAATGTTTCTTTGGGCTGATAGAGGCCTTCTCTCCCCCAACCCTCTTCACCTCACTCAAGGTGGATGCTTCAATTTTCTTATCTGCAATTGAGAAAGAATGAACACACTTCTTGCAGAAAGCAGAAGCTCAGCTCCTGGCTAAATGTTGAGTCTAAACCATTCCTCTCCTCTGTCCTTGAAAAGAGCAGAGTTCCCAACTTTCTAGAAACCCTAAAGCAGTAGCAGTCCCCTCTTGCCCCATTCCCTCAGATCCGTGGTGCAGTATTGGGAAGAGATTCAGAAGGGCAGGACTTTGCCCTAAGTCACAAGTCAATGACAGAGCTGGGGCCACAACTGAGGTCAGGGCTCAGTTCTCGCTGGTGTGTGAGAGAGGGCCTCGCACAACCCTAAACCCCTCCCCCTTCCGAGTACACGCAGCCCCCGGATCCCCAGGCCATCTCGGATCCTAAAGCTGTCCGCTCTGGGCGCCTAGAAAGCGAGGAGGGGATTCAGCGCTCCAAGCCTGCCCCAGGGTCACCAGGGAAGGGACGAGGGTGTGGGAGTTGAAGAGTTGACACCGGCTTAGTCACTAACGAGCCTGCAGGGCCAGGGGAGGCGGGAAGAGCAACAGGCGAGGGGCGCACGGCGCGTGAAGCCATCCCGGAGATGGCCCGTGACCCCGGAGCAAAGTTTCCAACAAAGTTTCCCGGGCCCCGGTGTCCGGTTGGGGTTGGCGTACCCACTGATCTGCTCCCCCATCCCACGCTCCGAGGAACAAAGGAGGCACCGGCCTGAGGCCCCCCGCCCCCCCGGGGACCTCCAAGCACCCACCGACTCGGCGACTCCGCCTACGAAGAGCAGCAGCAGCGCGAACAGACGGGCGGGGGCCATGGCACCGCAGACTGGAGAGGGCGCGCAGGCTGCAGCAAGTGGCCCCAGGCGGGCGCGCCACCCATCTTATAGGCGGCCTACCGGCCCCGCCCCGGCCCGCCCCCGCCCCGCCGCCTGCACCCCGCCCGGAATTCCCCAGTGGAAGCGAGGCCTGTGGGGCACTGCGCCCGCCCGCGGAGTTGGAAACCCCAAGGGACCCACCCTGCCAGCGCCCCCCCGGCTCCTAGTCAACCCCTAGTCCTACCCTCCAGGAGCTACAACCTCCTTTATTTATTTGACCCACTTCTAGGCAGGTCCCCAGAGATTACTGCGTCTAACCCCATTTTACAGTTGGGGAAACTAAGGCCCAGGGACGGGAAGGACTTGCCTAGGGTGTCGAGTTTAGACCAGCCTTCAAACAGGGTGTGCTCCCCTCTGAAGATACAGAACTTCCCAAATGGGATGTGAACAGTGTTAAGACCGGGGACAGCAAACTATTCTGTAAAGGGCTAAATATTTTAGGTTGTGCGGGCCATAAGATCACTGTGACAACTATTCAAACTCCAGCGTCCTAGCTCAAAAGCAGCCATAAATACTAAAGGAATGAGGGCGGCTAGGTCCTAATAAAACATTATTTATAGACACCGACATTTGAACTTCATATAATTTTCATGTGTCACGAAATACTATTATTCTTTTAACCTTTTTCCCAACCATTTAAACATGCAAAAATCGGCTGGGCTCTACGGCTCAGGCCTGTAATCCCAGCACTTTGGGAGGCCAAGGAATAGGAGGATCCCTTGAGCCCAGGAATTGGAGACCAGCCTGGGCAACATAATGACATCCCATCTCTACAAAAAGTTTTTTAAGAAATTAACCAGGCATTGTGGTGCACCCCTGTGGCCCCAGCTACTCTGGAGGCTGAGGTGGGAGGACTGCTTGAGCCAGGGAGATGAAAGCTGCAGTGAGCCATGATTGCTCACTGCACAGTGAGACCCTGTCTCAAAAATAAATAAATAAATAGATAAATAACATTTTGAAATAAAAATGCAGGACGGATGTAGCGAGTCATGCCTGTAATCCCAGCACTTTGGGAGGCCGAGGCGGCAGATCACTTGAGCTCAGGAGTTTGAGACCAGCCTGGCCAACATGCTGAAACGCCATCTCTACAAAATACAAAAATTATCCAAGCATGGTTACCTGTGCCTGTAATCCCAGCTGCTCTGGAGGCTGAGGCAGGAGAATCGTTTGAACCCGAGGGGCAGAGGTTGCAGTGAGCTGAGGTCTCCCCACTGCACTACAGCCTGGGCAACAGAGCAAGACTCTGTCTCAAAAAAATAAAAAATAAAAATGTAAAAACCATTCTTAGCAGTGGGCTGAACAGAAATAGGCAGTGGGCCTCAGCCACTCTGAGACCACTTAGTGACCACTGACGCTGGTCTCAGAGTGGCTGACGTCTGTTCTAAGGGCTTCATCTTCCAGATTTTGAACTTTCTTAAAAGTTTGATCTTTCTGAGAACTGGTCTGCAAGTTTATTTCCATCCTTAGGTCAGCTTCCACTCTTTATAAGTGAAAATTGTGTGTCCTCCTTACTCGTCATCCTCCTAACAGTGCATTGGTGGGAGCAGGTTGGGGGAAGAAGTGGAGGGGGTTGCTATATGGAGACTGTAAAATTATCTGGGGCCCCAAGCACAGGTACTGTTGGAATTATCGCAGGGTGTGAAGGTGGGCATCCTATGATGATCAAAGTACAAAAGAAGCCTAACCCTGTTTCTCCCTGACTTACGTATAAATCTTTCTAAGGGTGTAACATAGCCTTAGAAGTAGGGCATTTTGGTCTCTGTTGGCATATTATGAATTCATACACTTTGTGGAGTGGAGAATTTGTAGTGACTTCCCTTTTTCCACCCCTTGATTATCAAAGAATAAAAGTCTCTTGTGGCAGAGAACCTTGGCAGTAAAGCAAGCTTCAAATGCTGACCATGGGGTTTCCACAGATTTAAAGGTAAGCAATTACTTTCAGTGGTTTTTAACATGCTTCCCTAGGATTTGGAACAAAACTGAGAAAATGAAGAAATCTCATGCCAGAATAAGAAATCTTTTTGCAAGTTAAATGGTTTGCAGTCTTTGCTTTCCACAAAATTGCAGGGTGGCCTAATCTAGTTGTCAGTAGATAGATCATTAAATATAGAATAGATAACTATGTGATTTTAGTTATCTATTGTCACATTGTTGTAACAAGAGTTCTTCTGTTCCTACTAACTTTTATAAGTGAAGAAAGTTTCTCAGCACTTACAGCCAGTAGTGTGCTGGCAAATGTTTGACAATTGGCTAGGGGAAGTAGCGAGCGCTAATTTGCCAATTTCTGTAGTGTAAATACCACCAGCAATGGCTGGTTTCAAGCTACCAATGAGATGTCACTGAACATGGAGCTGGGAAGATATATTTCTACCACACAGATACAATAGGTGCAAATAATCTCAAAAGCATAGATAACAGTAAACTGTAGTGAGATAATTAGTAAGTGATGAGTTTTGAGTATTTATTTCCTTTATGGTTTTGTTTTTGTTTTTGTTTTTTTGAGACGCAGTCTCACTTTGTCACCCAGGCTGGAGTGCAGTGGCGCAATCTCGGCTCACTGCAACCTCTGCCTCCCAAGTTCAAGCGATTCTCCTCAGCCTCCTGAGTAGCTGGGACTACAGGCACATACCACCACGCCCGGCTAATTTATGTGTTTTTAGTACAGACAGGGTTTCATCATGTTGGCCAGGATGGTCTCGATATCCTGACCTCGTGATCCACCCACCTCGGCCTCCCAAAGTGCTGGGATTACAGGTGTGAGCAACTGCACCCAGCCTCCTTTGTTTTTAACATAGTTGTATGTTCATATAATTTAATTTTTAGCAACAGTTATATTTAACAACTGGCTGACATAAAACAAACAAACAAACAAACAAATCCAGGGTCTCTCTCTGTAGCCCAGGCTGGAGTGCAGTGGCAAAATTATGGCTGACTGCAGCTTCGACCTCCCAGGCTCAAGAGATCCTCCCACCTCAGCCTCCTGAGTAGTTGGGACTAGACACACGCCACCACCCACAGCTTATTATTATTATTATTATTATTATTATTATTATTATTATTTTGGTAGAGACAGAATCTTACTATGTTATCCAGGTTGGGTTTGAATGCCTGGGCTAAAGCAATCCTCTCAACTTAGCTTACCAAAGTGCTGGGATTATAGGTACGATCCATGGCACCCAGGCACAAAATTTCTAAAAATTGACTTTCAGGAATCACTACAAGATGGCTTTAGCACAACATGGTTTGACAGCTATAATAAATGAAAGATAGAAATAAAATTATTGCTAAAACCAATTTCATTCTAGCAATATTCATTAAGGCGTTTGTCTGTTTGTTTGTTTTTGACAGTCTCACTCCATCACACAGGCTGGAGTGCAGTGGCACAATCTCTGCTCACTGCAACCTCAGCCTCCCGAGTTCAAGTGATTCTTGTGCGTCAACCTCCTGAGTAGCTGCAATTACAGGTGCACATCACCACGCCCAGGTAATTTTAGCATTTTTAGTAGAGATGGGGTTTCGCCACATTGGCCAGGCTCAAATTCCTGACTTCAAGTGACCTGCATGCCTCGGCCTTCCAAAGTGCTGGTATTACAGGCATGAGCCACTATACACAACCTCATGGAGGTTTTAGTGAGCTAATTGGAGAGAAAAATTGCCCCAGCCACCTAATTAAGACAGGTATTTCTTAAACAATTTTACTTTTTCTATTTAATAATTATTTACCAAAGTTTGTAGGACGGTTTAGAGAGTGATGTGATTTGGATGTTTGCCCCTCCAAATCCCATGTTGAAATGTGATTCCCACTGTTGCAGGTGTGGCCTGGAGGTAATTGGATCCTGGGGCAGATCCCTCATGAATAGTTTAGCATTATCCCTTTGGTGATAAATGAATTCTCAATCTCAGTTCATGCTCGATCTGGTTGTTTAAGAGTCTGGGACCTCCACCTTCCCTGTCTCTTGGTCCTGCTGTTGCCATGTGAGATGCCTGCTCCCCCTTTACCTTCCGCCATGATTGGAAGTTTCCTGAGCCCCTCACCAGAAGCAAATGCTGGAGCCATGCTTGTATAGCCTGCAGAACTGTGAGCCAATTAAACCTCTTTTCTTTATAAATTACCCAGTCTCATGTATTTATAGTAATGCAAATAGCCTAATACAGCAAGCATATATTTACGTCAAATTGTATACTTTAAATATGTATAGCTTATTTTATGCCAGTTGTACCTTAATAAAGCTGTTTAAATTGCTGTAGGACTTTTTAAAAGAGTCATCAGTAAGCCTCTGATGCATTAAAAAAAAACACACACACATTATGATAAAATTTTGTGGTGGACCATGGAGCAGAAATTTGAGTTCAAATAGAAAAAGAAATGATACAAAATGTCTGATCCTTAGAAAAGAGCGTGTTCATCTATTTTTTAAATGGATGATTGTGGGTATCGAATTCCTAGGGCATTTAATTTAACTGGATACATTTAAAAGAGTGATGTAATTGTTTTACTTTTAAGTGTATAAATTTACAATATGCCAGAAATTACAACCTTTGCAATTATGTAAACTTTTGATGAAAAATGTTAAGCTCCGGCCGGGCGCGGTGGCTCAAGCCTGTAATCCCAGCACTTTGGGAGGCCGAGACGGGTGGATCACGAGGTCAGGAGATCGAGACTATCCCACACGGGGTGAAACCCCGCCTCTCTAGCTAAAATACAAAACTAGCCGGCGAGGTGGCAGGCGCCTCTGTAGTCCCAGCTACTCGGGAGGCTGAGGCAGGAGAACGGCTGCAGAAACCCGGGAGGCATGGAGCTTGCAGTGAGCTGAGATCCGGCCACTGCACTCCAGCCTGGGCGACAGAGCGAAACTCCGTCTCAAAAAAAAAAAAAGAAAAATGTTAAGCTATCAATTAAAAATTGTGCCAAGGAGTACATAGTCTTAAAATAATTATTTAGAAAGTACACCAGCAAAAAAAACAAAAAACATAAAACTGAAAACAGATTGTTTAGACAGTTAATGGAAGTTCTCCTATAACACTATCTTAACCTCCTGGAATTAAGGAAATAATTAATAATTTCTCCTTCCCCAAGTTCTGAGAATCTCTAAAGGGATGCAACATGTTTGAATATAATTATCTGTGGATGTATGGGTTTTTAACCTGGGCTCCATGACTGGGGGCAGAGGACACATGAATGGTCAGTACTCCTCTAGGTTATGTGTCTCTGCATACATTATTTTGGGGCAAGAAACTTCAGATTCTTTCTTTATATCCACAAAAAGAGTATGTTTGGGGGATCCTCCTTTTGGGTGATCCTGATCCCCAAAGAGTTAACAATAATTTGTCCAAAACCTGAGATTCTTTGAGAAGTTTTATTGGGTTCTTCTTTGGCCTCCAAAAAACAAAATGCAGTAGTCAAAGGTTTGTAATACTGAATAGGAGTTCCCAATTTCCTGCATGGGGCTGAGGTACAAAAACCCAACCAACCAAACAAAACCCACAGTGTTTAGAGCCAGAAGTTCTTCATTAAAATCCTGTTTCCAGGACTTGCCAACTGGAGGAAAGTTTGTGAGTCCTTTGCTCCTCCCTAAAATGGAGATAATTCCCTCTTGAACTAATCAGGAGAATGGAGTAAGGTGAAGTGGCGAGCGCATAATACATACTCAGGTACCTATGTTGGGTTCAGCACCCTTTCTGTATATTCTAACCTGAGAGTGAGTGAGTCTGAGAGATGGCATTGGTCAAACACTTTACATCCTCCCCCTAGCTTCCTTTCAAGCAAAAGGAAATGATCCAAGACATCCACAGGCAGCCCCCCTCCCATGGAGCTAAAAAATGAGCTGAGATCCAACCTATAACAGAAGTGAAGGTGTCCTTCCCCTTTTTCTCAGACTTCCTAGCCCACAGTTAACCAAGGCTAGGTGCACACCTGGTACATCCAGAGACACCTTAAATGCTGCCTTCTCCTGGAAGCCTCCTTCCTCTTCTTTTAGTTCTCATTTCTTCCTGCCTTGAGGTTTCTAGGACTCTATCTGTCCCACTCTTTGGGCAGGCATCCCTTTCTCACTCATGTTAGTTTTAGGTTAAGAGCAGAGTCTTCAAAGTTAGAGAGACCTAGATTGCAATCATGACTGGCTGGTATGGAGCAAGACACTTTTCTTTTCTGTGCCTCAGTTTTCTCATGTGTCCCCCCATGTAATTTTAGGGTTATTATACTTCTTAACATCATAAGAATGTTAAGACTACAGTACTTAGCATAATATGGAGCATCAAAGTGTTATCTATTTTTATAATCAAGGGGGCCTCCCCATAAGAGTCTTGATTTATTCCCCTCCCCAGCAGCTCCTCACACATGGTAAATAACAGGTAATCACATTACTGTTTTCAGAAAAGAAAAGGGATTGGGCTGTGGGGCTTTCTCCTGGAACGGTGCCAACCCTTTCTGGTCTTCCTCATTTTATGTAAATCTCTCTCCAGCTACAGCTAATGACAGCCTGGAGTTTCCAGGGGCTATGGAATGTCCAGGCACTGCCTTGCATAACCACAGAAATTGAGAACACTAGGCCCAGAAGGGTCCTCTCAAATCATTCAGTCCAACAGTACTCGCATTGTAAGATAGGCAAACCGAGGCCCACTCAGTAAGTCAGCATCCACCACAGGCATTTTGAAGAATTCTAAAAATAACATCTCCAATTACTCTTTCCACTTGTTTTGCTTTTTGTCATAACATTTCCCTTACCTGCCATCACGCACTTATTCTTTTACTTGTTTATTTTCTGTTTCCTCTGCTAGGTGTAAGTTTCATGAGGGCAAGAACATTGTCGTGTTCACAAATGCATCCCTTGCACCTTGTCCAAGGTCTGGCACAGGTTTACATTCAGTGAATACTTGTCGCATGGATAACTGGAAGAATGCCATTTGGACATTTTCCCTTAGAGGCTCAGATGTAACAATTCACTCACTTGGTCATTTATCCAAAAATCATCTGATGAATATCTTGTGTGTGAGAAGGTTTTCAATAAATCCTGGTGAACAAGATCTGTCCGTGTTCTTAAGCAGCTCTCTGATTAGTGGACAATAGCTGCCAGCTATACAGTAGACTGAGGATCTACTATATGCCAAGCTGTGGGCTGGTAACTTATATGCATCTTCTTGGTCTTAGCACAGTTCTTGCAATTGCAAGGAAACATGCCTCACTCAGGACTCCTTAAGAAAAGGCTTAGGAGTTAGTAGGATGACCAGAAGGGCTAAAGGCTAAAACTGAAAGGGAAATATCAAGGACTGAGATGATGCCACAGGCTGGCTGCTCTTTAAGCCTGCTTTGTCTTTCTTTAAGAGTGTCTCTTCTTTTTCCTGGATGTGTGCTTCTCTCTCTTTTACTGACTTACTGGTTCTTTCTTCTATTCTAAATTTTGGGAGGGGACCACAAGACTCATTGGCTTGGCCAATGGCCTTCCTTATTCCTTAAGTGAGCACCTACAGCCCAGACCACTTTTTGGATTACTATTCGGCCTAGAGGGTGAACATTTAGCTTCTCAGGTACCCTGAGCAGAGGGTATGTTTAATCAGAAGGGAGTGTTGAGCATCATCTTCACATGGATGCTGTGAAGTAAGTAGTTTTATCTCTATTTTACAGATGAGAAAACAGGCTGAGCAAGGAGAAATGACAACAAAACTGTAACTGTAACAAAGCTGCCCTAACCCACCTGCAAACTTATGATTGAAAAATCCATTGCTGTTGCCCCTGAGATTTGTGGGGGTGTTTGTTATGCAGCAAAAGCTGACTGATACAAGATTCAAACGCAGGTTTCTTTGATTCTGTCTGTGTCACCATGCTGTCTCACTGAGCTTACAGCCCTGATTCCTGTTCCTGATTCTCAAGTGTCCTGTCCTAAATCGAGCAGAGATAAATATTGTATTCATCCATTTTCTGATGTTATAACAGAATCCCGCACTGTTGGTGTTCTGAGTACACTGACATTCCTTGGTGCTAGATTTTATATTGTTGATTGACTTGTTTATCATCTCTCTCCTCTACGAGATTAAAATTTTCTCTTTATTCACTGTATTTTTATATCCATACCACCTGGATCAGTTTCTGGCACATAATAAATGCTCAATGAATATTCATCAAGTAGATGATTGAATGAATAAATGATGATAAAAAGGAAGGTGGGAAAAAACAACTTTTCATCTTAAAACAAAGCCCTGAGTCCTTTAAGGTCAGAATAAAGAATAATTTCTAGGTAGGGACAGAAAGTTTAGTACATGATGGGGTCAAGAATCAAGGTAAGAAAACTTGAAGGTGTGAGGCTGGACAAAGTGTCTCATGCCTATAATCCCAGCCTTCTGGGAGGCCACGGTGTGAGGATCACTTGAGCCCAGAAGTTTGAGACCAGCCTGGGCAACATAGTGAGACCCCTTCTCTACATAAAATAAAATAAAAATAGCCAGGCCTGATGGTGTGCACCTGTAGTCCCAGCTACTCAGGAGGTTGAGGTGGGAGGATTGCTTCAACCCAGGAGTACGAGGCTGCAGTGAGCTATGATAACGCCAGTGCGCTCCAGCCTGGGTGACAGAGCAAGGACCTGTCTCTAAAATAACAACAAAGGCCGGCACAGTGGCTTACGTCTGTAATCCCAACACTTTAGGAGGCTGAGGTGGGCAGATCACCTGAGGTCAGGAGTTTGAGACCAGCTTGACCAACATGGTGAAACCCCTGTCTCTACTAAAAATACAAAATTAGTCGGGCGTGGTGGCACATGCCTGTAAATCCCAGCTAGTCAGGAGGCTGAGGCAGGAGAATCGCTTGAATCCAGGTGGCGGAGGTTGCAGTGAGCCAAGATCACGCCATTGCACTCTAGACTGAGCAACAAGAGTGAAACTCCGTCTTAAAAATAAAATAAAACAATAACAATAAAACAACAATACAACAATGAAAATAATACAAATAAAAATTAAAATATAATATCACAACTATTTACATTGTATTAGATGTTTAGAGATGACTTAAAGAATGTGGGAGGACTGCATAGACTATATGCAAATACTATACCATTTTATATAAGGGATTTGAGCTTCTCTGGGTTTTCATATCTGCCAGGAGTCCTGGAACCAACCCCCCATGGATGCTGAAGGATGGCTGTACTCAGAGGTCCTTCCACCCGCTGTCATGCCTGGCATCATCCACCCTGCATAGAGAGAGGTTTGCGGAAAACCCCTGATCATTAGACACAGAATACAGAAAACCAGTTTCCTGACTCCCTCTGGTGTGAAGGAAAGAACAGGGAGGTTGGGGTGGAAAGTTAGATTGGAAAGACAGACACTCCAGATGTTTCTTAACTTTTGATTATTCCAGCTGACAAGACACGCCACACCTCAATGTGTACTGAGTGTGAGTCGCTTCCTTCTCCAAGCCTCAGTTTCCTAATCTGTAACATGGGGACAATGTTTATACCTACATCCCTGGGGCTGTTGTGACAATAAGATAAGGTCAGGTAGATGTAAGCTGTATGTGACTGTAATGTCCAGTGCCCTTTTTTTTTTTGAGACAGAGTCTCACTCTGTCAACCAGGCTGGAGTGCAGTGGTGCGATCTCAGCTCACTGCAACCTCTGCCTCCCAGGTTCAAGCCATTCTCCTGCCTCAGCCTCCCAAGTAGCTGAGATTACAAGCATGCACCACCACTCCTGGCTAATTTTTGTATTTTTAGTACAGACAGTGTTTCTCCATGTTGCCCAGGCTGGCCGAGAACTCCTGATTACAGGTAGATCCGTCCACCTCAGCCTCCCAAAGTGTTGAACAGGCGTGAACCACCTCGCCCAGCCTCCAGTGCACTTTTTGTTACACACTGAAAAGGAATAGTGTGTGGAGTCAAACTGACCTGGGTTGGAGTTCAGCTCTACCACTCACTGGCAGCATGGGTTTGGGTAAATGCCCCTTCTCTGAGCCTCAGAATCTGCATGTGTTCAGTGGGGCTATTAATAGTTCTCAACTCACAGGCTTGTTTTAGAAATTAAATAAGGATTAAATTATATAAGTGCCTGTCGTACAGTAGATGCTCAGCAAATGTTCCTCCCCAAACACAGACACAAACAGCACTTAAAGCAACCTGGGTAACAAGGTTTTCAGTCTGAGGAGAAAACAGGCAGCTAATGAGCTCTCTCTCCAGTTTCCCTTCTAAGAGAGGAACTCACTGGCCAGAGTCCAGGATGGTCACCGATGCAGAGGACAGGCAGCCAACTCCAAGCCTCCCACGTGGGATTTCCAAAAAACTGCGAGCACAGAGTTGCATAACCTGTCCCTGAGACACGTGTTTCTACTGAAGTGTCTTCATCAAATATTCCCAGAAAGGAAACATGGGAGCAGGGCAGTAGGGCAGCCTAGCCAGGGAGGAAGGGAGAGAGGGAGGGATCTAGAGAACACGAGAGTAGGGGTGACAGGAGGAAGAGAAGGTACCACATTTAATGTGATCCTACTATGGGCCAGCCACCGGGCTTGTTTTGTCTGATACATTGTTAGATCCTTGCCATAAATCTGAGATCAGGCATTTCCGTTCCCACATTCCAAAGGAACAAATAACAACAATCATATTATCATTGCTGATGTTAACATATCACCAACTACACATCAGGCGGTGGACTAGGCACACGTTTGACCCTCAGGACAGCCCATAACATGGGTACTATTCTGAACTCCACTTTATAGAAGAGGAAACCAACTGAGACTCAGAGACATGAAGTAACTTTCCCAAGGTCACCCAGCAGGACAGCAAGACGGCTGGAGAGCCAGGATTCGAATCTGAGCAGGGCTCTCAAGCCTATGGACCTATGGGAGAACATTTCCCAAGGGATTTATGGGGGTGGATTCAGAAGGTGACCTTAGTGATTGTCCTTATATGCACGCAGTGGGGCCCCAGTGTGAGAGTGACGGAAGAGACCAAGTGACCAGAGGCACTCCCCTCCCCTCCACCCAGAGGACAGTTTGTCCCAGCTTGTGGCTGTTCGTCACTCTGCCTCTGACCTAAAGTTTAACATTTCATTCATAAGTTTGGAACCACAGACTTGGCAGCGTAGGAAGAACCCTTGGAGACCAGCTATTCAAATCCAAACCCCTCATGTTACAGATGGAAAAAAACCCTGAAGCCGGAATGTGACTCGCCAAGGTCACAGAACAGTCTTCTGTTGGATGAAGGAGCTGGTTTAGGGTCAACTACAGATCATCTTGTGCTGTAGTTACCAAATGTGGGTGCACCTCCGGATCACTTGGGGAGCTGTTTAAATACGCAGATCTCCACAATTCTGCTTTGGGAGATTTGGACTTAGGTTTGCAAACAAGGACTGGAAATTTGAATATCCAATATGTTCCTCAGGTGATTCAGATGGCACAGCTCCACGACAACATCTGCAAGTTGAAGTCCCTCTTCTTTCATTTGATAGTTTGGGATACTGGGACCCACCGGGGACTCGCCCAAGGTGACATAGCAAGCCAGTGGGGCTCTAGTTCAGACTCTGTGGCCTGAAGCAGACTGCTTGTGTTCAAATTTCAAGATGGGCCACTGAAGCTAAACAAGGGGGTTGCCATGATTTTCCCCAGCTCTTGGTTTCCTTCTTGGATCCAAATTAAGACAGAGGATGGTATGCATTTCTGAAGCTTGGCAAGGCGGGAATCCAAGAACTGAATTCCTGAAGGGAAAAGGAAAGGGTGGGAGGTTAGCTTGCACGCCCATTGGGGTTTGCCCAGAGGTGAGCTCCGGACTCCAGGGATGACATCAGACATTCCAACCAGCCCTAATGTCGAAAGCTACCTGTGTTTTCTAGTTCAGCAGAATGGGTAGGGAGGGGCTTCCCTATTGGGAGGAGATGGGGTGGAGTGGGCCCAGCTGTGACGTGAAGGGGGCAGAGTCCAGGAAGAGCCACACATTCCAGCACCTGCAAGGAAGACATCGGCCCTGGCTATTGTCACCCTTTTCCTAAGCCTTTCCTAAGCCTTTCCTCCCATTTCTCCCTAATCCCTCACCTCAGGGCTAACTGAGCAGAGAGATTCACTGCCCCTTTTCCACTTCCTGCTACTCCACCACCTGACTATTTTTTTTTGAGGCGGAGTCTCGCTCTGTCGCCCCCAGGCTGGAGTGCAGTGGCCGGATCTCGGCTCACTGCAAGCTCCGCCTCCCGGGTTTACGCCATTCTCCTGCCTCAACCTCCCGAGTAGCTGGGACTACAGGCGCCGCCACTACGCCCGGCTAATTTTTTGTATTTTTAGTAGAGACGGGGTTTCACTGTGTTAGCCAGGATGGTCTCGATCTCCTGACCTCGTGATCCGCCCGTCTCGGCCTCCCAAAGTGCTGGGATTACAGGCTTGAGCCACCGCGCCCGGCACCTGACTATTTTACTATCTCCCTTCCTTCATCTCCCTCTTTCTCCCTCCCTTCCTCCCTTCTTTCCTCTTTTTTTATTCTAAAATGGCATCTCAGCTGGACACAGCGGCTTATGCTTGTAATCCTAACACTTTGGGAGGCCAAGGTGGGAGGATTGCTTGAGCCCAGGGTTCAGGACCAGCCTGGACAACATAGGGATACCCTGTCTCTACAAAAAAATAAAATAAAATAAACTGAAAAATTAAAAAAGTCAAGTGTGGGCCAGGCGTGGTGATTCATGCCTATAATCCCAGCACTTTGGGAGGCTGAGAGGGGCAAATCACTTGAGGTCAGGAGTCCAGACCAGCCTGGCCAACATGGTGAAATCCCGTCTCTACTAAAAATACAAAAATTAGCTGGGCATGGTGGCACATGCCTGTAATCCCAGCTACTCAGGAGGCTGAGGCATGAGAATCGCTTGAACCCGGGAGGCAGAAGTTACAGTGAGCCAAGATCATGCCACTGCACCCCAGCCTGAGCGACAGAGCAAGAGTCCATTTCAAAAAAAGCCAGGTGTGGTGGCACATGCCTGTGGTCTCAGCTATTTGGGAGGCTGAGGCTTGGGCCTGGGAGTTTGAGGGCGCAGTGAGCCATGACTGCACCACTGCACACCAGCATGGGTGACACAGTGAGACCCTGTTTCAAAGAACCAAACTAAACCAAACCAAAACTAAACTAAAAGGCATCTTGATGTTTGGAGTCAGTTGTCCTGAATTTGAATCTCAGCTCTGCTCCCTGTGAGCTCTCTGACCTAGAGAGTCACACCACCTCCCCCATAGCCTAGTTTCCTCCCCTATAAAAAGGGGATAATAGCTGTATTTTCTGATCGTGAGGATTAAACAAGATCATGTAAACACTTAAGAAACAGATGTTTTCTCAGAAACACTAGATCATGTGCATCATCAGTGAACTAGAGGAATTTGAATACATATTTGTTGAACTGAATTGAGGTGCCTTAAAGAATGGTTGAGCTGGAAAGCACCTAAGAGATCTTTGGGCCTTAGTAACTCCCAAACTGGTGTCCAAGTCAACTGTTCAGGGTATTTCCAAATGATAAGGACAATCGCATACTCTCAATAAAGTCTCAGGTTTCTTTACTTTTGTCTGGAATTGTATCAGCTCAAGGTGATAACATGGCTAACACAAGCCGTTCAGAAATTCTGATTGGCAGTTACATGGCTCTTTGATAAGTTTTTTTTTTCTTTTTTTGAGACGGAGTCTCACTCTTTCCCCCAGGCTGGAGTGCAGTGGCCGATCTTGGCTCACTGCAAGCTCTGCCTCCCAGGTTCACGCCATTCTCCTGCCTCAGCCTCCCAAGTAGCTGGGACTACAGGCACCCGCCCCCACGCCCGGCTAATTTTCTGTATTTTTAATAAAGACGGGGTTTCACCGTGTTAGCCAGGATGGTCTCAATCTCCTGACCTCGTGATCTGCCCACCTCAGCCTCCCAAAATGCTGGGATTACAGGCGTGAGCCACTACGCCGGGCCTAAGTCTTTTTTTAATAAGAAAATAATTACTGGAAGGTAGATTAAATGGTGGAAAACGTTAATCATGTCCAACTCCTCATTTCATAAACAGGGAAGCTGAGGTTTAAAGAAGGAAGTGGCTTCCTGGTCACACTGGGTGGCATAGCTGGCCCTAAAACCCAAATTCTTTTCCTGGAACCAGTTACTTCCCTTCTTTCCACTCCAGAGAGGGGGAACCTAGATTCAGTGAAGTTGATGGGTTTTCTTCCGCTGGAGTAGGAATAAGTGAGTCATTGACTTGCTGTTGCTTTCTCTGTTCTTGACTCATTCAGCAAATATTTACTGACTGTCCACCATTCGGATTTGGAAGATAGATAAAATAGTCATGGCAGCAGAGAGGGTCAGGATTTACTCCTAGGTGCGACTTCAGAATCTGTGCTTTTTCCCATTTGGCACCCACATTTTAAAACACCCACTACTCTGCCTTCTAATGTAGTTCAACTGTGTCTCAGGGCAGGGACTGTCTTACATGTACATGTTCTAGCCTTCCTGCCACCCAGTGGGTGCGAAATCAATGTTGTAGTGTTGAGGAACACTTGAATTTAATTAATTAATTTATTTAGAGATGGAGTTTTGCTCTTCTTGCCCAGGCTGTAGTGCAATGGCGCGATCTTGATTCACCGCAACCTCTGCCTCCCGGGTTCAAGCAATTCTCCTGCCTCAGCCTCCCGAGTAGCTAGGATTACAGGCATGCGCCACCACGCCCGGCTAATTTTGTATTTTTAGTAGAGACTGGGTTTCTCCATGTTGGTCAGGCTGGTTTCGAACTCCCGATCTCAGGTAATCCGCCCACCTCAGCCTCCCAAAGTGCTGGGATTACAGGCGTGAGCCACCGCACCCGGCCAACACTTGAATTTTAATCCTTACTTTGCTACTAACTGTGTCGTTGAAACAGTATGTTGCTTTCCTTCTCTGGCCATTAGCTTAACTATCCATATAGCGGGAACAGTGGCAAACTCCTAACTGGAAGAGCTTGCAGGTCCATTTCAAGCTATCAGACTCTAACTGGGAGAAAACACTGAGAATTTAGGCTGAAAATAGCGACACAGTTTATCACCTCGTTAATTCCCAAACATCATTACTGCGTCCTAATCCACCCCACCTCCCTCTCCCCTAGCCGCCTTCCTTTAAAAAGAAATTTCCCTCTAGAGGGCGCGCAAGCTCTGCGGCCTTCGTTCCTCACTTCCGTTTGCCTTCACTCTTCCTTCTGCGCATGTGCTCAGTTCGCTATCCGGCTGCTAGTAGCTTGTTCAGGCGGTTCAGGCAAAAGTTGCACCCACTACGCCTGCGCAACCTCAGCCCCGCCCCTCCGCAGCTTTCCCCGGAAACGCTTCTTTCCTACGGAGTCGCTCCCGCCGCTGCGGTCGCTGGAGCTTTGCCTCTCTAGGCCGGCAGCGCTTCTCCTCCATGGTCATGTCTGTCAGCGCTGTTTTGGGAGCCAGCGGGTGAGGCCGGGCCACGCTCGAACACTTCGATCGTCGAGTCTGTCACTGGTGAGTAGACCCCAGAGGAGCTCGTGTACGGGCGGGGGCCGCGCAGCCGGAATGGGCTGGATTTCCCCTCACTCTGAGAATGGGTCTGTCCGCCCCGCCTTCCCCCTAACTCTTGGAATGGGCTCACCCCTTGGTTCCAGTCCCTCCTCCCGGGCGGGGCGGCGTTGCCATGGCGACGGGCCGCTGGCTGAGGCCCGGCTGGTGTCCCTGCAGGGCATGGCGGGTCAGTTCCGCAGCTACGTGTGGGACCCGCTGCTGATCCTGTCGCAGATCGTCCTCATGCAGACCGTGTATTATGGCTCGCTGGGCCTGTGGCTGGCGCTGGTGGACGGACTAGTGCGAAGCAGCCCCTCGCTGGACCAGATGTTCGACGCCGAGGTAGGGTCCCCGGGCTGGCGCGGGTGGGGTCTCGGCCTCCCCGACTAGGCTTTGTGATCCAGCACTACTGTGCTGTAGACCTGGCTGGGTCACCTTCTTGCTTTGTAGCCCTGGGAAAGGGATTTCACGTTTCTGAGCCTCAGTTGCCTCATCCATAAAATGGAATGACAGCAGAGGCTGATTAGTACAAAGGAAAGGGCCTGGATGTTAATACAATAAACACGTCTGTGTTCCAGGCAACTGTGATACATTTCCTTTCTGATACTCTAGGAAAGTGACTTAACTTCTCTGAGCTAGGTTCTCAGGTGCCACACCGGAGAGAGGAGTAGATAAAAGAGCATTCATGCGGGTACAGTGCAAACTGCCTGGACTTTGGGGTCAGGACAGGCCTCCGTTTAAGATCCACTTACTAGCTGTGTGACCTGGGGCAAATGTCACCTCTGTGAACTTGTTTTCCTGTCTTCAAAACCATGAGACTAGTTGCAAAGAGGTCGTGGACTGCAATATAAAGAGCATGTGCGTTGGATTCAGAAAAGCAAGTGTTCAATCTAGGCCTAACCATATAATATTAGCTGTGGGACCTTGGGCAAGTTGCTTCCCCTTCTGAGCCTTTTCTGAAAAGTGGGCAGAATACGCCTGTCATGTCACCCTCAACAAAATGTTAGAAGGCACAGAGGGGTTTAGGAATAAGAAAGTACTTCGTAAAATGTAAAGGAGGCCTGTAAGTTGTTACAGCTAAGAGGCAGCTGTGGCGTGTGGTGGTGAGCACAGTTCTTAAAGCCAGGAGACCTGGGGTGGAGTCCTTGCTCCTGCTGCTTGTTCTCTGTGTAGCCTGTGGGCAAGTTATTGTCCAAAAAGCGGTAAGAATCAAAAGAAAAATGGCTTTGTGAGGTTTTTTTAGGGATAATACAAGATTGTGTATGTCAAAGACCTTTCTTTGTCAGCTGAAAGTGTGGTGCAGATGTTTGGCATTTGATAGTATTGTGTTAGATAGTGGAGGTTGCACACCCACCATGTGCCTAGTTGTAGTCTCGTAGGAGCCTCTATCCTCCTGGGAAGAGCTGTGGGAATGCTGGGCTTTGTTGAAGAGCCATCTGATGCACACCACCTGGGTTCTAGATTAGGGATCAGCAAACCTTTCCTTTAAGGGTGAAGTAGTAAGGATTTTAGGTCACAATTACTCAGCTCTGCCATTGTAGCACAGAAGCTTCTATAGACAAATACATAAGTGAATAGGTATGGCTGTGTTTCAATAAAACTTTATGTACGGGAGTAGATGCCTGGCCTATGGAGCCATAGTCAGCTGAACGCTGTTCTAGACTTTACTCTTGGTGTTTATTACTTTGGGCAACTTAACTTGTCTGAGCTTTTACATCCTCCTTTGTAAAATGAAAATAATCCCTTTCCACCTGCTGTGAGAAACAAATGAAATCCCATAATGGATGTCTATGAAAGCACCTAGTTGGAAATAGGCTGCCGTACAAATGAAGGGAGGTATTATCTTCTGTGCTCCGGGAAGAATGCTTGTTCCTTAGGAGGCTTGCTAAGATCCTGGGGCTCTGCCAAGTCACTTCTCCAGCATATTTCCATTTGTGATTCCCCCTCAGATCCTGGGCTTTTCCACCCCTCCAGGCCGGCTCTCCATGATGTCCTTCATCCTCAACGCCCTCACCTGGTGAGTATCACCAGTTTGGCTATCCAGCTTTTGGGCTCTTAGCGCTGGGACTAACTTCCTAAGTTTGAGCATGAGACAGGTTGGCGTTTGTTTCTGGGGAGTGGTGGAGTAAGGTGGGTGACAGAGGC
This sequence comes from Papio anubis, assembly GCF_008728515.1. Lineage (NCBI taxonomy): Eukaryota > Metazoa > Chordata > Mammalia > Primates > Cercopithecidae > Papio > Papio anubis. Next base: position 72,568,682 of record NC_044991.1, read on the forward strand.
CAGTTCTGGGACCGGCTGTATCATGGGCTTCCTTCCATTGCTATTTTGACTTACCTGGAAAGCTCTTATGTCACTATGTTTGTGCTGCCTGCAAGACAACTTCCATCTTAGATAACTTCCCTGATGTGGAGTGAGCTGAGGAAAGGATTCGACCGAGAGGCAGGAGAGCTGAGTTCTGTTCTTGGTTTGTGTGCCATTGGCCAAGTTACCTGCCATGGGCCTCAGGCTCCTCTTTTGTCCATGAGGGGTTGGACTCGGTGACGTCTAAGGTCACGCATAATCATTGCCTGTCTCTTAAGAGGCAGTTTAGCATAGTGATCAAGGTCTCAGGCTCTGGAGGCAGACTTATTTGGCTTTGAACCTCAACTTTACCACTAGTCTAGTGACTTTGGACAAGTTAATCAACCACAGTTGCCTCATCAGTAAAACGGGGCTAATAATATTACCTACCTCATAGTTGTAAGGATTAAATAAGTTAATTCACAAGAAGGACTTAGAACAATGCCTTGCACGTTATTATTATTCTTGTCCTTACACTGGAGATTGAAAACTGGTGGGCTGACTTTGACCTAAATTTGTCTTCCAGATAGGTTCTATTTGGCTTACATAGATGTCAGCCCACACATGGTGTTTAAAACATTTTTTTCACTTAGTTGAAAATCAGGCTATTTTATATAAAAATCCAGATTTCCGGCTTCTCTTGAATAATGGAATGACTGATTGATTCTAGGCCAACCTTCTAGCATGATAAGATTTGCCTAGACGCAAGTAACTACTGCCCCCACTTTAGCTAGAACATGTGTGCTTCAGGGTGTCATAATCCCCACCAATTCCTAGTATCCCTTAGTGACAATTGCCATCAATCATCAAGCTCATACTCAGTCAGCTTCACTCTTGAAATTACCCGCCACGTTCTTCCAGGCATCTAATATCATAACCCTTGCTTCACACTTACCTTGTCACTTCTGACCACTATGCTGCCATCCTAATTGTCCCTACCCTCCCAAATAACCTAAGACCAGGACAACCCAGTGACAACTCACTGCTGTCCTCTCCCCACAGTGCCCTGGGCTTGCTGTACTTCATCCGGCGAGGAAAGCAGTGTCTGGATTTCACTGTCACTGTCCATTTCTTTCACCTCCTGGGCTGCTGGTTCTACAGCTCCCGTTTCCCCTCGGCGCTGACCTGGTGGCTGGTCCAAGCCGTGTGCATTGCACTCATGGCTGTCATCGGGGAGTACCTGTGCATGCGGACGGAGCTCAAGGAGATACCCCTCAACTCAGCCCCTAAATCCAATGTCTAGAATCGGGCCCTTTGGACATCCTGCTGACACTTGGGCCCCTTAACACCTTGGGCTGCCCAGACCCTACAGATGAGGTCCAGCCCAGATCTGAGAGGAACCCTGGAAATGTGAAGTGTCTGTTGGTGTGGGAGACATAGTGAGGGCCTGTCAAAGAAGGCAGGTAGCAGTCAGCATGACAGCTGCAAGAATGGCCTCTGTCTGCTGAAGCCTTGGTATCTGAGAGGTCAGGAAGGGGACCTCTTTGAGGGTAATAACAGAATTGGAACCATGCCACTTTTGAGCCACAATACCTGTCACCAGCTTGTTGTTTTAAGAGAGAAAAAATATCAAGGATATCTGATTGGAGCAAACCACTTCTTTAGTCATCTATCTTACCTCCCTGGGACAGCTGTTACCTTTGCATTGTTGCCAAATCACAGCAGTTATGTTGGAGAAACGCTTGGTTTCCGGATCCAGAGCCACAGAAAGAAATGTAGGTGTCAAGTATTAGGCTGCTGTCAGGGAGAGGATGGCAGATGGATGCATCAAGCACAAGGAAAATGCACAACCTGTGCCCTGTTACACGCACGTTCGTGTGCACCCAAGAACCTATGACTTTCTTCCAGTTCCTTCTGCCAGGTCCCCATCCTGCTGCCAGCTCTCAACATAGCAGGCCATAGGACCCAGAGAAGAATCCCAGCGTTGCTCAAAGTCTAACCATCATAAAGACACTGCCTGTCTTCTAGGAATGACCAGGCACCCAACTCCCACTGGACTCCAGTTCTTTTTCCTGCCTTATTTAGAATTCTGTGGCGGGAAGGGTATGATGGGTTCCCAGAGACAAGAAGCCCAACCTTCTGGCCTGGACTGTGCTGATAGTGCTGAGGGAGATAGGAATTTGCTGCTAAGATTTTTCTTTGGGGTGGAGTTTCCTCTGTGAGGGGCTTGCAGCTGTCCTTCCTGTGTATATAAATACAGTATTTTCCACGGTTCTGCCTGTACTTACTTTGTAATGCCATGGTTGAGATTGAGAGAGATCAGCGCAGCCAGGCAAGGGAACTTTAAAGAATTATTAGGCCACCTTCTCCCTTTCCTGGACCCCAGAGTCATTCCTCCATTTGGTTACAATACTCAGTGCAGGGAACTCTTACATCCTGTCTCCTTCACTTGCAATGTCCCCTGCTATGCCTCAGGTGAACCACGTGATTCTTGAGTTTCCTTTCCTACTTGCTAGTGATTTCTGAACATGTTCAGTGGAGTGGCACACAGTCTAGACCCACTTCTGCATTGAAACCTTCACTGTTCCTCTTTGGTTTCTTGGGAGCTTTCCCAAGAGAGCTGTCAGTTTTCAGCTGTCAGTGTTATGGTAACACAAATGAGTTTTGCTATCTCCCTGAGAAGCCCATCCGACCTCCTGGCTGTCAGCCCTACAGAGTAGGGAGTTGATACTGACAGGATGAAAGTTTAGGAGTAAATATGCCTGGGAAGAGACTGGGAAGGTTCTAGGGTGAGGCACCTCAGTAACTCATGGTGCCTTGGCCAAGTTGGAAGGAAGCAGTTTGTTAATGGGGCGCAGTAATCCTGGCTGCAGGGTCTAGAAGGTAAGACCAGCTGGGATGACCTTCCCTGGGTTGATCAGTTTCCCTCTAAACAACACAAACTCTACAGGCATGTGACTGACTTTGAAAGAACACCCATCATGGGGCTGCTGTCACCCTTGACCAGCTGTGGTGGTGGTTACTCCATCTGTGGTTGGAGCACCTCTTTGGGATTCACTTCAAGGTCTTGTGCCACTTTTTCTGCATATCTTCTGTGATGACAAATCTCTGTCCCCTAAGTGTTAATTTGATTTTTAGAAATGGCCAAAAGTCATGTGATCCAAACTTTTTTTCAGTTCTATGGAGACTGAGCTGCATGATAGTTGGGGATCAAAAATATGTGACCTTAATGAGATTTTTGTGATTTCTAAAGTAACAATAAAAGCAGTTTTTAGAGTTGAGTTCCAGAGAGGGCAGGGCAATGGCAGTGACATGTTTGTCATTTTAATAATAAATAACATCTATTGAGTACTTAAGAGGTGTCCAGCAGCGTGGGGTGAGTGCTTTATGTCTCTTTTCAACATCTTCACAAGAACCCTCTGAAGTAAGAAGTAACGTCATCTGTATCTTACAGATGAGGGAACTGTAAGGAACTTACTCAAGGTGACTTTTTAGGAGCTGGCAGAGCCAGGATTTGGGCTTTGATAGTGATATTAATAAGCTCATTTTGAAGAGGTCAATAGTTAGGGATGTATAAGTTCTGACTGGTTAAACAGTCTGGTTAAATAGTCTATCACCTTATCATATCATGTTATCCTGTCATATTTTTTTTAAATACCAAGGATGAATAGTACCTTATAAACATTATTAGCTTTCTAAGAAAAGCTGATATGCAGTACATTAAATATAGCCAGACATTTCCTTTTTTTTTTTTTCTTTTTGAGGCAGGGTCTCACTCTGTCACCCAGGCTGGAGTGCAGTGGTGTGATCTTGGCTCACTGTAGCCTCAACCTCCCAGGCTCAATGATCCTTCTGCCTCAGCCCCCCACCCCAGTAGCTGGGACTACAGGCACATGCCACCATGCCTGGCTAATTTTTGTATTTATTTATTTATTTTTTGTTTTTATTTTTTTAGAGACAGGGCTTTGTCACTTTGCCCAGGCTGGTCTCGAACTCCTGGGCTCAAGAGATCCACCTGCCTTGGCCTCCCAAAGTGCTGGGACTTTACAGGTGTGAGCCACCAAGCCCAGCTGGCCTTTTTTTTTTTTTTTTTTTTTTTTTTGAGGCAGAGTTTCACTCCGCCTTCATTACCCAGGCTGGAGTGCAGTGGCCTGATCTCAGCTCACTGCAACCTCTGCCTCCCGGGTTCAAGCGATTCTCGTACTTCAGCCTCCCAAGTAGCTGGAATTACAGGTGTGCACCACCGTGCTTGGCTAATTTTTTTATTTTTCGTAGAGACAGGGTTTCATCGTGTTGGCCAGGCTGGTCTCGAACTCTTGGCCTCTCAAGTGATCACCCACCTCAGCCTCCCAAAGTGCTGGGATTACAGGCCTGAGCCACTGTGCCCAGCATTGGCCAGAGATTTTCAAGTGATCTTAGGAATGTGGGAAATCTATTTCCAAAGGATAAAGGGTGGTACCTAGATAAGAGAGTACTAGCCCACTACTGAGTTGGCATCTCTCTTAACTCTCCAGGTGTCTGAAGTTGACCTCCCTTTTTCCCACCCACCACGTGAACTCGGGCCATTCAGAAAGAAAACTGGAGACTCCTACATAGCTGATGCTCAGAATAGTTTATTACCCTTAAAGGAGAACAGGAAAGGAAAAAGGGATGTCTGGCTCAGAGGGTACTTCTAACCCCTCGCTCTAGGCAGCCCTGTCCATATCAGTGCCAAATGAGAGCCAGGATGGCAGCCAGCAGACACCAGGGGGTACAATCTGAAGCTCCGGGACTCCCAACATCCTGGAGGGTACACAGCTCAAACAGGCTCCCCTGGACAGGAATCCCCTTGGACTCCTTCCTCAGTGACTCCCAGGTCAGTAGCTTCCTTCTGCCAGGCCCAGAGGGCAGTCAGTGCACAGGTGTGGAACACCTTGTGCTGGCAGCCCGGGGACCACGGAATCTCAGAAGCAGGGCCCTGGGGACCTAGGGCAGGAGGAATAGGGATAGAATCAGCGTACAAGAGAACTCTTCTGTGGAGAGATTAAAAACCACCGTCTTAAGGTTTTCTGTTGGAAAGTAGTAAAGGGTGGTAGAAATAGCATTGAGGCAGGAGGGAGTAGAGGGAGCTGAGGGTTTTAATCCCTGCCTTGCCACTACCTGGGCAAGTCACAGTCATAGGGGTCCAATGCTGAAAGGCTTTAGAGAGCTGCAGTGGAGTAGAAAGTCCTGGAGTCCCATTACTACCTGTGAGATCTTGGGTAAGCTATGTTATCTCCCTTACCTAGATTTCCTCATATGTAAAATGAGCGTAATAATGGTACTTATTTCCCTGGGTTTTGTTTTGCCTTCTTTTCTGGTAAGTCAACACTTAATTCTATAAAATGGAAAAAGTGTTTCCTCCCTGGTTTTACCGTGAAGATGCAATGAGATGTCATGTGTAAAGCGCTTAGCCCAGCACCTGACATGTAGGAAGTGATCCATAATTCTAGGCAATTATTAGGCTACCGCCCCCCTATCCATTTTACAGAAGAGGAGACATTTTTCTTCTGAGCCTGTGTTTTCAAATGTTGGGGGATAGTCTTGCCAGTCCTCTAGGTACCACTACCAAGTATTGAGCTCCTATCTGGCATGTACTTCAAAGTGATTTATGTGTATTCTTACTCAGTCCAATAAGGTAAGCACCACTATTTCCCCCATTTTGCAGACAAACTGAGGATTGGGAGTAAACAACTTTTTCCCCGTTACAAAGTTGGTAGGAAACTAGGCCTGTCTGCCTCATCCTCTTTTCACATTCCAGTTACGTTTATGTGTGATCCAGACAATTGTGAGATAGACAGACTTAGGGATCTAGATGCCATATGCCGTATTAGCAAAAGGTTGTGAATGTAAACATACATTTGGCTTGTTAACAAGTAGATAGCTCCCTAAAGGTGGGTAGTTAGGTAGCTGCTGATGAGAAATGGAGCCAGGACTGACTGGCCACAGGGCTTTATGATGATGACCCTGGTATGGCGTAAGAAAAGGCCAAACATTTGTTCAGTGCCCCACAAACTGGCTTCTCCTACATCAAGCTTGATTTGCTTAAAACCCCCTGAAACAGACATTAGTATCACTATTTTATAAACATGAAATAGGCTCAGAGAGGTCAGGTGACTTCAAAAAAGTCACTCAATATAAAATCAGATTCACACACTTCAATTTTTTCCCAGTTAACTGTTAAGCAGCCATTTCTGGGGTGGCTTCCTCTCCAAATCAGTGTTACTGGGCCCAGAGGAGGAGCTTTAGGTTGAAATGGTTAAACAAAGGGAGGTTGGTAGTGGGGAGACCCCGGTTGTGGAATTGTGGGAGGCAGGTGGCCAGAGGCCTAAGTGCCTGGGCAGGTGGGATGAGGTGGAAGGAGCCTACTGCTGGGATTCCTTCACTCCCAGGCCTGCCGCTTGCTGCCCTGGCCATGCTGGGTCCCCGCCTTCACACACAGCCCTCCCCTATACTCGGTGGCATTCCCAGTGGGCAACTGGGGCCCAACTCCAGCTCTCTGGAGCAAAGTGAAGTTGCCAGTCTCACTCAGGCCCACCCCAATCCAGCCTCCACTTGAGGCTCCCTGGGCAGGCCCCCATGAAGGCTAGTGCAAGGGGGCTCCCCAGAAAGGGTCGGGTTTTTTTTAGCTGGGAGGGCGCTGTCTTGACTGTCGCTGACAGCGCGCTCAGGAGAGAAGTTCACGCAAAGGTTGAGGGAATGAAAGAGTGAGTAGAGATTATTTTCGAAAGTTGATGGAATTGAAAATACCCAGCAAGGGAACCGCAATGGAGACTGTTCAGGAAATGGGCTGGAGTGCAAGCTGGGTGGGAAGACCCGTGGAAGTGGAGGTTACTGGGGTGGAGGTGGCGCGGGAAGTGGCGGGGTGGTGGGGGCGGAGGTAGGCACCGTAGGGGAGCTCCAGGAAGATTGCGCTGGGAGGTGGAGCTCGGGAGCGCGCAGCAGCCACTCCGTGTGCTAAGCAGTCCCCGCACCGTGGCTCTGCCCAGGCTGGTCCGCGCGGCTGCTGATGCCCAGTAATAGTGGGGAGGAGGCCGGGCGCGGTGGCTCAAGCCTGTAATCCCAGCACTTTGGGAGGCCGAGGCGGGTGGATCACGAGGTCAGGAGATCGAGACTATCCTGGCTAACATGGTGAAACCCCGTCTCTACTAAAAATACAAAAAACTAGCCGGGCGCGGTGGCGGGCGCCTGTAGTCTCAGCTACTTGGGAGGCTGAGGCGGGAGAATGGCGTGAACCCGGGAGGCGGAGCTTGCAGTGAGCCGAGATCACGCCACTGCACTCCAGCCTGGGAGCACAGCGAGACTCCGTCTCAAAAAAAAAAAAAAAAATAGTGGGGAGGAGTGTGTGAGTGGGCGGGGCGGGGGGCGAAGTCCATCCAATCGTTCTCCCTCTCTCCCAAACTGGAGATCTATCTTCATCGCTGCCCTGACCCTCACCCCCAGAGAGCTGTGTGCCCCTCAATGGCTCCACTGCTCTCCCGAGGGCGCCCACTCCACGCAGCCTGCCTCTGGGGAATATGGAGGCCTTTGTCCGGAGAAAACTCGGGCTCCCTTGGCTTTCCTCTCCGCAACATCTAAGTTAGGGTCCTGTGACTGCTACCGACAGAGGGTGACCCCGGCCAGATGGGGTCGACCAGGGCTTGGGGTTGAGGTCTTCGGATTGAGGGTGGACCTGCCATGTCATGCTGGAGCAGTAGAGATGTAGTACCAGCTCCTCTGCCTGATCCGGTGCCTTCTATGATCTGTGACCAAGGCACGACACATTTGGAGGCCCAGCTGACATCCACTTTTTGACACCAGCCGCAATGCAATCAGTTTTTGACAATCAGTTTTTGACAATCAGGTCGCAATGCACGCGCATGACCCACAGGGTGCTGGGGCTATTCCTCCTGCCTCGTGACTTCTGAGCAGGCTCTCATTTCACCTTTCCCCTTTCTTGGGAAAATGGAATGGGGAGCAACCAGGAGCCCTTGCTCCTGCCACTTTCTAGCTGAGTGAGCCTGGACAAGTTACTTTCCGCCTCCGTGCCGCGGTTTCCTCTTGTGGGCTCACGGGGCGATTGTGAGGCACCTTGCATCCAGGAAGCACACGAGCTCCCTGACTTCATAGAGCGCACCACTCAGGAGACCAGCTCGTGGAGGTGGGGGAGGGGTGCAGCTCGCTGGCTTATTTGGTTCTAGACTGACCTTCGGGGCCAGGGGGTGGAGGTGGGGGAAGCCTGAAGTCGCGACACAGGCTCCCTCTACCGAAGGCCTCCTTCCTTCATCCTTCCTAGCCCCAGACAAACAGGCAGAGTAAGCAGTATTCATCTTAGGTGCCATATGGAAGATTTTATTTGTAGACTCGTGAATTTCGCCACCCATCCCTCCCCTTAAGCTGACTGCGCGATCTCCACCCTCTGCTCGCACCTCTGGCTCCCGTCCAGGTCACATCAACCTGCCAGCAGAAACCTCGGTGTTAGATGCTAAGACTGTCCCCAGGGGGCACTGGTCGTTTGGGGAGCGGGCGCAGGGACAAGGGTGCTGTGGTGTCTGTGGTAGGTTGGAAATGGCTTTGCTAAAAAGGAAAAGCCTCCCTTTAAGCTAGACCCGGTGGGCACTCACCCCCTTCCTTTCATGGGACTTTAATCCTCCCATGAAAGGGCTGGAGTATTTTCTTCTTTTTTTGCTAAGGAACTTTCTGTTCAGAGTAAATTTCTTTTTTTCCTTTCTTTTTTTTTAAGACAGGGTCTTGCTGTCTTGCCCAGACTGGAGTGCAGTGGCGAAGTCACAGCTCACTGCAGCCTCGACCTCCTGGGCTCAAGCAATCCTCCAACCTCAGCCTCCTGAGTAGCTGACACTACAAGCGCAAGCCACCACATCTGTCTAATTTTTAAATTTTTTGTAGAGACAGTGTCTCATTATCTTGCCCAGGCTGGTCTTGAACTCCTGGCCTCAAGCAGTCTTCCTGCTCTGACCTCCCAAGGTGCTGGGATTACAGGCGTGAGCCACCATGCCTAGTCTGTTCAGAGTAAATCTTATTTGAGGCATGAATAAATCAAACATGAATGGAGAGTTGAATTGATCTAAGAGGGAATGGGATGCAGCAAAGCCCTACTTGACCATCTCCCCCTCCCCCATTTGGAAATCCTTAAACCCACTTATGTAGGCCTCTGACTGTGAGATTCAGAGCCACAGCAGTTTCCACCTCTGCTAAGGCCTTCAGGCAATGAAGGCTCACTTCAGTGCGCCTCCTTCCCCAGGTCTCCTAGCTGTATCCTGAGAGGCCTCAACCTAGTCACTACCCTGCTGTATGACGGTCTAAGGCTTCCCCATCTCTGGACATGAAGGCGGAGCTTCCCAGCACTGCCATCCACACACCACTCAAGACTCCAGATCCTGAGCCCTGACTCTGGGCCCCAGATCTGGGCCTGGCTTGGGGCTTGCATCTCACCTAGCCTGGCAGTGTTGTTATCACACCCACCTTGTATGGATGCCACATAGGCATTTCAAGTGATGCGGAGCAGAAGCGGGTGCAGCGGCGCTTGACCCAACGCAGGGTGGAGGATCTGCACATCACCCGGGGTGCCGGGAGGTGGATTCGTGTGGGCAGCCCCTCAAACCAGATCCACTGGTCGGCTACATTCAGCTGCTTCATGTGCCCCATGGGAGTTCTATTGTGGTAGGGCTTAATGAAGATGACTTGGGGGCCCTCAGTGAGTAGTTGCCTCCCCTGGGCTCCAAGGTTCAAGCCATGATCCCTCGATGTCCTTGGAACCTCAGGCTCTACATGCTTTTCTTTCCATGGCATTGCCGCCGATGACGTTTTTGCCTTGTTACTCATCCTTGACTGCACCTGGGGCTTCCACTCCTTGTACTCTTTTTTCTTAGGGTCCCCTGTGGACTCTAATTTCTTGGACTTGAGTTCCTTCTTGGAGCACCCGATCTCCTGGAACTCTTCATTATTTTGTTTCGCTTTATTGCAGGCACTGTTTTCCCTGGCAGGGAGAGGAAAGGCAGTCAGCAGAGCAGGACTAAGGCCCTGGTTGCCTAGCCTTGCCCCGAGACAGTTGATATGTAGTCAGCTCAGGGGAGCCTGTTAATAAAGCTAGAGGGGCATGCAAAGACACTTCTCTGTTGCCCAGAGGCCTTGTGCTGGTGTGAGGGGGTGTGATGAGCACTGGCAGAAGGGATGTGAGAGATTGGGAAGGTGAGAGCCATGACTAGTAGTTAAGGCCCCTAGGAATGGATATTGTCTACATCATCTGCCACTAGATTAGAATTCTGTCTCTCTGGACTTCAGGTGGGAGGGTGAACAGTCCAGTAGTTTTTCTAAATTGTGCTCCAAGAAACCTTAGGGTTCTGAGGAGGTGTCTCAATGTCACTTCCCCTGACTGAATGGGGGCAGGATACCTCCCCCCAGCCCATAACAACACAACTGGGGCTTGGGAATAGATATTTGAACAGAGGTTTCACTACTTTAATAAAGTTGGGAAACTGTTCAAGACCAGCGTGGGCAACATGGTGAGACTCTGTCTCCATAAAAAAAAAAATAATAATAATAATAATAATAATAAGTTGGAAAATGATGGGGCTAGATGATCCTGATCCTTCTAGCTCTGTGTTTCCTGACTGCCTGCAACTAGAGGCCAAATGAGAAAGAGGAGCCCAGAAAGATGGCCTTGACAGAAATATTAAATGCTGAGACTTTCCCAAAGGGTGTCTGTAACAGACTGGGCCCCCTGCAAACCCCCCAGTGGCAACACCATCCTAGCCAAGGGTGTGGAGAGAGATGAGGCCTTGGGCTGCAGATAATGGCAATACTGTGATGATAATAATGGCTCCCGCTGATTGAGTCCCCACTCTATGCCAGACTTGGGATCCTTACAACTTGGGATCCTTACTACTTCTGTAAAGTAGAAGGCAGTGAAGCAGAGTGGCTTACAGAGCACAGATGTTGTTAGGTTCAGACAAATGGGCTCAGATTCTGCTTCTGCCTCTTACCACCTGTGTGATTTGGGCAAGATATTTAACCTCTCAGAGCCTTAGCTTCCTTATCTGTAAAACTTGGATAATTCTGTCTACCTAACAGGATTGTTGTGACGAATAAACTACATGGGAAAATTCTTAAGTGCTTAGCATAGTAGATGGCACTTAGCAGGCACCAATCAATGTTAGCTTTCTTAGTACTCTCATGTGACTTACGAGCAAACGGTTTGAACTTGTCTCGGAGGCATGGTTAAAAAAAAAAAAAATATATATATATATATATAAATAAAGAAACTGAGCCTCAGCAAGGTTAATCCTCAGATTTGAGGGGTCAGTCTGCAGGTGACTGTCTGGGTTATATTGACTTGCAAGGGGAGGAGGAGGAGGAGTGACCTGTCTCAGTGCCCCACGGTGGAGTGAGCACCACAATCGGATGACTACAACCATTGTTATGGCCACAGCTCTGATATCAGACAGGAATGGCTTCAAATCCTAGCTCTGCCACTTATCAGCTGAGTTAACTGAGACAAGTCACTTCACCTCTTGAGCCTCAGCTCTCCAAGAGTAAAACAGAGTTAATAAATACCTCTCTCACAGAGGCTTTGTGAAAATTAGACTTGTTCTCTAAATTCCTTAGCACAATGCCTGTTCCCAGTAAGACGGCATTTGGGTCCATTATGGGGGCCAGGCCCCAGCTTACCCAGAGGAGATTCGGAGAATCTTTGGAACACTGAGCAGTGAATGCCAGCACCTTTTGGCCAGCTTATGCAGTTCTTGGATCCGGCGGTTCGAGCTCTTGAGTAGCTTCAAGAGCGACAAGTTTTTTAACACCTGCCGGGGTCGAGAAACCAGATAAATAGAAGCTTCAGCTTTCCTGGACAGCCTCCCTCTCCCCTGCCTGCCTCTAGCTCCGCTCAGCCAAGGGCCGGCCTGCTGGCTCCCCTGGGCCACTCAGCCTGGCAACCAGGGGCAGCACTGCATAAGTATACGAGCTTCCCCAAGCTGGGACCAAAACAGGGCATCTCACCGTTCTCAGACGGTTCCGCTCAATTACTTTGCTCAGAGGCTGCTCTGTCTTGTCCTGCGGTTTCTCATCTTGCATCTGAGGGACAGAGGATAAGAGAGAGACATAAACCCAGAGGAATCAGCCAGGCGTGGTGCCTCATGTCTGTAATCCCAGTACTTTGGGAGGCCGAGGTGGGTGGCTCATTTGAGGTCAGGAGTTTGAGATGCCTGGCCAACATAGTGAAACCCTGACTTTACTGAAAAAAATACAAAAATTAGCTAGGTGTGGTAGCATGTGCCTGTAGTCCCAGCTACTCAAGAGGGTGAGACAGGAGAATCACTTGAACCCAGCAGGTGAAGGCTGCAGTCAGCTGAGAGCTCGCCACTGCACTCCAGCCTGGGTGACAGAGTGAGACACTGGAGAAATCCTCCTGTACTCCTCCATGTGCCTCTCCATTTGGCCGAGCATGGTTTGACCAATCCTAGGCTGGGAGTTTTGTCATCTTGGTCTGGGGACAGAACTTGGAGACCATTTTAACTTTCCTGACCTCCCTTCACCCTTCACCTTTGCCTTTTCTCCCCTGCTGGAAAGTCCCGTCCTTGTCACGGTGATTCTTTGTTAAGGTCCCCTCTAGGGACTCACCCCCAGGGTCTAGTCCCAAGTCTGACCTTGGAAACCCTGCTATTCTTGGGCCTCTTCTTTGCTGATGGACTCATGCTGGGGCTGTGAGACCTCAGAGACGAATGGAGCAACACCAGTGCCAGGCACCCACCCTGCTCCTCTCAGTTCAGCCAGCACTCAGGCTGGGCATCAGATGGTGGTGCTGTCTCTGTACCACCTGCAGCTGTGACATCACTGAAATGTGACAGTAGCAGGGCTGGGTCTCCAAGGTGTGCATGTGGCAGAGGTGAGGGGTAGAGGGTGAGAAAGAAATACAGACAATAGGTGACAGACAGCTGTGTACATTGTCACTACCTCCCTGTGAGGTAAGAGGATTATCCCCTCTTTTTAAATGAGGAAGCCAAGGTTCAAAGAGGTTGAATAATGTACTCAAGGCCACACTAGATCTAACCCAGCTAGATTATAGTGGGCTGGAAACCTAACAAAGTCTGATAGTCAACCCATGAAACCAGGGATTCCCAAACCATGCTCATCCATTCAGTCATGTTGCCTGTTTTGACTGGGCGCCTGCTACATGCTAGGTGCTTTTTCTTTTTTCTTTTTTCTTTCTTTTTTTTTTTGAGACAGTGTCTTGCTCTGTCGCCAGGCTGGAGTGCAGTGGTGAGATCTCTGCTCACTGCAACCTCCGCCTTCTGGGTTCAAGTTATTCTCCTGCCTCAGCCTCCTGAGTAGCTGGGACTACAGGCACCCGCCACCAAGCCCCGCTAATTTTTGTATTTTTAGTAGAGATGGGGTTTCACCATGTTAGCCAGGATGGTTTGGATCTCTTGACCTCGTGATCCGCCCACCTCCGCCTCCCACAATGCTGGGAATACAGGCATGAGCCACCACGCCTGGCCTTGCCAGGTGCTTTTTTCTAAGTGCTAGAATAACAGAAAAATTCTTGCCCTCAAGCTTACATTCTCTAGTGGAGGGGAAACTGTGTGTATGCTTGTAAATGTTTAATAATTGGCTCTCTGAAGCAAAATGTATATGTGTTTGTATTATAAATTTTACTGATAAAAACCAACAAATAATAAAGTCCTATAATACTCTTTATTGTAACTTCTATTAGTGAGTTGCTTCTTACAGTATGCTTTTCTTGGATTTTGCCTAACCCTTCTATTTGTAGCCAACCTATGGTTGTAGTGGATAAACAAGTATAATACCAACATTAATGTTGGCATTTTCATTTACACTAAATAGTAAGAAGAAGGTGAAAAAGTGAAACAACAGAGATATTGAAATTTAACTCATTTATCAATGACTTCATTGACCTATTTGCTGAATTGGACCATAGTTTTTGAATACTGGAAGTATATTTTTCAGATTCTTTTTGTTATTTACAATTGAACAGCTATGGACAGGACACTTGCTTACGTTTTCTCTTTTTTGTTGTTTTTGGGGGGTCTTTTTACAGATCTATATATGATTTATATATGATATATTTCTACTGTACAGATATACAGATATAAAGAATTCTAAGAACATAGGTAATAGTAAAAGGTGGTAAAAAATAGAGTGACAAGTTTAAGCATGTTTCACCTTTGTTTTTAATGTCACGTATTTAATTGGAAGTTGCTATAAATTACATTTTACTGATGGCCATGCCTAACAACCAGCCTGCAGAATTCCTAGAAATGTAACAGTAGACTTTTGTGAGCCCTTATGAGTCAGCTTCAGCACGCCAATGCTACGTCAGATGGAAATAAGTGCCTGGAGAACAGCAAACAGGGTAAGGGGAATAGGGAGGGCAGAGGTAGAGGGTTTGGTATATTAAAAAGGTGGTCTAGGAAAGATTCATCAACAGGATGAGATTAGAACAAACACCTGAGAGGGAGAGGGAAGAGGAGAATGAATGGTGGTGGGAGAAGATGAGGCAGAGAGGGAGTTGTGGTGGGTTAGGCAGATCACAACAGGCTTTAAAGGGCACTGGCTGCCCTGAATCCCTGGTGCCCAGCTGGCTGCATCAGAATAGTATGAAGAGCTTGTGAAAAACATTTTTGTGGGCACCACCCCATTCAGTAGGCCAATCAGATAACCAATCAAATGTGGGACCCACTCCACACCCTTCCACTTCTAGTGGGGAGAGATGTACATGCACAGGGGGTACTTAGCTCTGAATGGAGGGGTGAGGGGCCAACCCTAGGCTGTGGGACAGCTTCTCACATATAAATATCCTTTCTTATTAGAGTGAAGGTTAGGTAGTGGGTTAAACTGCTGCTGTGGCCTAGGGAAGAAAGCAATGTGATGATTTGGCAAGGAAGACACAGAGGGTACACCCTCTCTCTCTCCTGTCTACCCCCATACTCCTTGGCTGCTCTGCCTGCTCGGACATTCCCTTCCTTGCACACAATTTCAGCTCTGATCAACTGGACTTCACTGAACAATGCTGCTCTGAGGCCCTGGTGCCTGGCGGGCTGTATCAGAATCACCTATACTCGATACTCATCTCCTGAGCTTCGAGGGCTGGGGAATCACTGTGTGCGAGGCACTGAGGGACAGCAACATTATAGGCAGAGCATGCCTCTGAGTTCACAGACCAAGGGGATAGGTACCCCTAGAATGTAGACTCCTCAATGGCAGGTATTTGTGTCTGTTTTATTCATTGATTAGCCACCAGATCCTAGAACGGTACCTGGTGGACAGTGGGTGCCCAAAAAGTATTTTTTGGAAAATGAAATAAATAGCATTGTCTATGATATGGCTAATACTGAGGGTTGTGGGAACACAGAGGTGGAGCCTCCCAACCCAGCCTGAGGACGTCAGGGACTCTTCCTAGAGAAGGTGAGGAGGAATGAAGGATGAGTAGATGTTGGCCAAGCATAGGGGTATGGGGCCAGTTGGGGGAGGTGGGCAGAGCATTCTCAAAAGAGGGAATTTAAAGAATGTGAGTGTGGAATGGAATTATGTCATATGTTGGATGTTGCTGGAATAGAAAGTAGGGGCCAAGAGTGGCGGGGGAGAAAACTGGAGAAGTGGGTAAATGACACACAGCTGGTAAGCCTTGGGGACTAAATCCAAGGCTGTTGAGTGAAAACCTCCACTCTTTTTTTAAAAAAATATGGTATAATAAGATATGGATAACATGAAATTTACCTTCTAACCATTTTTGTGTTTGTTTTTGAGACATAGTTTCACTGTCGCCCAGGCTGGAGTGCAGTGGTGCAATCTTGGCTCACCACAACCTTCACCTCCTGAGTTCAAGTGATTCTCGTGCCTCAGCCTCCCCAGTAGCTGGGACTACAGGCCCACATCACCATGCCCAGCTAATTTTTGTATTATTAGTAGAGACGGGGTTTCACCATGTTGGCCAGGCTGGTTTCGAACTCCTGACCTCAAGTGATCTACCTACCTTGGCCTCCCAAAGTGCTGGGATTACAGGCATGAGCCACTGTGCACAGCTCAAGCCCTAACTCTATTTAAGGCTGAATAAGTAGTTCAAGTGTACAGTATAAGCTACCTTCTCTTTGTACAACCATCATGGATATCCATCTGTAAACTTTTTTATGCCTGATAGAAATTGTGAATAATGCTACTGTGATCCAGGTTAAAAATAACTGCCCGTTTTACCTCCCCCAGCCCAGGGCAACCACCGTTCTACTTCCTGTCCCTATAAATTTGACTGACTCATACGGTAATCCTCTATATAATGTTTAGAATAATACAATATTTGTCTTTTTTTGTGACTGCCTTATTTCACTTAACATGTCTTCCATGTTGTAGCATGTGATTCCAGAATTTCTCTATCTCCTTGGCCAGGCACTTGGTAGGCTCACGTTCCTGTAATCCTAGCCATCTTAATGGGTGAGGCCAAGAAAGGTGGATCCACTCTTTTGTTTCCTCTCATACTTCGTTCTTTAATTTCTTTAGTTAGGTTTACTGGGGTATATTTTATATACAGTAAAATGTGCCTTTTTTAGTATACAGTTCTTTAAGTTTCGATAAATGCATTCTAGCATAGAATACCACAGTCAATATATGGAATGGCTTCATAACCCCCCTAAGTTCCCTCAAGCCACCTCTTTGTAGTTAACTCCTCTTCCCACTCCCAGCTTTGGCAACAAACTGATGTGTGTTTTCAGTCTCCATAGCTTTGCCTTTTCCAAAACACCATATAGGTGGAATCATATGGTATGCAGCCCTTTGAATCTGGATTTCTTTCACTTAAGATTTGCACATGTTGGGTGTGTCAATAATTTGGGGGTTTTTTCATTGTTAAGTAGTATTTCATTCTATAAATATGCTACAGTTTGTATATGTAATCATTAAAGGACATCTGGGCTAGTTTCTGGTTTTCAGTGATTATGAATAAAGTTACTAAATACATTTGTGTACAGGTTTTTGTGGGTATACAAGTTTTTATTTCACTTGGATACATACTTAGGAGTGCGATTACTCGATCATATGGTAATTATATGTTTAACTTTAGAAGATACTGCCAGAATTTTCCAAAGTGACTTTACCATTTTATATTTCCACCAGCAATATATTCGAGGTCTAGTTGACTCACATTCTTGGCAGTATTTGGTACTGTTAGATTTTTATTTGTTTGTTTTGTTTTTAGCCAGTCTAGTAGGTATGTCATCATATCTTATAGTAGTGTTAGTTTGCATTTCCCCAATGACTAATAATGTTGAACATATTTTCATGTATTTATTTGCCATCTGTCTTTTTTGATGAAGTTTTTGTTCAAGTCTTTTGCCCATTTTTTTTTTTTTTTTGAGACGGAGTCTCGCTCTGTTGCCCAGGCTGGAGTACAGTGGCCGGATCTCAGCTCACTGCAAGCTCTGCCTCCCGGATTCACGCCAGTCTCCTGCCTCAGCCTCCCAAGTAGCTGGGACTACAGGCGCTGCCACCACGCCCGGCTAGTTTTTTGTATTTTTTTAGTAGAGATGGGGTTTCACCGTGTTAGCCAGGATGGTCTCGATCTCCTGACCTCGTGATCCGCCCGTCTCGGCCTCCCAAAGTGCTGGGATTACAGGCTTGAGCCACCGTGCCCGGCCTCTTTTGCCCATTTTTAAGTTACTTCTTTTAAATATAATTGTGTTGAGAGTTCTTCACTAATTCTGGATCTCTTTATCAGATATATGACTTGCCAGTATTTTCCACTAGCCTGTGGTTTATCTTTTCATTTTCTTGACTATCTATTTAAGAACAAATTCTTAATTTTGATGAAGTCCAGTCTATCACTTTTTTAAATGGGCTGTGCTTTTGGTGTCATATCTAAGAAATATTTGCCTAACCTGAAGTCACAGAGGCTTACGCCTATATTTTCTTCTATACATTTTATAGTTTTAGTTTTTAAAATTTAGATATTTGACCTATTTTTTGTTTAACTTTTGCGTATAGTCTAAGGTATGGATTAAGGTTCTTCTTTTGCTTATAGATATCCAATTATTTCAACAGGATTTTGTTTTGTTTTGTTCTGAGACAGTCTCTCTCTGTTGCCCAGGCTAGAGTGCAGTGTTGCACTCTTAGTTCACTGCAACCTCTGCCTCCCGGGTTCAAGTGATTCTCCTGCCTCGGCCTCCCAAGCAGCTGGTATTACAGATGCGTGCCAACACAGCTGGCTAGTTTTTATATTTTTAGTAGAGACGGAGTTTCACCATGTTACCAAGCTGGTCTCGAACTCCTGACCTCCAGTGATCCACCTGCCTCAGTCTCCCATGGTGTGAGCCACCATGCCCAGCCCCAACATGATTTTTTGAAAAGACTACCTCTCTCCTTTGAATTTTAAAATCAACGTACTGATTTCTACATAAAATCCTCCTAGGATTTTGATTCCCCTTTGGATTCATTGTTCTGAGTCATTCCTTCCTTTTTCTGTGCATTTGCCATTGAGTTGTTTTCTCAATTTGCTTCCTCCCAGTAGAATTTTGGGATGCAAAGGCCTCTTTTCACTTTTTAAGATTTTTAAAAAAATTTGAAATGATTATCGATTCAAAGATGTTGCAAAAATAGAAAGGTCCTGTGTACCTTTCACCCAGTTTCCTCCAGAGGTAACACCAGATAAAACTAGTACAATATCAAAAGCAGAAAATAGGCAGTAGTACAATATACAAACCACATGGAGATTGAACCAGTTTTACATGCACTAATTTGTGTGTTTCATCACCAAAAAGATCTCTCTTGTGCCATCTGTACCTCTCTCCTCCATCCAGTACATAATCCCTGGAAACCACTAATTTGTTTTTTGGATTTTGTTTGTTTGTTTGTTTGTTTGTTGGTTGGTTGGTTTTTTGAGACGGAGTCTCCCTCTGTTGCCCAGGCTGGAGTGCAGTGGCATGATCTCGGCTCACTGCAACCTCCACCTCCCGGGTTCAAGTGATTCTCCTGCCTCAGCCCCCCGAGTAGCGGAGACCACAGGCATGTGCCACCATGCCTGGCTAATCTCTTGTATTTATAGTAGAGACAGGGTTTCACCATGTTAGCCAGGATGGTCTTGATCTCCCAACCTCAGGTAATCCACCCGCTTTGGCCTTCCAAAGTGCTGGGATTACAGGCGTGAGCCATCGCGCCCAGCCTGAAACCACTAATTTGTTATCCACTCTATAATTGTTGTCATTTCAATAATAGTATATGAACAAAAGCAAGTGAAGGTATTAAAAATGTTATATGAGTGGAATCATACAGTATGTGACCTTTTGAAGTTGGCTTTTTTCACTCAGCATAATGCTCTTGAGATCCAAGTTGCATGTATCAATAGTACTTTAAAAATCACAGAAAGTTTAAAAAAATATACATAGAGGTTTTGTGTACCCTTCGATCATTTTCCTCCAATGGGTGAGAAAATCTTACATACCTTTGGTATAATATCAGAACCATGTATAAATTCATGTAGCCACCATTACAATCAAGTATAGAACTGTTCTATTATCCCAAGGCTTCCTCATGCTATTCATAGACACAGTCACCCCTCCTTCCTCTCACCCCAATCACTAAAAATCCCACTTCATCGCTATAGTGTTGTCATTTTGAAAATGTTATATACATGGAATTATAGTATGTAACCTTTCAAGATTGGCTTTTGTACTGGCTTTTCCATATAATGCCCTTTATATCCACTCAGGTTGTATCAGTAGTTTGTCCCTTTTTTGCTGAGTGCAATTACATATAACACAGTTTGGCCATTCACCCATTGAAGAATGTTTGTTTCCAATTTAGGGCTATTATGCAGGTTTTTGTCTCCACACATAATTTTCATTTCTCTGGAATAAACTTCAAGGCGTATGACTGCTGCCAAACAATTTTCCAGAACATCAGCAATGTTCATACATTGATACAGCTTCTCTGCATTTTGACTTACTTTTAGAATGTTCACTATTTTATTTTAGCTGTTTTAATAGGTGTGTAATGATATCTTACCATAGTTTCAATTTGCATTTCCCTGATGGCTATTGATGTTTAATACATTTTAGGCTGGGCGCTGTGGTTCATGCCTATAATCCCAGCACTTTGGGAGGCTGAGGCGGGTGGATCACCTGAGGTCAGGAGTTCGAGACCAGCCTGGTCAACATGGTGAAACCCTGTCTCTACTAAAAATACAAAAATTAGCTGGGTGTGTGGCAGGTGCCTGTAATCCCAGCTACTTAGGAAGCTGAGGGAGGAGAATCGCTTGAACCCAGGAGGTGGAGGTTGCAGGGAGCCAAGATTGCGCCACTGCACTCCAGCCTGGGCGACAGAGCAAGACTCAAAACAAAAAAAAAAAAACAAACAAAAACAAACAATTTTAATGTGCTTATCTACCATCTCTATATCCTCTTTGGTGAAATATCTGTTCACCTCTTTTGCCCATTTTCTAATTAGACTGTTTGGATGTTTGTTCCGGAAAAAGAGTCTTGCTCTGTTGCCCAGGTTAGAGTGCAGTGGCATGATCATAGCTCATTGAAGCCTTGAAATCGTGGACCCAAGTGATCCTACCAAGTAGCTAGGACTACCAGCGCTCGCCACCATGCCCAGCTAATTTTTTTTCTTTTTCTTGGCCTCAAGCCATCTTCCCACCTCGGCCTCCAAAGCACTGAAATTACAGGTGTGAGCCACTGTGCCCAGCCTGTTTGTTCGTATTTTTACTTTTGAGTTTTGAAAGTTCTTTATATATTCTAGATATGAGTCCTGTGTAAGATTTGTGATTTGCAAATATTTTCTTTCTAAATTTGTATGTCTTTTATTTCCTTTTCTTCTCTTATTGTATTAAGACTTCCAGCACTACATTGAATAAAAGTGGTGGGAGCAGACATTCTTGCCTTATTTTTGATCTTGAGGGGAAAGCATCCAATCTTTCCCCATAAAGTATGACGTTAGACATACTTTTTTGTAGGTGCCTTTATCAAGTTTAAAGTTATCTTCCATTCCTAGTTTGTTGAGAGGTTTTATCCTGAATGGATATTGAATTTTCTCTAATGATTTTTCTTTATCAATTGATATGATCATGTGGTTTTTGTCCCCTTGGTTCATTAGTGTGGTGGATTATGTTAATTTAATTTGAATATTGGACCAGACAGACTAGCACCCCTGAATAACCCCACTTCATTTTGGTGTATAATTTGTTTTATATATCAGTGGATTCAATTGAATATGGGTCAATGTTTTATGGTATCTGCACTGCCTTTGAAGTGGTATAGTGTTATTTGAAAGTGGACTTAATTTAGTTATAAATGTGTATTGCAGACTTTAGGGGAACCACTTAAAAAGTTTTTAAAAGTATAATTATAGGCTAAGAGAGAAGAGAAATGGAATCATATAAAAAGCTCAATTGAAACCAGAAAGGTGGGAAAAAAAGGGAAGAAAGAAAAAGAGACAAAGAACAAGCACAACAAATTTTAAAAAATGATAAACATGATAAATATAAAACCAATTGTATCAATAATCACTTTAAATGTGAATGGCCTACATATACCAATTAAAAGACTGAGCTTGTCAAAGTGTGTAAAAAAATACAGGACCCAAATATATGTTGCCTTTGAAAAAACCACACTTTAAAGAGACAGATAATCTAGAAATAAAGGGATGGAGAACAGTATATCATGCTAACACTAATCATAAGAAAGCTGGAGTAGCTGTGTTAATTTCAGGCAAAGCAGACTTCAGAACAACGTACATTATCAGGGATAAAGAGAGGCATTAAATAATAATAAAGGGTCTATTCTCCAAGGAGACATACAACCTATAATGTGTATGTCACTAACAATGGAGTACCAAAATACGTGATGCAAAAACTGGTAGAACTCCAAGGAGAAATAGACAAATCCCATTATAGTTGAAGACTTCAACAACCCTCTTTCAATAATTGATAAATCAAGTAGGCAGAAAAATCAGTAAGTATATATTTGATCTGAATACCGCCATCAATCAACTTGATATACTGGCATTTATAGAGCACTCCGTCCAACAATAATAGAATACACATTCATATCTAGCTCACATGAAACATTCAAGAGATAGTACATTCTGGGCCACAAAACACACTTGAACAAATGTAAAATAATAGAATCATACAAAATATGTTCTCAAACCACAGTGGAATTAAACTAGAAACCAATAACAGAGAGCTGGAAAATCCCCAAGGGATTTATAGAATAAACAACACACTAGTAGGTAACACGTGGATCAAAGAAAAGTCTCAAGAGAAACTTTAAAATATTTTTAACTAAATTAAAATGAAAAATATAGTTTACCAAATTTGTGGGATGCAGCAAAAGCCATGCTTAGAGGAAAATTTATAGCATTAAATGCATATATTAGAGAAGAAAGATCTAAAATCAATCTAAGCTTCAGAAAGAGGAAACTAGAGAAAGAGCAATTTAAGCTTAAAGTAAGTAGAAGGAAAGAATAAAAATCAAAGCAGAAATCAATGAAATTGAAAACCGGAAGATGATAGAGAAAATCAGTGAAACCAAAAACTGGTTCTTTGAATTATGAATAAAATTAACAGATCTCTAGCCAGGTTAACCATTTTTTTTTTTTTTTAAAGAAGATACAAATTACCAGTATTAGAAATTTGTTTATTTGTTTGTTTGTTTGTTTTTGAGATGGAGTCTCACTCTGTTGCCCAGGCTGGAGTACAGTGGCATGATCTTGGATCACTGCAATCTCCGCCTTCTGGGTTCAAGTGATTCTCCTGCCTTAGCCTCCGGAGTAGCTGGGATTACAGGCGCGTGCTACCACACCTGGGTAATTTTGTACTTTTAGTAGAGACAGGGTTTCACCATTTTGGCCATGCTGGTCTCGAACACCTGATCTCAGGTGATCTACCGGCCTTGGCCTCCTAAAGTGAGATTACAGGTGTGAGCCACTGAGTCCAGCCCACCTGTATTATTTAGAAATGTGGTGGGATTTTTGGATTAATAGAAGTATATTTAAGCAGGAATACATATAGTCATTATTACTAGACTTAATATGAGATGTTAAATGTTTGACCCATTTTTTCTTCCTGGATAAGCTTTTCTTTCCTATCCCTACCAGTTTTGAAAACACCACCAGAAAAAGACGGATCCGATTTCACATAGAGCTACTGGACGAGTATTCGATAATGGGTCTGAAATTGGGATACACATTTGCTGATCTTACACAAGTCCAACAAATTAAGCCAAGATCTTTGATGAGCCCTTGATGAATCATCATTGGTTAGGGTCATTGTGCTGAATAAGTACCCCTGTTTAAACCCAGATTTATGGCCAACTGCTCAGGTTGCAGTTTGTGGAGATATGTCATATTCAGCTGGATTGAGGGTCGTGGGCAGAGGGGCCAGGTGTGATGGAGTATACTTTGGGGGAGTCATCTTGGTGACCCAGTGCACAACTGCACCTCTTGACTCACGTATTATTCAGAAATGCGGTGTTTAATTTCCATATGTTCGGAGACTTACCTATTATCTTTTTGTTATTGATTTCTAGTTTAATTTCATTGTGATCTGAGAACATAAGCTGTGCGATTTTGATTTTTAAAAATTCCTTGAGGCCGGGTACAGGGGTCATGCCTGTAATCCCATGTCTCTTGGATGCCATGGCAGGAGGATTGCTTGAGGATAGGAGTTGAAGGCTGCAGTGAGCCATGATCAGCACCACTGTACTCCAGCCTGGGCAACAGAGCAAGACCCTGTCCCTTTAAAAAAAATTTTTTAGTTGACTTTTATTTTGTGACTTAAGATATGGTCTTGGTGAGTGTTCCATAGGCATTTCAAAAGAATGTGAATCTTGTTATTGTTGTGTGAAGTATTCTCTAAATGTTAAATTCTTTTGGTTGATGGTTTTTTTAAAGTTCTTATACATCCTTGTTGCTTTCCTGTTTAGTGTTTGTTTTCTTTTTTTGACAGAGTCTCGCTCTGTTGCCCAGGCTGGAGTGCAGTGGCAAAATCTCACCTCACTGCAGCCTCCCCCTCCTGGGTTCAAGCAATTCTCCTGCCTCAGCCTCCTGAGTAGCTGGAATTACAGGCACCCACCACACCCGGCTAATTTTTATATTTAGTAGAAACGGGATTTCACCATATTGGCCAGGCTGGTCTTGAACTCCTGACCTCAGGTGATCCACCCGCCTTGGCCTCCCGAAATGTTGGGATTACAGGCGTGAGCCACCACGCCCAGTCTCCTGTCTAGTATTTCTATCAAGTGTTGAGAGAGATGTGTTGAAGTCTCCAACTTTAATAGTGGATGTCTATTTTTTTTTTTTTCAGTTCTATCAATTTTTGTTTCATAGATTTTGAAGATCTGTTGCTTGGTACATACACATGTATGATTGCTACGTCTTCTTGTGATTTGGCCCTGTTATTATTATGCAATGTCTTTTTTTGGCCCTGGTGATTTTCTTGGCTCAGCAGTCTATTTTATCTGATATTGAAATTGCCAACTCTTCTTTCTTTTAATTAATCTTTCTATGGTGTGTCTTTTTTCATCCTTTTATGTTCAATCTACCTATGTCATATCTGAAGTGAGTTTCTCATAGAGAGCTTACTTTGGGTCATTTTTTCACTCCATTTTGCCAGTCTCAGAATTATAAATTATGTTTATAGACCACTTGCAGTTAATGTAATTATTTGTTAGGATTTAAGCCTGCCATTTGATTGTTTTCTTTTTGTTCCCTCTGCTTGTCATTCTTCTATTTCTCCACTCTTCCTATGGGTTAAACAGTTTTTCGAATTTCATTTTTATTTCTCTATGGTGAGGTTTTTTTTTTTTTTTAAGTGTATCTCTTTGTGTAGGTATTTTAGTGGCTGCCTTCCATATTACGTCATACATAACATAATCTATGACCATCTACTGGTATCGACACTTTTGCCACTTTGAGTGAGGGACAGAAGCCTGACCTCTGTTTAGGTCCCTTTACCCTTCTCCTTTCATAATGTAATTGTCTTAAATCTCTTCATTACATAAATTGAATTCTCATCAGACAATGTTATAATTTCTGTTTTAGCCATCAAACATAATTTAGAAAATGCAAGTGAAGAAGGATAGCCCATCATATTTATCCATATTTTTATTATTTCCATTTTTCTTTCTTCACTCCTGAAATTTCAGGTTTTCTTCTTTCATCATTTCCTTTATGTTTGGAGAACTTCCTTTAGCCATTCTTTTACGGTACAGCAGGTCCTCAAATAATGTTATTTTGTTTAATGTCATTTCTTTATAATGTTGACGAGAAAAAAAAACAACCAACAACAACCAACAACCGATTCCCAGCCATGGCCACTGTCTGTGTAGAGTTTGTACATTCTCCCCATGTCTGTGTGGGTTTTCTCTGGGTACTCCAATTTCCTCCCACATCCCAGAGATGTGCACATTAGGTTAATTGGTGTATCTAAATTATCTAAATTATCCAAGTATGAGTGAGGGGTGTGTGTGTGTGTGCGCGCGCGCGTGTGCACATGCGCTCTGTGATGGAATGGCATCCTGTCCAGGGTGCCTTGCACCCTGAGCTGCCAGAATAAGCTTCAGCCACCCAGGACCCTGAAATGGAAAAAGCAGGTTGGAAATGAAGAATAAGTGAATACGAATTATTGTAAAATAAAAATTTGTGAGGTATGTAATAATCATACAAATGCATAACAGTAAATAATTTGGTATAAGAGCACTCAGCCAGCCTGCCACATTTATTATTGTTTTTGAACTGCATGGTGGTAGAAGATACTCATTACAATTTTTGCTCTGCAAAGATTTATTCCTTGGTTAAACCCACCACCATGATGACTGCTGTCACTCACTGATTATACTAATCCAGCATGACCTCACTTTAATTACATCACCAACAGGTGAGTAAATAATTACCTTTCTTGTTTTATTAATCTTTCTTAAGTGTATGTATAGCTCACATTTATTTTAACGTTTAATACTAGATGTGTCTGGGCATTTATTTAGAAGCATGGTATTGTTTTTGTGACCAGAAATATACTGTATGGACTTACCTTGTTAATATAAATTAGTGTATGATAAACTTGATTTCATTATACATCATTTTGCTTAAAGTTGCAGTTTCCAATAAACTACTGATGATATTAAGGACTTACTATAGTTCTTCAGTTAACAAATTATGTTAGTTTTTCCTTCACTTGAGAATGTCTTGATTTTTATACCTGAAGGATTTTTTCACTTGGCTTAGCATTCTGGGTTGACAGTTTTTTCTTTTAGTACTTAAACATGTTGTGCCACTTCTTTCTGGCTTTCATGGTTTCTGATGAGAAATCTGCTGCAGTTTAAATTGTTGCTCTTTTATTGGTAAGATTCATTTCTCTGCAACTGCTTTCAAGACTTTAGTTTTCAGAAATTTGTTTATGGTGTGTCTTGTAATGGATTTCTTTGATTTATCATGCTTAGGGTTTAGTCAGTTTCTTGAATCTGTGTGTGTATGTCTTTCATCAAATTTGGGAAATTTTCATCCTTATTTCTTTGAACACTTTTTTAACTCCACCTTCTTTTTTTCTCTTCACCGAGGACTCCCATGACACAAATGTTAAATCTTTTGTTATAATCTTCCAGGTTCCTGAAGCTTTGTTCTCTCTCTCTCTCTTTCGTCTCTCCCTTCCTCTCTCCCTCCCTCGCTTCCTTCCTTCCTTCCTTCCTTTTTAATCTAATTTCTCTCTTTTTCAGATTGGGTAATGTCTACTATTTTATCTTCAAATTCACTGATTCTTTCCTATGTTGTCTTGTATTAGTCTTCTCAGGCTGCACGTAACAAAACCACAGACTGGATGTCTTAAATAATAGACATTTATTTATCCTAGTTCTGGAGGCTGGAAGGCCAAGATCAAAGTGACAGCAAGATAGATTCATTCTGAGTCCTCTTCTCTTGGCTTGTAAGCATCTACCATTTCGTTGTGTGTTCACATGACATCTTTGTGTGCACACACAGAGTGCGCTGGTGTCTCTTGTATAGATACTCATCCTAGTGGATCAGAGTCCTACCCTTATGACCTCACTTAACCTTATTGCTTTCATAGAGTCCCTATCTCCAAATAAAGCCACACTGGATTAAGACTTCAACATATGAATGAGGTGAGGGAGGACACCAATATTCTGTCCATTACATATTTCTGTTCTTCTATTGAACCCATCTGGTGAGTTTTAAACAATTTTTGGCTACTGTATTAGTTTCCTAGGGCTTCTGTATTAAAGGACCACAAACTTTGTGCCTTAAAACAACAGAAATTTATTCTTTAACAATATGGGTGGCCAAAAGTCCAAAATGAAGATATTGGCAGGGTTGGTTCCTTCTGGAAGCTCAGAGGGAGAATCTGTTCCATGCTTCTCTCCTTGCTTCTGATGGTTGGCAGCAATCTTCACTTGGCTTATAGACACATCATTCTAATGTCTGCCCCAGCTCCACGTGTTCTCCTCTGTGTGTCTCTCTGTGTTTTCATATAGCGTTTTTATAAGGAGAGCAGTCATTGATTTAGCGATTATACTAATCCAGTATGACTTCACTTTAATTACATCTGGAAAGACCCTATTTCCAAATAAAGTCACATTCTGAGGTTATTTCTAGGAATCTTTTTTCCTGAGATTTTCTTTTTTGTCTTCAATTATTTAAGAATGTTTGTAAGTGCTGGCTTGTTGAAGCATTTTTGTAGTCCCTCTTTTAAAATCCTTGTCAGCTAATTCCAACAAACTGTGTTAGGATCTGTTGATTATGTTTTCTTGTTCAAGTTGAGATTTTCCTGGTTCTTGGCATGGTGAGTTATTTTCACTTATAACCTGGTTATTTTGGATATTATGTTATGAGACTCTGGATCTTATTTACATCTTCTGTTTAACAGGCCTCTGCTGAAACTGGTAGTCCAGCCTTGTTACATGGCCTCCATTGACACTTCCCTGTAAGGGAGGGTGGCTCCATTATTGCTAGGAAGAGGTGGAAATCTAGGCTCCACAGTTGTCCTCCTTTACGTTGTGGGGAAAGGAATGAGCCTTGTTACTACTGGATGGGGATGGCAGCGCAGCTTCTCCACGTGGCCTCCAAGAATATCATGGAGATGATGGGGAGAGGCACTCAGTTACTGCTGGGCAGTGATGAAAACCCAGGCTTCCCACTCAGCCTCTTCTGACATCACCTAGAGGTGAGTGGGAGGAATGTTTTGTTATCACCAAAGATTAAAGTCTAGCTTTTCCCTCTACCTGTGCTAATGGAGTTTGGGAGGCAGTTCCCCGTCTCCCACCCCCAAGATTGTGCTGGAGGCATTCAATATCAAAAGACTTCTGCAGTCCAGGCATGGTGGCTCATGCCTGTAATCCAAGCATTTTGGGAGGCCGAGGCGGGTAGATCACTTGAGGTCAGGAGTTCGAGACCAGCTTGGCCAAAAAGGTGAAACCATCTCTACTAAAAATACAAAAAATTAACCGGACGTGGTGGCACATGCTTGTAGTCCCAGCTACTCGGGAGGCTGAGGCAGGAGGATCACTTGAGCTTAGGAGGCAGAGGTTGCCATTAGCTGAGATTATGCCACTGCACTCCAACCTGCGTGACAGAGTGAGACTCCATCTCAAAAAAAAAAAAAAAAAGGAGGTTTTATCTTGCTAGGGCGCCCCTTCCCCAGTCCTTTGACAAGAGAGAAAGCAATCTTTTCATGGGGACATTTCTGTCTGTACCTGTGGCATTTCCAGGTTGTAGGCTTTGGAAAAGAAAAAACCCAGGGACTCACTGCTGTACCATTCCTCCAGTATGGAGATTTCAGGCTGTTCTGCCTTCTTATGCTTGTTTTATATATAATTCCCAGCATTTTAAATGTATATAGTGGCAGGGATAGAAAGGAATACATCTCCTCTATCTTGTCCAAAACTAGAAATCCTCTTTTTAAAAATTTTTATTATTATTTTTTGAGATGGAGTCTTGTTCTGTCACCCAGGCTAGAGTACAGTGGCGCAATCTCCCCTCAGTGCAACCTCCAGCCCCCAGATTCAAGAGATTCTTGTGGCTCAGCCTCCCAAGTAGCTGGGATTACAGGTGTGCACCACCACACCCAGCTAATTTTTGTATTTTTAGTAGAGGCGAGGTTTCACCATGTTGGCCAGGCTGGTCTTGAACTCCTGACCTCAGGTGATCTGCCCATGTTGGCCTCCCAAAGTGCTGGGATTATAGGCATGAGCCACTGCACCTGGCCAAATTCCTCTTTTTATTTGTACTCTTTTTATCCCTGCAAATTCAAGGTGGTGATGTTTCTGGATATATAATCCTTTTTAAAACTTGTGGGTCACTTTGATCTTATTCAATATTACTCTGTTAGACAAAAGACATGCCCACAGATTTCTTTGCAATAAGCCCTTCTCTACCCTAGGCTTCTGCTGAGATGGCTAAGAGACAACAATCAGCCATAAGATTTCCAGAATCACTATTGTTTTGATTTGGAGGATCTGTGAGGCATATCCATAATTTGTTTAGACTCTTTAAATATGACTGAATAAGAGGCCGGGCGCGGTGGCTCACGCCTGTAATCCCAGCACTTTGGGAGGCCGAGGCAGGTGGATTGCCTGAGGTCAGGAGTTCAAGACCAGCCTGGCCAACATGGTGAAACCCCATCTCTACTAAAAATACAAAAATTAGCCGGGCATGGTGGCAGGCACCTGTAATCCCAGCTTCTTGAGAAGCTGAGGCAGGAGAATCACTTGAACCTGGGAGGCGGAGGTTGCAGTTAGCCAAGATTGTGCCACTGCACTCCAGCCTGGGGGACAAGAGCAAGACTTCATCTCTAAATAAATAAATAAGACTGAATACTATTCTGAGGCACTGCCTTAAGTCTTTCTGAGATGTTAACAAAATATTTTACATTAGTATTCTTTTTGTTTGTTTGTTTTTGAGACAGGGTCTCACTCTGTCCCCCAGGCTGGAGTGCAGTGGTGTGATCTTGGCTCACTGCAACCTCCACCTCCTGGTTTCAAGTGATTCTCCTGCCTCCACAGTAGCTGAGATTATAGGCATGTGCCACCACGCCCAGCTGATTTTTTGTATTTTTAGTAGAGATGTGCTTTTACCATGTTGGCCAGGCTGTACATTAATATTTGCAGATTCATATTTGGACCAGGCTTTCCTGGCAGTGCCCTGTACTTGAGTTTTGCTAGGAAGCCATTTTTAAATTTTACTATCATTTGCTATTTGGAGAGGATAAGCATTTTCTAAATCATGAAGTCTTAGCTCTTTCATGTTTAACATTCTTTCCTTTTAAAAAGTTCAAGATTTTTCAACTTGAGCCCTATTGATATTTCAGCTAGGATAATTATTTGATGTGTGTGTATTTGGTGGGGGGATTGGGGTGGTTTGAGGGGGGCTGCCTTATACATTGTAGGATGTTTAACAGCATCCTTGGCCTCTGCCAACTAGATGGCAGTAGCAACCTCCCCAGCTTTGACATCTAAAAATGCCTCCAGACATTGCCAAATATCCCCTGGGAGGCAGTATCACTCTCACTGGAGAGCTCTTGCTTTAGTTTATCCCTTTGCTCCTCCCTTTCACTATAGGCAGCAAGAAGAAAGCAGGTGGTGCCTTTAACATTTTGCTTGGAAATTGCTTTACTTAGATCATCCACTTCATTAGGCACATTTTCTGTTTTCCACTTTATTGCAGGCAACGGGGTTGCTAATTTTTGTGTCACAGTATAGTTTCCAATAGTATTTACTTCACTTGGCTGGGCTCAGTGGCTTCTGCCTGTAATCCCAGCACTTCGGGAGGCCAAGGCGGGTGGATCACCTGAGGTCAGGAGTTCGGGACCAGCCTGAACAACATGGTGAAATCCCGCCTCTACTAAAAAAAAGCCGGGTGTGGTGGCATGCACCTGTAATCCCAGCTACTTGGGAGGCTGAGGCAGGAGAATCACATGAACCTGGGAGGCAGAGGTTGCAGTGAGCTGAGATCAACAAGAGCAACACTCTGTCAAAAAAACAAAACAAAACAAAAATCAAACAAACAAAAAGAAAACCAGAAAAACAGTATTTACTTCACTTTCCTGCATACCCTCACTGCACCTTATCTAAGGGCTGAGGCTTCTTTAACAGCTTCTTCAAGGCACTTTAGGTTTTTACTACACTCTTCTCAAAGTCCAATTCTAATGCCACTCCTACATATTAGAGTACTGTTACAGCAGTACTTTACCCAGTACCAAAATCTTTCTTTTCCCCTTTAAACATTTTTTTCTTTATATGTTCCAATGAACAGAATTTTAATATGTTACCTATTGCTGCATAATAAACTATCCAAGAATTTAGCAGCTTACAACAAGAAGTATTTACTATCTCAAAGTGCTTAAGTATCAGGAATCCAGGAGTGGTTTAACTGAGTGGTTCTGCCTAAGTTTCCCATGAGATTTCAGTCAAACTGCTGGCCAGGGCTGTAATTATCCCAAGATTTTACTAGGGCAATTTTATCAATTTCCATACTCAATCATGTGGTTGCTGGCAGGCCTCAGCCTTCACAGGCTCTTGGCCGGAAGCTTCCTTTCCTTGCCATGTGGGCCTCTCTATAGGGCTGTTGACAAAATGGCAGCTTGCTTCTCCCAGAGTCAGTGACCCAAAAAAATAGAGTACACACTCAAGACAGAAACTGCAGTCTTTTTTTTTTTTTTTAATTTGAATTTTAGAAGTGACGTGCCATCATTTCTGGCATATCCTGTGGGTCACATAGAGAAACTAATGGTGGTGGGAGGCAGACAGGTTCCTAGGTGGGAAGAGGGGTCCCTGGTGAAACCCCACCTTCAAGCCAGGGATGGCCTGAAACCTGATGGCCAGGCCACCAGTTCTGGGTGGAGTCCACTACCTGGAGTGAGAACTTCCTTGGTGCCTTTCAGCCAATCAGACGGTGCTTTTTCCTGACCCAGCCAGACTCAGGGACTCCTTGGGACTACCTGCCTGCAGGTAGGAGCTACCCACTTCGGGTCTCCTCTCCTCTGAGAGCTGTTTGGTAACCCAATAAAGGTGTTCTCTGCCTTACTCACCTTCCAGTTGTCTGCGTAACCTCATTCTTCATGGATGCTGGACAAGAACTCAGGACCCGCCAAATGCGGGAGTGAAAGGAGCTGTAACACTTTCCTGGCCGGCTCACCGAGCTGCAGGTGGGAGCTAAAGGGGCGGTAACACGTTCCTGGGTAGCTCGCTGAGGTGCAGGCAGTGACACGCTCCTGAACTGCCGGAGTGGAGAGTGGAGACCCTTCTGGAGGCCCAGACCTCGGGATTCTCCGAACCAGAGCAGTAACACACTAGTTCTCCTGCCCTCTGCCAGTGCCAGGCTGCCACCCAATGCAACAGGAAGCAGTGGCGCGGCCAGGCCAGCCCAGGAGCCGCAGGCCGGAGCAGGGTGGCAGGAGTGAAAGAGCAGTAACACAAATGGGCTGAAACACTACCCCCTGAAATACAGCACCCCCAACTCGCAGTGCTGCTGCGGTTGATGAGAAATAGAGAAGAGCTACGGCCCTTCTGGGGGCCCAGATCTCGGGGCTCCCCAAGGCAGGACTGTGACATGCTGTAACACCCTCTTTGGGGCTCTGCAGTTCCTGGTGTTTCAGAGCTTTGGGGTGCCACTGCGTTCCCCTGATCCAGACGCTGGTGCCTACAGCAGAAGTTGCTTGGGGTAGGCCTGGTCCAGCCACAGCCTTGCATGGAGCTGGTGCCTGTGCCAGTGCCTGGAGCTGCCCACCTTGCTGCAGCAGCTTGTGTGCCTGGCTGTGTGCAGTCACTGTACCTCACACTTGCTTGGTCACACAGCCCCCACCACACCATGCCTGGCTCACCCTTGGCAGGCATGGGATCCAGGCTGGTAGCACTAGCCAAGTGCAACCTGCTGGGTGAGTGGGCAGAATGAGCCCAGCAGGCACAAGCAAAACTCCAGCAGAGGCACCACCAGCCACAGAGGTTTTGCGCTGACAAAGTGACATCCAAAGGATCCCGTGACATAACCTTGGTACAGTGTGGGAGAGGACTGCCCAGGTATAAATAGATGATAAGGAACATTGGGAGGTGTTTTGGTGGCTGACTGGCATTTCAATTTTATTCCATCCAATATGTTTTTTCTTTTTTTTCTTTTTCCTTTTTTTTTTTAGACAGAGTCTCGCTCTGTTGCCCAGGCTGGAGTACAATGGCATGATCTCGGCTCACCGCAACTTCCACCTCCCAAGTTCAAGTGATTCTCCTGCCTCAGCCTCCCAAGTAGCTGGGATTACAGATGCATGCCATCATGTCCAGCTGATCTTAGCATTTTTAGTAGAGACAGGGTTTCACCATGTTGGCCAGGCTGGTCTCAAACTTCTGACCTCAAGTGATCCATCCATCTCGGCCTCCCAAAGTGTTGGGATTTCAAGCGTGAGCCACTGCACCTGGCCATTTATTCTTCTTTCTTCCTTCTTTCTTCCTTCTTTCTTTCTTCTTTCTTTCTTCTTTCTTCCTCCTCTTCTTCTCCTTCTCCTCTTTATTCTCCTGCTCCTCCTTCTTCTTCTTCTTCTTTCCTCCTCCCTCTCGCTTCCTTCCTTCCTTCCTTCTCCTTCTCTCCCTCCCTCCTCCTCCCCTCCTCTCCTTCTCTTCTTCTTCTTCTCCTCCTCCTCCTTCTTCTCCTCCTCTCCTCCTTCTCCTCCTCTCCTCCCCTTCTCCTCCTCCTCCTGCTCCTGCTCCTTCTCCTTCTCCTTCTCCTCCTTCTCCTCCTCCTCCCTCCTCCCTCCTCACTCTCGCCTCCTCCTTCTCCTTCTTCTCCTTCTTCTCCTTCTTCTTCTCCTTCTCCTTCTCCTTCTCCTTCTCCTTCTTCTCCTTCTTCTTCTCCTTCTCCTTCTCCTTCTTCTCCTTCTTCTCCTTCTTCTCCTCTTCTTCTTCTTTCGACTGAGTCTTGCTCTATCACCCAGGCTGGAGTGCAGTGGCATGATCTGCGGCTCTTTCAACCTCCTGGGTTCAAGTGGTGTCATGCCTCAGCCTCCCAAGTAGCTGGGATTACAGGCATCCACCATCACGCCTAGCTAATTTTTGTCTTTTTGGTAGAAACAGGTTTTCACCGTGTTGGCCAGGCTGGTCTCAAACTCCTGACCTCAAGTGATCCGCCCACCTTGGCCTCCCAAAGTGCTGAGATTACAGGCATGAGCCACCACACCTGGCCTATTTTATTATTTTTTTGAGATAGGGTCTCACTCTGTTACCTGGGTTACAGTGCAGTGGTGTGATCTCGGTTCACTGCAGCCTTGACCTCCCAGGCTCAAGCGATTTTCTTGCCTCAGCCTCATGAGTAGCTGGGACTACAGGCATGCACCACCATGCCTGGCTAATTTTTGTGTATTTTGTAGAGATGAAGTTTCTGCTACCATTGCCCAGGCTGGTCTCAAACTTGTGGGCTCAAGTGATCCTCCCAGTGAGTCTCCCAAAATGCTGGGACTACAGGCATTAGCTGCTGTGCCTGGTTCAACGTGTTTGTTTGTTTGTTTGTTTTTTGAGACAGGGTCTCGCTCAGTTGTCTAGGCTGGAGTGCAGTGGTGGCATCTCAGCTCACTGCAACCTCTACTTCCCAGGCTCAAGTTATCTTCCTGCCTCAGGCCTCCAAATAGCTGGGAATACAGGCATAAGCCATCATGCCCAGCTAATTTTTGTATTTTTTTGTAGAGACAAAGTTTTGCCATGTTGCCTAGGCTTGTCTCAAATTCCAGGTCAAGCGATCCACCCACCTCAGCCTCTCAAAATGCTAGGATTACAGGCTTGAGCCACTGCACCCAGCCATGTATTTTCTAATATCCCTTGGACTTCATCTTTGACTTATATTTTATTTCTAAGTATTGGGATTGTTTTTCCGTTATCTTTGTTATTATTTCTATTTAATTCTGTTATGGTCATACAATGTAATTTAAATTCTTCTGAATTTGTTGAAGGTTGTTTTTATGGCCCAGAATATGATGAATCTCTCATTGAATGTTGTACGTGCAGTTGAAAAGATTGTTTATTCTGCTGTTGGTGGGTAAAGTGTCATGAAAATATAATTAGGAGAAATTAATGATAGTGTTAAGGTTTTCTATATCCTTGCTTTTTTTTTTTGGTCTACTTATTTTATTGATTATTGAAAGAGAAGAGTTGAATTCTCTAGGTGCAATATAGATTTTTCTGTTTCTTATTTCAGGTCTACTGGTTTTTCCTTCATATATTTTTGAAGCTTTGTTGTTAGTATGTACACCCTTATGACTGTTAAGTCTTCTTGGTGAATTGAACCTTTTATCATTAAATAATACCCCTTTTTATCCCTGGTAATAGTCCTTCTTAAACCTACTTTGTCTGATATTAATATTGTCACTCCAACTTGCTGTGATTCATGTTTGTATGGTGTATCTTATTCCATTCATTTGTTTTTAGGGTTCCAATTCCTCTATACATCCTTTTACTTTTAACCCATATATTTCTTTATATTTAAAGTGGGTCTTGTGGATAACATATTATTGCCTCTTACTTTGTTTCCAATCTGCTGATTTGTCTTTTAATTGGTTGTCTTTTTACTGATATACTGGATTAAAATCAGTCATCCTGTTATTTGTTTTCTATTCTTGCATCTGTGCTTTTTTTCTTTTTTCTTCCTTGATTTGGATTATGTTTTGAAAAGGAAAACTCCCAATCTCATGGGTGCTGCAAGTAGATAAGATTTATTGCATCTAATTGAAATAGTTTATTATCCATAGCACAACAAACAATGTGAACATCAGCATAGTGGTATTGGTTCCCCTGGTCCTACATTCAACAGGTGATGCAGTCAGCCCAGATGCATGGTATTCACACAGTGGGTTTGCATTGTAGCTGAGGGACCTAGGCCCAGCACTTTTTATTTTATTTTATTTTATTTTATTTTACTTTATTTTATTTATTTTATTTTATTTTATTTGAGGCAGGGTCTCACTGTGTTGCTCAGGCTGGTCTCGAATTCCTGGGCTCAAGTGATCCTCCTGCCTCAGCCTCTCAAAGTGCTGGGATTACAAGCGTGAGCCACCACACCTAGCCCCAGGACATTTTTTTTTTTTTTTTTTTTTTTTTTTGAGACGGAGTCTCGCTCTGTCACCCAGGCTGGAGTGCAGTGGCCAGATCTCAGCTCACTGCAAGCTACGCCTCCTGGGTTTACGCCATTCTCCTGCCTCAGCCTCCCGAGTAGCTGGAACTACAGGCGCCCGCCACCTCGCCCGGCTAGTTTTTGCTGTATTTTTTTAGTAGAAACGGGGTTTCACCGTGTTAACCAGGATGGTCTCGATCTCCTGACCTCGTGATCCGCCCGTCTTGGCCTCCCAAAGTGCTGGGATTACAGGCTTGAGCCACCGCGCCCGGCCTGCCCCAGGACATTTTTATAGCAAGCAGTAAGCAAGCCTGCCTTGGTCTGAGAAATGATCTCACTTCTCAAAACTCTAGCTGTACTAACAATCTTGAACAAGTACCCAGGTGATAAAGAGGTCAGGGCCTTGTGATCTTGACATACTCAGCAAGAAATGTTGGACACAAATGGCCCAGGGAGGAAGCGTCCCAACATTAGAAAAAATTATTATATGTACTTGTTTTATGTTCTACAGTCATTTTAAAAAATAAATTTTATTGTATATGTTTAAGATATACAACATGATGTTATGGGACACATAGAGATAGTAAAGTGGTTACTATAGTGAAGCAAATAAGCATATCCATCATCTCACATAGTTACCTGTTCCCAGCATTTTTATGATTCCATTTTCTCTCTATTATTGGCTTGTGACTTACACCTCTCTAAAAAAATTTTTTTAGTGGTTGCTATTGAATTTACTATATCTTTAATTAATCAGTCTATCTTCAAATAAAGTCATACCACTTCTTATATATCATAAGGACCCTTTAACAGCATATTTCCCATTCCTCTGTCTCCTCATTTTAACTGTTGTTATTGTCATACATTTCACTTTTATATATGCTATAAGGCCACAATGCATTGCTTTAGTAAAGCAGTTACCTTTTAAAGTGAGTAAAAATGAGAAACACTCTCTCTTATATTTACCTTTATTCTATCCATTTCCAGAGATCATCATTTCTTTATGTAGATCCAGGTTTCTCTCAGGTATCATATTTCTTCTGCTTACAGAACTTCCACTGCCATTTCTTATACTGCTGGTCTACTGGTAATGAATTTTCTCTGTTTTTGTTTTTGTTTTTTTTAATCTGAAAAAGTATATTTCCTTCATGTTTGCAAGATGTTTTTGCTAGGTATAGAATTCTGGATTGGCAGTTTTTTGTCTTTCAGCATTTTAAAGATATGACTCTATTATCTTCTGGTCATACAATTTCTGATGAGAAGTATTCTGTGTTTCTTATCTTTGTTCCTCTGTAGGGAGTGTGTCTTTTTCCTTTAGACGCCTTCAATATTTTCTCTTTATCTTCGGTTTTCAGCAGTTTGAATATGATACATTAGGTTGTGTTTGCATGTGCTTCTTTGTTGTGTTTGTATATTGGCATTTAATCTTTTCTGGATTCTGTGAGTTTCTTGGTTCTGTGGTTTGATATCTTTCATTATTTTTGGAAAATTATTAGCTATTATATCTACAAATAAATATTATATCTACATATATTTTTTGTCTCTGTTTCTTCTCCTCCTGGGATGTGAATCACTTATATGTTAGCGCTTGGATATTTGTTCTGATTTTTGTTTGTTTGTTTCACTCTTTTCTCTTTCTGCTTCAGTTTGAGTAGTCTCTATTGACCTATCTTCAAGTTCACTGCTTATTTCCTCAGCTATGTCGAGTTTACTGATTGATATGGTTTGGTTATGTCCCCACCCAAATCTCATCTTGAATTGTAGTTCCCATAATCCCCACGTGTCATGGGAGAGACCAGGTGGAGCTAATTGAATCATGAGACTGGTTCTCTCATCCTATTCTCATGATAGTGAGTTAGTTCTCACAGAACTGATGGTTTTGTAAGGGGCTTCCCCCTTCCCTGGGCACTTCTCCTTGCTGCCGCCACATGAAGGATGCGTTTGCTTCCCCTTCCACCATGATTGTAAGTTTCCTGAGGCCTCTCCAGACCTGTGGAACAGTGAGTCAGTTAAACCTCTTTTCTTTGTAAACTACTGAGTCTCAGGTATGTCTTTATAGCAGTGTGAGAACAGACTAATACAGTAAATTGGTATGGCTAGAATGAGGTGCTGCTGTAAAAATACCCGAAAATGCGGAAGCAGCTTTGGAACTGGGTAACAGATAGAGGTTGGAACAGTGTGGAGGGCTCAAAAGAAATGTGGGAAAATGTAGGACTTCCTAACGTCTTAGAGGGCTCAGAAGACAGGAGGATGTGATAAAGCTTGGAACTTCCTAGAGACTGTTGAATGGCTTTGACCAAAATGCTAATAGTGATATAGACAATGAAATCTAGGATGAGATGGTCTCAGATGGAAATAAGGAACTAGTTGGGAACTGGAGTAAAGTTCACTCTTGCTATGCAAAGAGACTGGTGGCATTTTGTCCCTGCCCTAGAGATCTGTGGAACTTTGAACTTGAGAGAGATGATTTAGGGTATCTGGCAGAAGAAATTTCTAAGTGGCAAAGCATTCGAGAGGAAGCAGAGAATAAACGTTTGGAAAATTTGCAGCCCAGTGATGTGATAGAAAAGGAAAACCCATTTTTTCCGAGGAGAAATTCAAGCCCCTTACAGAAATTTGCCTAAGTAACAATGAACCAAATGTTAATCACCAAGACAATGGGCGAAAATATCTCCAGGGCATACCAGAGACCTACACAGCAGCCCCTCCCATCCTAGGCCCAGAGGCCTAGGAGGGAAAAATGGTTTCCTGGGCCAGGTCCAGCACTCCCTTGCTGTATGCTGCCTCAGGACTTGGTGCCCTGCATCCCAGCCACTCCAGCCACGGCAAAACGGGGCCAAGGTACCGCTCAGGCTGTTGCTTCAGAGGGTACAAGCCCCAAGCTTTGGCAGCTTCCATGTAGTATTGGGCCAGCAAGTATGCAGAATGCAAGAATTGAGGTTTGGGAACCTCTGCCTAGATTTCAGAGGTTGTATGGAAATGCGTGGATGTCCAGGTAGAAGTCTGCTGCAGGGGCGGAGCCCTCACAGAGAACCTCTGCTAGGGCAGTGCGGAAGGGAAATGTGGGGTCAAATCTCACACAGAGTCCCCACTGGGGCATTGCCTAGTGGAGTTGTGAGAAGAGGGCCACTGTCCTCCAGACCCCAGAATGGTAGATCCACTGACAGCTTGCACCATGTGTCTGGAAAAATTGCAGACACTCAATGCCAGCCATGAAAGCAGCAGGGAGGAGGCCTCTACCCTGCAAAGCCACAGGGACGGAGCTGCCCAAGGCTGTGGGATCCCACCTCTCGCATCAGTGTGACCTGGATATAAGACCTGTAGTCAAAGGAGATTATTTTGGAGCTTTCAGGTTTAATGACTACCCTATTGGATTTCAGACTTGCATGGGGCCTGTAGCTCCTTTGTTTGGGCCAATTTACCCCATCCAATTTCTTCCATTTAGAATGAGGGTATTTACCCAATGCCTATAACCCCATTATATCTAGGAAGTAATTAACTTGCTTTTGATTTTACAGGCTCTTAGGTGGAAGGGACTTGCCTTGTCTCAGAAGAGACTTTGGACTTGGACTTTTGGGTTAATACTGAAATGAGTTAAGACTTTGAAGGACTGTTGGAAGCACATAATTGTGTTTTGAATTGTGAGGACATGAGATTTGGGAGGCGCTGGGGCAAAATTAAATGGTTTGACTGTGTCCCCACCCAAATCTCATTTTGAATTGTGGTTCCCATAATCCCCACATGTCGTGGGAGGGACCTGGTGAAGACAGTTGTATCATGGGGGTGGTTTCCCCCATCCTGTTCTTGTGATAGTGAGTTACTTCTCATGAGATCTGATGGTTTTATAAGGGGCTTTCCCCTTTGCTGGGCACTTCTTGCTGCCGCCATGTGAAGAAGGATGTGTTTGCTTCCCCTTCTGTCATGATTGTAAATTTCCTGAGGCCTCCCCAGCCCTGTGGAACTGTGAGTTAATTAAACCTCTCTCCTTTATAAATTACCCAGTCTCAGGTGTGTCCTTGTAGTAGCGTGAGAAAGGACTAGTATACTGATATGCCTGTCAACAACTTTCTTCAAATATGTTTTATATATATGTGTGTTTTTTCTTATTTCTAGCATTTCTCTATGTCTCTTTTTTTGTAGTCTTCATATTTCTGCAAAAATTCCCCTTTTGTTCTTTCATATTGTCTACATTTTCCACAAGAGCCTTTCATATTCACATATTACTTATAGTTGTCTTAAGTTCTGTGTCAGATAACTACAGCATCTGCATCTTGCACCTGGTCTTGCTTTCTCTCTCTCTCTTTTTCTCTTTCTCTCTTTAATATAGAAACAGGGCCTCACTATATTGCCCAGACTGGTCTTCAGACTCCTGGCCTCAAGCAGTCCATCTGCCTTGGCATCCCAAGGTGCTGGATTATAGGTATGAGCCACCACACTTGGCCTGCTTTGTCCTTGACAGTAGGGTTTTTTTGGTATTTTAAAATTTGTGTGTGTGTGTGTGTTGTAATTTTTTTTTTTTTTTTTTTGAGATAAGAGTTTCACTTTTGTCAACTAGACTGGAGTGCAATAGCATGATCTCAGCTCATTGCCGAGCAAAACGTCCTTCTTTACATGGCAGCAGCAAGGAGAAGTGCCCAGCAGAGGGGGAAGCCCCCTATAAAACCATCAGATCTCATGAGAAGTAACCCACTGTCACAGTCAAACTGCAACCTTTGCTTCCCAGGTTCAAGCAATTCTCCTGCCTCAGCCTCCCGAATAGCTGGGATTACAGGCACCTGCCACCACACCCAGCTAATTTTTTGTATTTTCAGTAGAGATGGGGTTTCACCATGTTAGCCAGGCTGGTCTCAAACTCCTGACCTCAGGTGATCCATCTGCCTTGGCCTCCCAAAGTGTTGAGACTACAGGCGTAAGCCACTGCGCCCAGCCTGTGTTGTAATTTTTTATTGAGTTTTGGATGCAGTGTTTAGAATAATAAGGACTGAGTTCATTATTATTTATGCCTGGAAATTGTCATATCTCTTCTTCTCTTAGGCCATTAGTGTGGGGGATTTTTTTTTTCAGAAGTTGAATTAGGTTTGAGTTTTGTTGTTTCTATGATTACTTCAGTGTCTGTATCTCCTACAAATTCTGTACAGTCATGCTAGCTACACTGGGTCTTTAGTAATTCCATAAACATTTTGACCTGGCATGTTGTCTTACACCCATAATCCCAACACTCTGAGAGGCTGGGACAGGAGGATCACTTGAGGCTAGGAGTTTGAGACTAGCCTGGACAACATAGCAAGACCCCATCTCTACCAAATAATAATAATAATAATAATAAAATTAGCCATGTGTGGTGATGTGCATTTGCAGTCCTAGATACTTGGGAGGCTGAACTGGGAGGATACCTTGAGCTCAGGAGTTTAAGGTTACAGTGAGTCATGACTGCACTACTGTGCTTCAGCCTGTGGACAGTGTCAGACTTTGTCTCTGAAAAATAAAAACATAAACAGTAGCTGAACTGTTCTTACCTACTTGCAAGGAGAGCTTGTCTTTCTCTTGCTACACAACTGAGCGAGTGCCTGCATCCCATCTTTTCTTGGAGGCTCCTGTCCTTCTTTGGAATGCAGGTTAATTGGTTGCTCTGCAACCTTAGGTCTCTGATAAGTTTGACAAAAGCTGTGGTTCTGTAAATTACCCAACAATTTTTAAAAACTGTTACTAGTTTGATAATGATGCTCTTCCCAGCTTTCTGCATCCTAGGTGGAAGCCGGGGTCTCAAGCCATATACCTTTTCACAGTGCTATTCAAACTTTCGGCCACCCACTCCTAGTCTGCTGCTTGGGTCTTTCTTTTGGGTGACACCCTTCCAGCTTAGCCCCCTGAAATATTTTCAGGTTAGATGTTTTCCCCCTCTCTATTCCTTCTTTATGGCAAATATCTGGCAAAGAGAAGGGACAGAGGTTCCTGATCTTTCTTCATCTTGGGCTCAAAATAATCCATGGATTCATGTTCTCAAGGATACATCTTGGCCGGGCGCAGTGGCTCATGCCTATAATCCCAGCATTTGGGAGGCTGAGGCGGGCAGACCACTAGAGGCCAGGAGTTCAAGACCAGCCTGGCAACAGGGCAAAAACCCGTCTCTACGAAAAATACAAAAGTTAGCCAGGCATGGTGGTTTGCACCTGTATTTCCAGCTACTCAGGAGGCTGAGGTGGGAGAATTACTTAAACCCAGGAGGCAGAGGTTGCAGTGAGCCAAGATCGTGCCACTCCACTCCAACCTGGGCGACTGAGTGAGACTCTTTAAAAAAAAAAAAAAAAAAAAAAAGATACATCTCTGAAAATGGGGACATGACTTTGGGAGTGAGCTAAGTTCTCATCCACTGTACTCCTGACTTGGCCCTCATTTTCTGTGCTAGAAAATTGGATGAAGTATCTACTCTATCCATTAATGAGAAATAAGAATCAAACCAACCCACTGAAATATTTCTTAGAAGATTAAAACTACAACAGGATAAAAGGGGATCAGACTGGGAGTAGTGGTTACAAGCACAGTCTCTGGAGGCAGTCTACCGGGGCTTAAATTCCAGGTCCATCACTTACTAGCTGTAGGGCCTGGGACAAGTTCCTTCACCTCTCTGTATCTCAATTTCTGTATCTGTAAAGTGGAAACAACAAGAGGATTAAAAGGGTTAATTTTTGTAAAGCACTTATAATAGTGACTGGCACATAATAAGCTCTGTGGAAGTGTTAACAATTAGGGCTTACTTCCTATAATTTCAGAAATTTGTGGAAGAGAGCAGTTCCCTCCCTTTCTCAGAGCCCATTACAATCAAAACAGCTAATGATTACTGAGCATTTCCAAAGTGCCCAAGTCCTGTAACTAAGCATTTTATATAAATTATCTCATAAGAGGGAGGGATTAATTATTCCTATTTAATAGGTAAAAGATCAAGGATCAGATAAGTGTTTACCCAGCTGACTAGAGGCATCAATAGTTTTACAACCCAAGAGGGTCTGACTACATTGCCTGTGCTCTTAACCATTGCATTTGTTGCTTCCCACAAACTAGTTTCCATGCTTATAAACTAGTGGGAAAGTTGCATGCTGTAGTTATCTCACAGGGTTGTTTTGAGATCCCAATAATGTTAAGAGGCAGTGCTTTAGATATTTGTACAGAGTGCTGGTCACCTGACAGGGAAACCTGAATGTGTCAATATTTGTTCACACTTCCCTCCCTCTGCACATGCCCTTCTCCCTCTTTTCTGCTTGTTGAACTCATGTCTTCAAGATTCAGCTCAGATATCAGCGTCCAGATTTTATTCTAACAGTGGAGGAGTTTAGGCAACACCGTGTGGCGGGGGAGTGGGGGGGCACACCAGACTTGTGTTCTGAAATGACAGCTGAATTGCAATGCAGGGAATGGAGTGTAGCCGGGCCAGAATGAGTACAAGAAAACCAGATAGAAGGCTACTGCATTAGGAGCCCAGGCGGGAGGTGGTGGGGCAAACGGAAGGAATGGTGGACTGGAAAGATATTTAGGAAAGAATCGACAGGAAATGGAGGTGTATTTTAATATGGGCAGCGAGGGAGAGGGAGGTGGCAAGGATGGCTCCTAGTTCCTGGCTTGCTCGCGGACGTTTGTCGAATGAATGATCCAGTGACCCCAAAGTAGAAGTATCTCAGAGAGATCTCCCCACTCCCCTCCCCGCACCCGTCACCACGCTGCTTTCGGAGCTCTGACCGTAAGGGGGTGGATGGAAGGGAGGAGAA
The DNA here is from genome assembly GCF_008728515.1 of Papio anubis. Taxonomy (NCBI): domain Eukaryota; kingdom Metazoa; phylum Chordata; class Mammalia; order Primates; family Cercopithecidae; genus Papio; species Papio anubis. The sequence continues at coordinate 72,612,550 of NC_044991.1, forward strand.
AAGGAATGGCCAGGGAGTCTTGGTCCAGGAGCTGCTAGACTGGACACTTCTAGCACTGGTCTGAGCCAGGAGACGCTGCGAAAAGAGGGCAAACGTTTCTCCTCTCGCGGTTGCCGCCTGGCCCCTCCAACCCGCCTGGCCAGCAGTGCAGCGCCCCTCTTAGCACCGTGGAGGTGCTGGCTCCTTGCCGGCGTCGGGGCGCGCGGCACAACGGCCCACTCCTCCAGCCCTGACCCGCCCGGCCGGCCCGGCGCCCACCCCGCCCTGTGTACTGGTAGGTTGGGCGGCGGCTCTGTCTAGTCCCAGAGCCAGGAATCAGGGGCAGCCGGGCGAGTCCCAGGGCAGGGGTCCTCCGCCGCCTTGCACCTGCCCTGCTGGGCGGCACCGGGTCAGTGCCCTGACACCTCCTGCGGGTCCCCACTCTCTCTTTCCCATCGTGCGTCCTCTGGAGAAGTGCGCGCGTGTAAGTGTGGCAAGTGTGGCCAAGGGTACCGGAGGCAGGATTAGGGCGCGTAGTCGTTGCGTGGGCGCTGCCCAGAAGGCGCAGAGCATGAAGTGTGCGTGGGCACAGCCGGCGCGGGTGCCCGCCGCGGGTCTGCGCGGGGCGGGGGCGCAGCAAGTGCATCTGAGCTAGCGGAGACCAGCGCACCGGCGTCGGCGGCGAGGGTGGTGCAGAGAAGCCCGGCTGGGCGGAGGGCGGAAGGATGCGTGCGGGTAACTTTTTGACTGCCTTGGAAGTACCAGTAGTCGCGCTCGCAGGGGCTGCCTCCGGCCGCGGGGCGAGCTGCGAGCGAGTGCGCCCGCCGCCGCCCCTCCCCCACTTCCGCCTCCCGCCTCTTCCTCGTTCCCGGCTCCCAGGGCCCGTCGGTCCCCCGGGAGCCCTGGAGGCACAGCCCCACCCCGGCCGGCGCGGCTCGCTCCCACGCCCCCGCCGCCGCCTCGCTGGAGCGGACGGACTGAGTCAGCGGGGGCGCCAGCGCTGCAGGTAGGGGCTCCAGCGGCGGTGGGCGCAGGTGCCGCGGGGGACCGCGGAGGGGACCGGAGCACGAGGGGAACGGCCTAGGGGGAGCGACCTCCCCCCCGTCCTCCGCCGACGCCGCGTGTCCCTTTTTAGGGAATTTTTTCCCTCTTGCTGGCTCCAGTGCGGGTGGGGCTGAGACCGAGAGGGAGTTCTCCATTTCGCTGGCTCCTGCCCTGCCCCTGGCAGCCTCCTGCCCCCAAATCTCTTCACCCCCTCTCCAGTACGTATAGGTCGCGTAAACAACTCCCTTTCTCCAGCTCTGGGCTCCGCGACCCCACGGGGGCAGCTCCTTCAGTCTCGTGAGATCGGTGGGGTTAGGGGGAGGGGAAAAAAGAGGGGGTGTCCCGGAGCCCCTTGGCCCGCGTCAGCTCCCCCACCTCGACCTCTCCCTCCCTCTCCCCGCCGCTGGAGCACGAGCTCCAGGGGCCCTGGGTATTTTTAGCGTTGTGACCTGGGCGGCAGCTCTAAGAGCCTTTCCCAGGAATCGGCGTCAGCGCCTCGCTCCTCCGCCGCCAGCCCGCGGCCGCACGGTCTCCCCACACTTCCGTGGCCTTGCCTTGCCCACTCGGGGTTGGGTCCCTCTTCACCTCCGCGGCGCCCGTGGAGCTGGCCAGGGTCTGGGATACGCTGGGTGCAGATGAGATGGGGAAGGCAGTCTGCGGAGGATGACGTCTGATCCTCAAGCTAGAAACTCCCCTGCCTCTGGTGATGGGCTCAGAGCAGAACGCCGGGAAGGAGATGAGTGAATGCACCGGCCTGGGCTGGCCCATAGCCCCAGTGCTCTGGCCGGCTCTCGGCTTCTCAGCCCTAGGGGTCAGGAGGCCTGCTCTGAACTAGACCCAGAACCCACCTTTCCAATTGCTCCTCACTGACTAATGGGGAGATAAGTCAGTGAGATGTGTCCGAGGAGGGGAACGGATAAAGAGCTGTTGGAGTTCAAAGAAAAGATGGTCGTCTCCTAAATATATTGCTCACCTTCACAAGCAGGGTCTTATATTTGAGGCAGGTAGGTCGATTATGCCATTTTCAGATGGGGAGACTAAGACCAGAAAGGTGATTTCCTTAGGGACAGAGCCTAGTCTGGAAGTCAGGTCTGTATCTTCAGAGCAAGGGTTTGGGGTGGATGGCACACGCGTGTGTACGTGTGTTTGTGTGTGGAAAGGGAGGGGCGTGGGAGGGGTTGCTTCAGCCTTTGTCTGGGTTTTGAAGGATGGAAAGGGGTGAGCTGCAGCACTGGAGGAAGGGAACCCTCCATCCTAAAATCGCTGTCTCTATCCTATCCTGTCCCTGGCCTTCTGAGGCAAGCAGGGCCTATTAAGGGGAAAAAGTACCTCCTGGATTTGTGCTGAACCAATCCCTCCAACCCCTCTGAGGAGGACATGATACGGAGAGTTGGGCATTGGCCGTGTTCCCTGAATACAGAGTATCTCTCTTGCAGTGCCTGGAACTGGCATCCCCTTTGTGGAGCTAGGGCAAGCCCCGCCTCTGCATGAGACTTGGTCTGTGGGACACACTTGGTTTCAGGGAAGGGGAAAGAGGTCGCCAAGGGCAGAGGTGTCCAGGCTGGAGCCAGGGGCCCCACTGCTGGGACGCTGGTGCAGTGGGGCTCCCCAAGCCCAGGTCCCCCTTGTCTTGTCTTTCGACTTTGCAGCTGTACTTGTTTTGCTCCTCTACCCCCAGGAGCTGACATGGACCCAAATCCTCGGGCCGCCCTGGAGCGCCAGCAGCTCCGCCTTCGGGAGCGGCAGAAATTCTTCGAGGACATTTTACAGCCAGAGACAGAGTTTGTCTTTCCTCTGTCCCACCTGCATCTCGAGTCACAGAGACGTAAGTCCCAAGTCCTGAGAAGAGGGACTGGGGTAGGATAGGGAGGATGTCCTGTGGGTCCTGAATCTTGTGGGACTCTCTCCCCTCTAGTTTTCTTGGCCCTCTATGCTTCTAACTTGGGACCTGACATGTAACTATCACTGTCCTGGTGTGCAGCTTGGGTCCTCCTGACTTGCCCACTTCTTGATCCACAGCCCCCATAGGTAGTATCTCATCCATGGAAGTGAATGTGGACACACTGGAGCAAGTAGAACTTATTGATCTTGGGGATCCGGATGGAGCAGATGTGTTCTTGCCTTGTGAAGATCCTCCACCAACCCCCCAGTCGTCTGGTATGCCCCTCTGCTTTGGGGACTTCAGTGCTAGTCAGCCAGAGCCGAATGTCAGGCTCTGAAACGAGGCTGCAAGGCTGGGCTGGGGAAGTATACAAGTAAGGGCTGGAAGTGGCTGTTTCCACCAATGAGACAGCTGCCTGTTCTGATTTTAGGGAAGTTGACCCTGAGGGGGAACTGGGTTACACATCTCCAATCCAAAATTCTGGGAACTGTCTATCTCTTCTTTAATTTTACATTTGTTAAGTTAATATAATTAGTCACTATAATTAAAATAATGTAAAAATGTAATTAAGTAGGTTCCAATACTGTACTCAAGTACTTTACATATATTATCTCAGTCCTTACAATGTCCTGTCAGGGTAGGTGATATAATCCCTATTTTATAAGCAGGAAATTAGGCTCAGAGAAGTACATTGTAGCCAGAAGGTAGATAAACTGGAATTCATGTCTGTCCTCCTCCAAAGCCCATATGCTTAACTTGTAAGACAGATATTCTTTTAATTAAAACTGCTACTATTTATTGATGGCTTACCATGCCAGACATTTTATAAGCATTCTTAGATTTTATTCCCAAAACCCTTTGGGGATGTAGGTCTCCCTTTTATTTTGCAGAAGAGGAGCAGAGTCCTTGAAAGGGAAAGTGACTTGCTCAAAGCCACTCAGCAGCAATAAGTGATGTAGGTGGAACTTGGACTCTTGCCATTGATTGACCTGACTCTAGAACCCAGACATGGTGTAATGAAGTGGAAGGAGCTGGCAGTCAGGAGATGGTGATCTTAATCCTGGCTCTTTGCTGGACTGGCAAAGTCGCTTTGGAAAAGTCTCTGCCCCGCTGTGGGCTTTAGTTACTCCTGGCCAGATAATCTTTAAGAGTTCTCCGAAGGCCTGTTTGTGGCCTGACCAGCTTTTCTCTCTGGGCAGGGGTGGACAACCATTTGGAGGAGCTGAGCCTGCCGGTGCCTACATCAGACAGGACCACATCTAGGACCTCCTCCTCCTCCTCTGACTCCTCCACCAACCTGCATAGCCCAAATCCAAGTGATGATGGAGCAGACACGCCCTTGGCACAGTCGGATGAAGAGGAGGAAAGGGGTGATGGAGGGGCAGAGCCTGGAGCCTGCAGCTAGCAGTGGGCCCCCTGCCTACAGACTGACCACGCTGGCTATTCTCCACATGAGACCGTAGGCCCAGCCGGAGCCTTTCGGGAGAACACCAGACTGTTTACTTGCAGTAGGCACCAGAGGTGGGAAGGATGGTGGGATTGTGTACCTTTCTAAGAATTAACCCTCTCCTGCTTTACTGCTAATATTTTCCTGCTGCAACCCTACCACCAGTTTTTGGCTTACTCCTGAGATAAGATTTGCAAATGAGGAGAGAGAAGATGAGGTTGGACAAGATGCCACTGCTTTTCTTAGCACTCTTCCCTCCCCCAAACCATCCTGTAGTCTTCTAATAGAGTCTGTCAAACAAGTGTCTCTAGATGGATGTGAACTCCTTAATTCATCAAATGAGGTGGTACTCAAGCCATGCTGCCTCCTTACATCCTTTTTGGAACAGAGCACGGTATAAATAATAAACTAATAATAATATGCCAACCATTCCACTTCATTTTTCACATTGCAAAGATATCAAACCCACTATATGTCTTTAGCTCTCTAACCGATCCCATATTCCTATCACTCATTCATTCCATTTATTCAAGAAATATTTATTGAACACCCACGCTACGCATCTGGAATACAGTTTTGAGCAAGACAGGCTGTACTGTATACCTGCCTTCATAGAGTTTACTGTTTATGGAGGAGAAAATCAAGTAAATACTATAATTCACAGTGTAATAAATAGCATGAGAAGGAACTACTCTGGTACCAGAAAATAGGGGCATCTTAACCTAGTTTGTATGGTCACTGAAGAGCTGTTTTTAGCTGAAGGACGATTGGGAGTTAGCCAGACACGGCCCATAAGCCAGGCAGAATGAGCAACTTGTGAAGACGTTAAATGGAGAGAGCATATCCTTGAAGAGCTAAAAAACATTGCGTTTGGCTGAATTGTTGGATTTGAGGAAATGAAGGGAGAGGTAAGACTGACAAAGGTCAGGTTGTAAAATCCGTTGAAGCCTGGATCAGGTTTCAGTTTGACAGCTAGTAAAAGATCATGACTTAAGATATAAAGTTATTTCCTCATATAGAAGTAAGAAGTACAGGGCTACATGAAAGCTCCATCGTTACTCAGCACTGGGCTCCTTTTTTGCTGTTTTGCACATGGCTTGCATTCTTAGCGATACCTCATGTCTAAGGTGGCTGTCAAAGCCCCAGCCATTAAGACCTTGAGACTGGCAGAAAGCAGGAGAGGAAATGGGGGATGGGCAAAGAGGACACAGCCAGTCTATTCCCATTTAGGAATAAATTTTTGGAAGTTCTTTTTTTCCCCCAAGATGGAGTCTCGCTCTGTCACCCAGGCTGGAGTGCAATGGCACGATCTCGGCACACTGCAACCTCTGCCTCCCAGGTTCAAGCAATTCTCATGTCTCATCCTCCTGAATAGCTGGGACTACAGGCGCACAACACCACGCCAGGCTAATTTTTGTATTTTTTAGTAGAGATGGGATTTTACCATATTGGTCAAGCTAGTCTCGAACTCCTGACCTCAGGTGATCCACCTACCTTGGCCTCCCAAAGTGCTGGAGTTACAGGCGTGAGCCACTGCAGCTGGCCAACCATCCTATAGTCTTCCAGTAGAGTCTCTCAAATTAGTGTCTCTAGATAGACGTGAACTCCTTGGCATGTCAAGTGAGGGGGTACTCCAGCCATTCTGGCTCCTTACATCCTTTTTGGAACAGAGGGCTAGTCACCCAGATGGGGAGTTTCAGAAAGGACCAGGTTTGAGAAGAAGGCCATAAATTTGGTTTGGGACATGTTGAGTTTGAGATATATTTGAGACATCCAAAAGGATATGTTGAGTAGGCCCTTGCACCCATGTGTGTGGAATTTAAATAAGAGGATTGAGCTGGAAAAAGAAAACGATCAGTTCTCAGTGTATAGGTGGTAAGTGAAGCCATGGGTGCGAATGACGGAGAGAATGCCCAGGGAGAGAATGCTGAATGAAAGGAGAGGTTATAGGACCCAGTCTTAAGGAACACCAAATCATTTCTCACATTAAAAAAAAAAAAAAAAAGGCCGGGCGCGGTGGCTCAAGCCTGTAATCCCAGCACTTTGGGAGGCCGAGACGGGCGGATCACGAGGTCAGGAGATCGAGACCATCCTGGCTAACACAGTGAAACCCCGTCTCTACTAAAAAATACAAAAAACTAGCCGGGCGAGGTGGCGGGCGCCTGTAGTCCCAGCTACTCCGGAGGCTGAGGCAGGAGAATGGCGTGAACCCAGGAGGCGGAGCTTGCAGTGAGCTGAGATCTGGCCACTGCACTCCAGCCTGGGCAACAGAGCGAGACTCCGTCTCAAAAAAAAAAAAAAAAAAAGTCTACCTCCCTTCATACATTCAACATCACCCATGGGATCAGTGACCTTCAGCCAAAATCCTAAAGCTTTTTGTGCCACCCAAGCCTGAGTGACAAGGCTGCAGTCTTCCTATTGTCCCATCCTGCTCTCACCCCTGCAGGAGGCCAGTGTAAGCATCTGTTCGTAAGTGTTTTTCCTAACACTAGTGAGAAACTTGTGGGAACTCCAGGGAAGTAGGAGTGTCCACCAGCCATTCCCTGTCTCCAGGAAGCTTGTGGATTGAATACCTTCTGTGCAAAAGCCTCTAGGTCCAAGTTAAGATCATCCACTGAGCTGGGCCAGGGCCCAGTCCTCTATTAACTTTTGGGGTTTTTCTGGGTTGCTTATGACCTTGCTGCACACAGAAGACATAATCTCTGTCCTCTTGTGGCTTCTCTCCTTCCTTTAGAGTAGCAAGGTTCTACCTCCTGTCTGACTGTGGCTGAGCCATCTCTTGGGCTGCGGCCCACGATCCCAATAGCTTTGCTGTGCAGGGCTTCTCAACTCCCAGGATCACCCCCCTTCCTTCCATGGCAAATGATGAGAAGCTAGACTGGCTTGGTTGCCATCAACATGTCAATAAATCTCTTAGTAGCCCAGGCCCATAATGCGAAGATTGTGGGGAGCCTGCCTTGGGAGAGAGATTTACAGCCCTCTAGAGAAGTAGAATTGTTTGTGAGCCTATGGGGAGCCTTCAGTTTGGCTGCTATGAGCCCCAGCCCTGCCTGGAAAAGTCTAGTGTCAGCTGAGACCCCAGGGCTACTTCCTAGTTGGGACAATAACCTTTTCTCCTGCCAAACCACAGGGGCTTGGCTGGCCTTCAGAACCATCATCTCCAGCTGACTGTTTTTTGTTTCTTTGGTTTTTTAAAAAAACTTATGGGGGTTTCAAACGTACAACAAATATGGAAAGAAAAATATCTCGTGTTCTCATCATACAGCTTTAAAAGTAATCAAAATAGTACCAAGATTATATCATCTATCCGCCACATATTTTTAGGGGAAAGACATTTATGATAACTCTTGAAAGAAAAAGTAGATTATAAAACACCATATTCAATATGGTCACTTCTTAAAAAAATGATAATCTTCAGATTCACCATTTGATTATAGTGTTACATTAAAGTTAAACCATGGTTTATGCCAGCCCAGAGCCTAGCTGTCTGGTTTTTGAGGCCACACAGTGCCTTTGGAGATGGGAAGATGATCTGGAGCCAACTCTAAGTCAAGGAGCCCAGCTTTCAGTCTCCAAGCCACAGCGTGGCTTCTGATACTTGCACAGACTTGTCATAGGGTGGACATCCTGACACACTTCGGAAAGGAGGAGCTCAGAAAAAGTTTCCCTAGAAGGCTCACATAGTAGCAACCCCAGGAGTGCACAGAACTTGACACTAGCAGATTAGAGAAAATACAGAACTGTGCTATGATGTTATCTTGTTTGTTCATTCATTCACACATTACTGAGCACCTACTATGTGATAATCACTTTGCTTAGGCAACAGAAATACTAAGGTGACCATGAGCTCTTCCAGGAGCAGACATAGCCACAGATAATGGAAACAATGTGATGAGGGATGTAGCAGAAATACACAAAGCCTGTAGACCACTAGAGGAGGAGAAGGTAAGTCTTCACTAGAGGTAGCTGGGTCCTGAATGATGGAGACAGGCAATTTCAAAAGGAAAACAGAAGTACAAAATAGTCATAATGATGGCAGCTACCTTTAAAAAATTATTATTTTGAGGTTTGACAGTATAGACTATAGTCCTAGCTCCATCACTCATTGTGATCTTTATTATCTTAGTTTCTGTACTTCTTACCTACTTCTTAATAATAACACTCAAGCAACCCTATCACCTAGGCACTATTATCTACATTTACATATTAGTGCCTAGGTGATAGGGTTGAGTGTTACTATCAAGCACTTGCTACATTCCATATCCTACATGTACATAATTTCCCATCTTAACAACAACCTTGAAAGTAGGTTTCTTCATTATACAAATGAAGAAAAGTGACACTTGGGTTGATCACGCTCACATGGATTAAAGGCTGGCATAGGGATTTGGACTCCTGTCTTTCTGACATCTAAGTCTATGGCCTTCCTAATATTTCATGTCTAATGGGGCAAGAACACTGAATGTAGGTAGAATGAAGACATAATGAGATAAAGACATCTTTCTGACATTTCCTTTTTGGAAATGCCTGGTTGGTTGGGGCATATCTTGGCAGACCTACCTGACACCAAATTTGGCTCTTTCTAGAAGTGTGGCCATGAGTTTTACCAAGACACTGTTGATGAAATCCTTCATGACTGTGTTTCCCACAGGGCAGATGGAAAAACTAAAGCATGAATTTAACTTTGGAACTCCTAAAACTCAATAAAAAGACATGCCCATAAACAAAGGGGTGAGGGCACAGAAGACTTTAACAGACCTTTCACAAAAATAAAAATAAAAATTAAATTAAAAATAAATGGCCAATAAGCACATGAACAGATGCTTAACATTTTTAGTTACCGGGGAAATGCAAATGAAAACCACAGTGAGCAGCCACTACATACATACCCAAGTGGTCAAAACTAAAAAGTACAAAAAGTTAGAAACTTCAAGTGCCGACCAGAATGTGGAGCAATGGGAACCCATAGTTTATGGAAACATAAAATGATACATTTTGGAGAAAGGTCTGACAGTTTCTTATAAAATTAAACATACACCTGCTCTTTGACCCAGCAATTCCACTCTTAAATACCTGGCCAAAGGATATGAGAAATATATGTCTACAAAGGAACTTGCACAGACAGCAGCCTTGTTCATAATAACCAAAACTTTAAAGCTGCCCATCAACAGTTGAATGGATAAATTCATAATACTACATAGTAATAAAAATAATTGTGGATACATGCAAGAACATGGATGATTCTCAAAAACATTCTTCCCATGAGAAAAAAAAAAAAAAGCCTTACACAGTATACATACTATATGATTTCCTTTATATTTAGTTCTGGAACAGATTGTGGGAAAAAATCAGAATAGTAGTTGCCTCTGGAAGGTGGTAGAGGAGCAGGGATTGACTAGGAAAGGGTATTGGCCAATTTTCTGGGGTTTTAGGAATGTTTGGTATCATGACAGGAGTTCAGGTTACATAGGTGTGTGCATTTGTCAAAACTCAGTCAATGTGTACTTTGGATTTGTGCATTTCACTGTATGTGAATTTTACATCAAAAGAAAAATGCAATCAAATACTGAACTCTAGTTAATTATATGCATGCTGAACTACTTAAAGGAAAGTTTACTAATGTCTGCACAAGATGGGATGATGGATTTATAGACAAACATGTGGTAAAGTACAAGTATAGTAAAATGTAAATAGTAGAATCTAGGTCGTGGAAAACAGGTGCTCATTCTTTCAATTTTGTTTGAACATTTTCGTAATAAAAGAACCACTTATTTGGGGGGTTTGCAGTAAATGGAGACACTAGAAGCTAAGAGGGGCAGGAAGTTCCTCTTACTTTGGGAAATGCAAATTAAAACCACAATGGTTTTCCCAAAAGTAATTGACCTTTTTCAGTCAATGTTTCCTCAACTATCGGATGGGTAAAATGGCAGTGGGGGAGGTCCATATTATTAAGCATTTCCTGGTGGGTGGAAACGTCTTGAACCGGGTGCGGCCTCAAGCTGGTTACTCGCGCTACCTACTCCCTCTCGTGTCCTCGCAATACCCCGCTTAGACCCACCACCTCGGAGGCAATATTCGCGACCCGTGCAGGCGGTCGCTCTGATAACCGCATCCCGTCTTCCGGGACGGCACCGGAAGTCACTTCTCATACGCCTTTCCTATTGGATACCGGCTTTTCATGGGGCCGAGCGCCGCTGGGTAGGCGGAAGTAGCCGCAGGCATGGCGGCGGCTATGCCGCTTGCTCTGCTCGTCCTGCTGCTCCTGGGGCGCAGAGGCTGGTGCCTTGCAGAACCCCCACGCGACAGCCTGCGGGAGGAACTTGTCATCACCCCACTGCCTTCCGGGGACGTAGCCGCCACATTCCAGTTCCGCACGCGCTGGGATTCGGAGCTTCAGCGGGAAGGAGGTGAGGGCGCGAGATCTGACCAGATAAAGACTTCCGTGGTGCCTGCTGGCTGGCCATAGGATGGAGGCAAACTTTGGGGGCGGGGCCTAATTCCTGGGTGGAGTTCTGGATCCTGGATGTAGACCTCGACGAGGTGGGGGATCGTCACTCACCTGCTCCCTTTTCCACAGTGTCTCATTACAGGCTCTTTCCCAAAGCACTGGGGCAGCTAATCTCCAAGTATTCTCTACGAGAGCTGCACCTGTCATTCACACAAGGCTTTTGGAGGACCCGATACTGGGGACCACCCTTCCTGCAGGCCCCATCAGGTGCAGAGCTCTGGGTCTGGTTCCAAGACACTGTCACAGAGTGAGTGCACACCTTGGGCCCCATTGCAGGCCATGGAGGGAATGTGGCTGGGAAGGTGTTGTCATCCTGCCACTGCTCTTGGGGACAGCATTTCCGTAGACAGCGATTCCATGGGGGTAGAGCTGGCACTGGAAGTAAGAAGTGTTACCACAGATGAATAAACTTCCCAATCCTAAAACTTTCAGACCTGAAATAGCACATGCATATCCCTGGAGAGGCAAATAGCAAACAGTTCATGCTTATTTGGAGGTAAGGCAGTAGAAAACTGGCAACTGGATAACCTTTTAAAAGGTATTCATTAATATATTTTTAAATGATAATAAGTACCATAAAGGCCAACCATAACATATCTGTGGGTTACAACTGGCCAACAGGATGCTACATCACAGTGTTAGAGAAACTGCTTTTGTTTGGGAGGGGGCAGGTCTAGTTACTGTGCCTGTACTACAAACCACTATTTCCCAGTGGCTGCTGTGGCTATCCTGTTTAGAATAGAACTTCTCTGTGCAGTGGTTGCAAACATGTCTACATGGGCCACATAGGTAAGAAATGAATAAAGGTATTTTAAAAATTGACAAACACAGGAATGAGAAATATATCTCATTCTCCTCTTAATCCCACTCTAAGAAATTAATAGTGCAAGTATGATATAACAAGTTTTAGGGCAATAAAAGGGAGCAGCAGGAATTGTGGCAGACTAGAGAGTTTGTGCAACATTCTAGGGAGGACAGGTCTGCTACTCAGCTTCTATGGATTGTTGCCATGTGGGAATAGAGGCCTAATGTGTTCAGACTCAAATGTTTCAATAAAAATGTTTTGTAGAAACAAGGTCTCACTCTATTGCCCAGGCTGGTCTCAAACTCCTGGGTTCAAGTGATCCTCCTGCCTCAGCCTCCCAAAGTGTTGGGATTACAGGCAAGAGCCACCACACCTGGCCTCATTTTTCAAGAGATGCCAGAAATCTGGAATTTAATGTGAAAATTAGCAAATTCAAATATCAGCAAGTAATTTAAAAAATTTTAAAGTGCTGTGCGGGTCAATGTTGTCCTCACCAAATGAAGCATGTTTATGGTTTGGGTAGAGTTTTCAGGCTTCAAGTTTGCCATTTTTATTTGACGCTTAAGGACTGGAGCAGTTGAAAGCCTCTGTACATAGAATTATCAAAAGCCCCCAGACAACACTAAGGAATAAGGAATAAGCAGTGACTCCCTAGCTTGCCAAGACTTTCTCTCTTGCCTCAACTCTGGCTCCCCTACCCTTTCCTGTCTACTCTGCTGTCACTGTCTCCCCTCAGCCCATAATTGCCTGAAATGTGGAGCTAATGCTTAGAATTATTTCTAGCGCTTATTAAGTTTTATGGCTTTCTATTACTGAGAGCAAATCTCTTTTGATGTTTCTCCAAGAAAAGAACATCTAATTTAATTTGATGTTTTTATGAAATCCTAGAACAGTTGTTTTTCCCATGTTCAGTGAGCTTTTTTGGATATAAGACTTCTCATCATGGTAGTAGAACCAGGACTTACCTTTATTCCCAGAGTATACACAGGGCAGTGTGCATTGTTTTCCCCAGCCAAGCACATTCAAGGAAGATCCGTGAGGTCATTTCAGCTCTGATATATGAGGCGCTTTCCATGGTGTCAGGGGAAGCACGTAGATGACCCAGACTGGTCCTTTAGTTGCTTACAGCCTAGTTAGGGAGAAAAGGTGCTCAGGACATGATGCTGCTGCCACCTAGCCATCTCCCAGGAGGGACCTAGGAGGAGACTTGGATGGTCAAAACCATGACTGCACAGAGGAGGCTGTGCTTAAGGAGGGCAGAAAAGGCTTCCTGGAGAAGGGGGAAGAACTGGAGCCGGATCGTGAAGGTAGGCAGAAAGAAGTGAGCAAAGGCTTACAAGGAAGGAAGAATCACCTGAGCAGAGACCCATGGGGACGCAGAGATGTCCAGAGGAGAGTGAGGAAGAAGGGGCTGAGTAGGATGAGACCCAGCAAGTGGGCTGGGTGGGGGCAGCAGTGTTCCGGCTCCATCAACTGGCCCGTCTAATAGTTAAGAATACAGCCTCCTCCTACCATAGGTTTAGCAGCCAGTTGTGGGCTCTGAAAGAGGGAGCAGAGATAGCCCCAGGACAGTGAGTGGATTTGTGTCTCTATCCAGTGTGGATAAATCTTGGAAGGAGCTCAGTAATGTCCTCTCAGGGATCTTCTGCGCCTCTCTCAACTTCATCGACTCCACCAACACGGTCACTCCCACTGCCTCCTTCAAACCCCTGGGTCTGGCCAATGGTGAGATAACCCCTACAGCCCTTTCCTTCTTCCTCTTACCTCCTGCCCAGACCTTTGCCTCCTTTTCCCTCAGTTTCCTGCTTCCTCAGCCTGGGCTAGATCCTAAGTCCCCTGTGTGTACAGGCCCCCAATACTGTGCCATCTCTGCATGCTTTCTCCCAAGGAGAGAAAGGAGTCCCACTCCCAGCTGGGACTGTCCAGACTGTGGTGCTAGAGGTGGTGTGGGGAGCAGGAGGGTCATTCCCATCTCTGGAGTGTGGATCCCGAGGGGTCAGAGCCCAAGGCCCACCCCAGACAGACCTCTGTCTCCCTCAGACACTGACCACTACTTTCTGCGCTATGCTGTGCTGCCACGGGAGGTGGTCTGCACTGAAAACCTCACGCCCTGGAAGAAGCTCTTGCCCTGTAGTTCCAAGGTGAGGCCGCGCAGCCTGGCAGCCGGGGGCATGTGTAGAGAACCTGCGCCCCATGTCAAGTGCTCCATACAGGGCTTCTCTTCTCTTATCTCTTTCTGTCTCCTCCAGGCAGGCCTCTCTGTGCTGCTGAAGGCGGATCGCTTGTTCCACACCAGCTACCACTCCCAGGCAGTGCATATCCGCCCTGTTTGCAGAGTAAGTCACGGGGAGTAGAGGAAGCTGCCATCCAGGGGCTCAGAGAAGGTACATTTAAAGCATGTGGCCAGTGTCTGGCTTGGGCTGAGTGAGTACTGAGTGGTACATGTGATGATGGTTATTCAGGGCATTGGCCAAGCACCAAGAAAACAGTGGTTGCCTAGCAAGGACTGAATAAATATTTGTCATGGAAAATAGTGGTTCAGAACAATAGCTATGCGGGTGCAATTGCTAGCTCAGTCACTTGCCAGCTGGCGTAACCTCGGGTGAATCATTTCATTCCCCTGAGCCTGGTTTCCCACCCTGTCACATGACATTGATAGTAGAATCCACTCGTAGGGTTATTGTGATAGTTTATCAAACTGATGCACATAAAGCTGTCAGCACAGGGTCTGGCATGGGGTCAAGTGCTCAGGAGTGGGTGGTAGCAAATCGATGGATGTGACGATACATAGATGAGGGATTGAGTTGGAGTAGGTCTTTTTTGGGGCTGTGTGGTTGGGTGAGAGTGATACCCCCTCACTGCTGCCATCTGGCCCTTGTGATAGAATGCACGCTGTACTAGCATCTCCTGGGAGCTGAGACAGACCCTGTCAGTTGTATTTGATGCCTTCATCACGGGGCAGGGGAAGAAAGGTAAGTAACCTTGGCAACTTATCTCTACCCACCCATGCCAGCCCTGCCTTATCTATGTGGACTAGGCCTAGGCCTGGCCCCTGCTCAGCCCTGCTCTCTGTTTCTCAGACTGGTCCCTCTTCCGGATGTTCTCCCGAACCCTCACAGAGCCCTGCCCCCTGGCTTCAGAGAGCCGAGTCTATGTGGACATCACCAACTACAACCAGGTAACAAGGTCTCCAACCACACACACAAACACATCCCTGGGTCCCAAGACCAGCCTGCCCGCTCTGCTTGCTTCTTAGCCCTGCCTTTGTGTCCCCAGGACAACGAGACATTAGAGGTGAACCCACCCCCGACCACTACCTATCAGGACGTCATCCTAGGCACTCGGAAGATCTATGCCATCTATGACTTGCTTGACACCGCCATGATCAACAACTCTCGAAACCTCAACATCCAGCTCAAGTGGAAGAGACCCCCAGAGAATGGTGAGTGGGTGGATGGTTGGACTGCTGGGTTGCAACGGCTACAGAGAAAAGACTCACAATCCCATGTCTTTGCCGTAAGATGATAGGGTTGTATTTAGACCAGATCTCCGGAGTCATGTGCTGCTGACTCGAGCGCTTCCAAGCTCTGTGATTTTGGGTAGGTTCCTAAACTCCCCAAGCTTCAGCATCCACATCTGAAAAATAAAGAGTATACTCAGTGAATTGGATGAGATAATGTGAAAAATGGAGTTAGTTCATGCATTTGCTTAATCAACCAAATACTTTTGAATTCATACTAAGTGCCAGGCATAGAGTGTTGAATAGGACAGAGGACACTGCACTCAAGAAATACGTTGTCTACTAGTTGAGGGCAGGTGTCAGTTAATTACAGTTGTAGTTCAGTTCCCTTACCAAGGGAAAGAGCAGAATATCCTGAGAGGACCTGGTTTGGGTTCGAGGGGGGCACGGTGTTCGTCACATAAGCACTTTAATACTAGCAACCTGTTGTCATCATTGCTTGTTGGCTGGGGAAGACAGGGATGATTCCAGAACCCGGATTGCCCAGTTTCAGTGGCAGGACTGTTCCCCCATCTACTCATTGGCTTGGGACTCTGAACATGGCCTGGGCCGTTGGGGTGGGGAGTGACTCTTACCTTTGGCAGCTGTTAACTGTTGATATTTCTTTACACAGAGGCCCCCCCAGTGCCCTTCCTGCATGCCCAGCGGTACGTGAGCGGCTATGGGCTGCAGAAGGGGGAGCTGAGCACACTGCTGTACAACACCCACCCATACCGGGCCTTCCCAGTGCTGCTGCTGGACACCGTACCCTGGTATCTGCGGCTGTATGTGCACACCCTCACCATCACCTCCAAGGGCAAGGAGAACAAACCAAGTGAGGACCTGAGTCCTGAACCAGGCCCCCAGCCCACCCTTTCATGCCCTCTCCAGGTCCCCCAAACTCTCATTTCCCTTGGTAGTTCCTGAAGTACCTCAGAAAAGCGACACAGGCATAAAGAGTAAGGAATAGTTTCAAAACTGGAACGGGAGCCTCACTGTGCCAGGTTCAGAAGTCATTTATAAAACAGAAATCATTAAAACACATAATACTGGTGATTCTTAATAGGACTGTACAAGGACAGTAGCTTCCTTTTTCACTTACTTTTGCCCCCTTTCTGGAGCGTTGGGTTTTGTGATGATTCATAGACTCTTTAAGGTAGGGAAAGGGCTTGGCAATGTTAGGCTTTTGAAGCTAGGAAGATAGCAGAGCTGGAGTAGATGGTGTTTTGCTTCCTTGGGAGGGGTAAAGAGGTACAGTTAAAGTTTTTTTTTAATTTTTATTTTTATTAAAATTTATTTTTCTAAAGAGAAGATAATATTAGTGCTTCCTATTAGGTGCCAGGCATAGTACTAAAACACTTGCTTTTCTTTTGTATAGGGGGAGACTAGTAGTAAAGTCAAAGACCCCTGAGGAAGAGGTTGTACCATATCCCAAACAGCCAAACTTAAAAACCTTTCAGTACTTCCATTGATTCCTATGTTGTCAAACGTATGGTGAATAGTTTCACTTATTTTCAGCACCCATTATTTGTACCACCTTCAAAATCTCTATTTCAGATATCCTAGCTGTGTATTCTGTAGGTTTTTCTGTTATTATTATTTTAAAACTTCTCCTTTGGAAAATTTCAACCCGAACCCAAACAGAATAGTGTAATAATCCCCTGTACCCACCCTGCAGCTTTTTTTTTTTTTTTTTTTTTTTTTAGGAGACAGGCTGTCGTTCTGTCACCCAGGCTGTAGTGTAGTGGCATGATCGTGGCTCATTGCAGTCTCAGACTCCTGGGCTCAAGCAGTCCTCCTACCTCAGCTTCCCCAGGGCTATAGGCATGAATCACCATGCCTTTAATGTTTTCATAGAGACAGAGTCTTGTTATGTTACACAGGCTGGTCTCAAACTCCTGGCCTCAAGCGATTCTCCTGCCTTGGCCTCCTAAAGTGCTAGGATTATAGGTGTAAGCCACTGCCTGCTGGTGTATCTTAAAGCAAATCTTAGACATTGCATCAATTAACCTTTAAATACTTCAAGGATTTTTAAAAATGTAACCATGTCATTCCACTTCTGTTTTCCCCTGTGGTCTTAAACATGTCTTTTTATATTTGGTTTGTTTAAATTGGGATAAACAAGGTTCTCACATTGCATTTGCTTTATCCTAAGTTCTTCTCTTGGGTGGGCACAGTGGTGCACACCTGTAATCTCAGCACTTTGGGAGGCCAACATGGAAGGACCACCTGAGTCCAGGAGTTCAAAACCAGCCTGGACAACATCGTGAGACCCCTGACTTCTACAATTTTTTTTTTTTTTTTTGAGACGGAGCCTCATTCTGTCACCCAGGCTGGAGTGCAGTGGCGCAATCTCGGCTCACTGCAACCTCCACCTTCTGGGTTCAAGTGATTCTCCTGCCTCAGCTTCCCAAGTAGCTCGGACCACAGGCACGTGCCACCACGCCTGGTTAATTTTTTATATTTTTAGTAGAGATGGGGTTTCACTGTGTTAGCCAGGATGGTCTCAATCTCCTGACCTCATGATCTGCCCACGTTGGCCTCCCAAAGTGCTGGGATTAAAAAAAAAAAAAATTGTTTTTAATTAGCTGGGGGTGGTGTCGCATGCCTGTAGTCCCAGCTACTCAAGAGGCTGAGGTGGGAGGATCACTTGAATCCAGGAGATCAAGGCTATAGTGAGCCATGATCCTACTACTGCACTTCAGCATAGGCGACAGTGTGAGACCCTGTGAGACCCTGTCACCAAAAAAAAAAAAAAAGAATTTCTTTTTCTTTAAAATTAATAACTATTCTTAGAGCAGTTTTAGGTTACAGAAAAACTGAGCACAAAGCGCAGAGTACCCATATACTCCCTATCTCCACACCCAGACTTTCCCTTATTATAAACGCCTTGCTTTTGGTGTGGTACTCTTCAGTCTCTTGTCATCTGTAGCAGTGCCCATGCTTTTTTTTTTTTTTAAACGCCAATTATTTGTTGAAGGAACTGGGTCATTTGTTGTATAGAACGTTCCACATTCTGGATTTGTCCTTGTGCTGTTGTTTAACACGGTCCTCCATCTCCTATATTTCTTGTGTATTGGTGGTTAGATTTAGAAACCTGATTAGATTCATGTCCCACATTTTTGGCAAGAAAAATTCCCAGGTGGCTCTGTGAACTTCTTGCACCACATCAGGCACTTGGTGTCTGGTGCCCCAGTTTTAGTGATGTGAAGATTGATTAGCAGTCTGCAGCACCCCTAACAACCTCTCTTGACCGCATCCTGGGATCACTGCCCTGGAAACATCCTCTCCCTTTTCTTAGCCCCTGCTTTCTTCCCTAGCCTGCCTGGCTTCTACGCTCCCAAGCCCACCTTCTAGGCACCCAGATTGAGGCTCCATGGCAAGCAGCAGGGACAGGGGCAGCAGGTAGCCTGACCCCAGGAAAGAGGTATGGGTGACCCTTGCATGTCTCCAGGTTACATCCACTACCAGCCTGCCCAGGACCGGCTGCAACCTCACCTCCTGGAGATGCTGATTCAGCTGCCAGCCAACTCAGTCACCAAGGTTTCCATCCAGTTTGAGCGGGCGCTGCTGAAGTGGACCGAATACACCCCAGATCCTAACCATGGCTTCTATGTCAGGTGGGCTCCACCCCCACAGGCCACCTCTCATCCCACTGACCTACCCTCTCTGCTGCTTACCCCTTGGTAGGGGAGCTAGGTGGGAACATGGGCCATCTCTCTGCTTCTCTGTAGCCCATCTGTCCTCAGCGCCCTTGTGCCCAGCGTGGTAGCAGCCAAGCCAGTGGACTGGGAAGAGAGTCCCCTCTTCAACAGCCTGTAAGTGTGATCACATTCACTGATAACACATCTTCAGCTCCCTGCTGGGCCTTAACACAGGTGACCAGGCTCCTGCAGGGGAGTTCAGGGTAGATGTTACACCTTCCAAAGAGATTTGTAGATTTAATTCAGTCTTAATAAAAATCCTGGCAGTCTGAAATTTGTGAAGACTTTATAAAATGATTTTAAAGTGCTTCTAGAAGAATATTTTTACTTATAGCCTACATTTACTCCTTGATGCTCTTAAATATTTAATCAAGCACTTATCAAAGTGCCAAGTGCTTCTGAGAGCACTGGGTGTACAAGATTAAACAAAACAGACTTGGCCCTGGCCTCCCTTTGCTTACAGTCTAGAGGGAGAATTCTGATCTAGAAAGTAATGGTGTCAGAGGTGGGGTAGGAATTGATTTACTGGGTTATCTAGGAAGGCTTCATTGAGGAGGTGGCATTTAGGCTGAATTAGGCCCAAGCAAAGGCAGGGCCTCTTTCACCACTTCAACACCAGGCTTCTCTTTCTCCCCTCCCCGCTGCCCTCCTCTTCCCTCCCTCCCTCCCTCCCTCCCTCACTCCTTCCTTCCTTCTTTCCTTCCTTCCTTCTTTCTTTTTTATTTTTTATTTAAGTTCTGGGACACAGGTGCAGAACGTGCAGGTTTGTTACATAGGTATACATGTGCCATGGTGGTTTGCCGCACCCATCAACCCGTCATCTAGGTTTTAAGCCCCGCATGCATTAGGTATTTGTCCTAATGCTCTCCCTCCTCTTGCCGCCCACCCACCGCTCTCCTTTTATCAGGTTTATAAATTGAGCTATGCCTTCTGTTGAAAGGTTTTGAGCCTAAGAGAACATTGGAAACACTGTGTTGCATTGCCCAGTACTGCCGGAATGAGGATGGGGTGAGATGGGGAGGAGCAGCCAGTCCTGTCTCACCGCTCTTCCCCTGACCCCAGGTTCCCAGTCTCCGATGGCTCTAACTACTTTGTGCGGCTCTACACGGAGCCGCTGCTGGTGAACCTGCCGACACCTGACTTCAGCATGCCCTACAACGTGATCTGCCTCACGTGTACTGTGGTGGCCGTGTGCTATGGCTCCTTCTACAATCTCCTCACCCGAACCTTCCACATCGAGGAGCCCCGCACAGGTGGCCTGGCCAAGCGGCTGGCCAACCTCATCCGGCGTGCCCGAGGTGTCCCCCCACTCTGATTGTTGCCCTTTCCAGCAGCTGCAGCTGCTGTTTCTCTGGGGAGGGGAGCCCACGGGCTCTTTCTGCCACTTGCTCTCCTTGGAGTTGGCTTTTGAACCAAAGTTCCCTGGACCAGGTCAGGGCCTACAGCTGTGCTGTCCAGTACAGGAGCCACAAGCCAAATGTGGCATTTGAATTTGAATTAACTTAAATTAGAAATTCATTTCCCCACCTGTAGTGGCCAGCTCTGTATTGAGGTGCTCAGTAAGCAAAAGTGGGCAGTGGCTGCTGTATTGGACAGCACAGAAAAAGACTTCACTGCAGAAAGGTTGGTTGGCAGCACTGGCCAAGGTGATGGGGTGTGCTGCTAGGGTGTGTGTCACTGTGTGGTGGATGGAGTTTACTGTTTGTGGAATAAAAACAGCTGTTTCCTTGATTCTTTGCCTCTTGTCCTTGAGTCCTAGGAAGAGCTGGGGACTGGGGATTGTTTGCTGGGTGCCTGAACAGTACCTGCGGCCCTATGCCCGCAACCCTCTCCACAAAACAGAAAACAAAACAAAAAGAAAACCCTGCCTCCTCCCACCTGGCTGGATATTTCTTCTCCTGATCTGCTCCCCCGTCCTCCCCATCCCCATCTGACTGTGATTCCCAGAACTCCCTGGGTTGTTTGGGAGTGTTTCTGAAAGCATAATCCATGACCATGGAAATGAATCATCCTACTTCTTGGGGGCCTTGAGAGCCAGTCCCCATCAGCAAGGGTAGAGTGGAGGGGCGGGAGAGCTCTGGGTGGTGGGTCTCTAACTGTAGTGTGCATCGGAGTCACTGGGGGCACCTGTGAAAATAATGTAGGTTCCTAGGGTCCATATCCTACTAATTCAGTTGGTCTGGGTATGGCTCAGCCTTTGACTTTTTAGCAGGCTCCTCAGGAGCTCGTGCTGTGCGCCGTCCTCAGACCACCCCAGGCTTTGAAGCCAGGCTCATTGGATTGAAGCCCGCCCCGCCCACCTCCTTTGCTGGTTACATAACCCTGGATTCCTATAAAACAAGCCTTTAGGCGGGTGCCTCCCACTGCCCTCATCTTCTATCTTTTCCTCTGGCACACTTGGCATCAACTGTGTGTTATTTGCAGTTCCCCCCACCACCCACCCCACTCAGTTCTCCCATCATAGTGGTTTGGCCTAGAATGCCCTATTCCACCAACCATGCACACCTCTCAACTGCCTGGTTCCCTCTTATAAAACCAGATGAGGCTGGCCAGGCGCGGTGGCTCATGCCTGTAATCCCAGCACTTTGGGAAGCCGAGGAGGGCGGATCACTAGGTTAAGAAATCAAGACCATCCTGGCCAACATGGTGAAACCCCATCTCTACTAAAAATACAAAAAAAAATTTAGCTGGCCTGGTGGCGCGCGTCTGTAGTCCCAGCTACTCGGGAGGCTGAGGCAGGAGAATCACTTGAACCCGGGAGGCAGAGGTTGCAGTGAACCAGGATTGCACCACTGCACTCCATCACACACACACACACACACACACACACACACACACACACACACACCCCAGATAAGAGAAGTTGCTCCCTCCAGGAAGTTTCCCTTGACATGGCAGGCTGCTGTCCATGCCCCACGCCTGCTGCTTTCAGATTGCCTTGGACTTACACATGTTCCTTGTCCTGGCTGCTGTCCCTTCACTTCCACCAGATGGTGTGCTTCCTGGAGGCACAGGTTCTGTCTTTCATTAAGACTTGACCCATCGCAGGACATGTGAGTTCTCAATCAGCGAATGCTAAATGTATTAACTGGGTATGGGCTATTCTGATTTGGGATCTGGGATCCAAGATAGGGATGGGCAAGGGGCACTCTAGAAGCCCCACATGTGTGAGTGCAGCAGTCTTAACACAGTGGTACCGGTGTCTCTAGCCAGCATTGATGGGCTGTGTAGGCTCCTTGAAGGGTTTTAGGAGCCCTCAGCACATGCGGGTGGTGTGTGTGCATATGTAGGAAGGAAAGGTGGTGAGCTAGTCTAGACCATGGGCAAAGGCAATTTGTTCAAGGTGCTTTTACTTGAGTTTACTTCCAAAGCAGTAAAGAAGCAGACTGTAAATGAGACAGGAACACAGGTGGGTAGATACACAAAGCTAAGTGGTCTGTGTAGTGTGCCTAGCGTGGGATGCAGCATGCATAGCATGGAGTGTCTGCCAAGTCAGAAGAGCACAGAGTTGTGGCCTGGTTCTCTTTTATACCCGCAGTCCTGTCAGTACCTAGAAACAGCCTCCACTACCATGCCACATGTAACCTATGCTCTGGCAACACCCACATATTTCTAGATCAGACCTCCTCCCTGGATCTTGGATTCATTTACCTAACTGTCTACTTGCTTACTCCATTTGGATGTCTAAAGACATCTCAAATTGAATATCTCCAAAACCGAGCTTCTGATGTGCTCCACCCCACCCCAAACGTGCCCATCCATAGTCGCCTCATCTCTGTTAAAGGTAACTCATATCTTTCCAGGCACCCAGGCCAAATACCTTTGAGTCATCCTTGGTTCTCTCTCACATCCTGTTTGCATCGTACCTTCAGAATCCCACCTCTTTCTACCACCTCCACTATTAAGTTATCAGTGAGGTTTTCCCTGGCCATACCCTATTTCAAACTGCTAACCTAGCATGTTAGATTCACTTGGGGAACTGAAAAAATCCTGATGCCTGGGCTTTACCCAAACCAGTTCCATCAGAATTTAAGGTGGGACTCACAGAGTCTTCAAGTGACACCAATGTGTAGCCAAGCTTAAGAACTTGGTCTTATTTTTAAAGTAGTATGAAAACTTACTTTCTCTCCTAAGCATTCTAACAATGGATACTTTTTGGAATAAGACTATGTAAAACGGGGAACTCACTTTTAACTTTATAACAATTTATGTATTGTTTGTCTTTTTAAAACAAAAATATATGTTGGGTTTATAATAAAAATTTGGGTCGGGTGTGGTGGCTCACGCCACTCCCAGCACTTTGGGAAGCCAAGGTGGGTGGATCATTTGAGGTCAGGAGTTCGAGACCAGCCTAGCCAACATGGTGAAACCCTGCGTCTACTAAAAATACAAAAATTGGCCGGGCGTGATGGCGGGTGCCTATAGTCCCAGCTACTCGGGAGGCTGAGGCAGGAGAATTGCTTGAATCCGGGAGGTGGAGGTTGCAGTGAGCCGAGATCAGGCCACTGCACTCCAGCCTGGGTGACAGAGCGAGACTCCATCTCTAAATAATAATAATAATAATAATAATAATAATAATAATAATAATATAATTTGGTGAAGATTTAATTAAATCAAACTGGCATCTGGGAGGTCTGGCCCCAGGTCTTCCCCCAGACTGAATGGTGACCACAGGTGAGCCCTTTCAATATCTGGGCCTTGGATTCCCCCTGAGGTGAAAGTGACCGGGTAGCCTGTTGGAGTCAGCCCTGTCCCATAGGCTATGGGTCTCAGGGTCCTCTTTCCCAATAACACCTCAGCTCACTTGGGGTATTTTCTGAGCTGGTCATGCCCACCAGGCAGATGGCAAGGCAGGGCACAGAAGCTGCTGAGCTCCATGGTGCCAAGGGCTGAGAGTTCTAAGCCAGGGCTGGGAGGCTGGAACTTATACCTGCAGAAAAAAAGAGTCCCTATTTCCATAGGCCAAAGAAAGTATCTTGTTTTTGATTTCTTGGAAGAGGAAGCACACTGGGCTAGAGGCATGAGCCGGGATGAAGTGGACTCCTTGTCTGGAGGTGGTGCCACATACCTTAGAGGGGCTCGTGGGAGCTACTGAGAATGTCCCCTAAGTCAGTATTCCTGCCTCATCTGAAATGCCAGTCTTCAGCCTCATCTACTGCACACTTGAGTCCATGAGATTTTAGAGTGGTAAGTGACCTTTGGGGTCTCAGTTTTCCTATCTGTAAAGGGAGTGGGCTGGACAATGAACAGCTGTTCTCCATTCTTTTGTTATTGGTTCCCATCCAGAGCCTCCCAGCTAGTTGTCTCAACATCCCAGGGGAGAAAACATAGCTCTTTGTCCATTGGTTTATTTATTCAATTTAGGAATAATGAGTTTATTGTTTTATATGAATAACCATACTTATTTTAAAAGATCAAACTAAACTAAATAGTACAAACAAGTGAAATCTCTCCCCAAAGTCTACTATGGTGCTGTGCAACAGAAATATAATACAAACCACACATCGAATTTTAAATTTCCCAGTAGCTATTCTAAAAAGTAAAAATAGGAGCCAGGCACAGTGGTTCATGCCTGTAATCCCAGCACTTTGAGAGGCTGAAGTGGGCAGATCACTTGAGTTCAGGGATTTGAGACCAGCCTGGGCAACATGGCAAAACCCTGTCTCTACTGAAAACAAAAAATTAGCTGGGTGTGCTGGTATGTGCCTGTAGTTTCAGCTACTTGGGAGGCTGAGGTGGGAGGATCATCTGAGCTGGGGAAGTTGAGGCTAATAGTGAGCTGAGACTGTGCCACTGCTCTCCAGCCTGAGTGACAGCGAAGGAGACCCTGTCTCACAAAAAGAAAAAAAGAAAAGAAAAGAAAAAAGAAAAAAAAAAGGTAAAATTAATTTAATTATAGTTTATTTAACTGAGTGCAGTATATCTAAAATATCATTTCAATATATCATTAATATGAAATAAAAACTAATGCAATATTTTACTTTTCTTTGTATTAAGTCTTTGAAATCTGGTGTGTACTTTAACATTTATAGCATATAACAATTAATATTAGCCATACCTCATGTGCTCAATAGTTGTGTATGGTCAGTGGCTACCATATTGGATATTAATGCTCTATCATATAAAGCAACTATCAGTAACTTCAGCATAACCTCATCAGCATTTTGTTAGATTAACAAAAATAATTCTACAAAAATGAAGAGTTTATGGATATTGTTTTCCCTGAATTTTTGCATATGTTCTTTATACTTGAAGGACAATTTTATGGGGTAAAAAAATCCTAGATCATATTTTCTTTTCTCCAGGACAGTTGTGGACTTAGCTTCACTGAATTCTGCCAGTGAATGTTGTTATGGTGCAGCCTGAATGTTTTTCTCTCTTAAAGGTGACATTTTTCCCTACATGAATATCTAAAAATATCATTGCTTATCCTCAAGTTTCAGTAACTTAACAATATTTTGATATCATTCTGCATCATTTTGGAAAAGCAGTGCTTTTTCAGGCTGCATGTTTTTTAAAAGGGAAATTTTCCTGTATTATATCTTTGAATAAGTTTTCTGTTTCAATTGTGGACTTTTCTATTGAAGAGACATTAATTATGTCAGATTATCTTCACTTGTAAGTAGTTGTTAGAACCACGGGCACTGGAGTCAGATAATTTGAATTCCAGCTTTGCCATTCAATATCAGCATGACTTTGCACAAGGCATTTAATATCTATGTACTACAGTTTCTATTTGGAGATAATAGTGGAAACTACCTGTGTTTGGAGTCCCCAACACCACACTCAGGTTTAATTCTCTAAAAGGACTCATAGGACTTAAGTTTATACTTGTTACACTTAAGTTTACAGCAAAAAAAAAAAAAAAATACAGAATAAAATTGTTGTTATATGTAAGTTTACAGCAAAAAGATATGGAAGAAAATTAACAAAGAGAAAATGTGCATAGGATGAAGTCTGGAGGAAACCAGGCGCAAACTTGTGAGGGTCTCCTCCCTAGAGAGTAGCACAGGATGTGCTTAGTCTCTCCAGCAATGATGCATGACAACACATGCAAAGTGTTGTCAACCAGGCAAGCTTACCCAGGCCTGGGCATCTCAGCTTTTTGCTGAGGATCATTCATAGGCATACACTGCCTGCATGACCTACCTCAGTTAACAAAGCTCCAGACCCCCAGAGAAAAAGGGGGCATTCACCATAAATCATTGCTAGTGTACACTATGTGGACTAACTGGTACAGTGTGGCCCAAGGCCTCAGGCATGCAAAAAAACTTTCACTTTCATCATCCAGAAGAGTCTATGAGCTCAGTTCCCAGGAGGAGGCCAAAGATCAGTCCTGAAAACAGACCTTTCTAGGAATGTGTAGGGTTATAACAACCCAGACCTGCTGAGTTAACCCTTTCCCCAATACTACCTTATAGGATAGTGTTCATTAATATAGTCAACATATATCTATATTTAAAATACTTAAATTAATGTCAATAATTAATATCTGACACATGATAAACTAATATTTAAAAAAATAATTTGACTTTTTTTTCCTCTCTCTAGGCTATTGAGATTTATTTATTTATTTAAGATGGAGTCTCTCTCTGGTGCCCAGGCTGGAGTGCAGTGTTGTAATCTTGGCTCACTGCAAACTCTGCCTCCTGGGTTCAAGTGATTCTCCCACCTCAGCCTCTGTAGTAGCTGGGATGACAGGTGCACGCCACCATGCCTGGCTAATTTTTGTATTTTTAGTAGAGATGGGGTTTCACCATGTTGGCCAGGCTAGTCTCAAACTCCTGACCTCAGGTGATCCACCCACCTTGGCCAACCAAAGTGCTGGGATTACAGGCGTGAGCCACCACGCCTGGCCCAGGCTATTGGTATTTACTATCCCCAACTTTAATTCTATGCTAGTAAATTGATTTGTAGCTCTGACTTGTTTCTTCCTTGATATTTTCAATTTATTTGCAATTTTTTTAGTGGTGTTACCTAGATCTTCAATTTATTTCCTTAATACTCATTTTAAGGGTCTTTTACATTTTTATTTATTTTAAAATATTTATTTATTTATTTATTTATTTATTTTCAGAAATGAAATCTTGTTATGTTGCCCAGGGTGGTTTTGAACACCTAGCCTCAAGCAATCCTCCCACCTTGGCCTCCCAAACTGAGATTGCAGGTGTGAACCACTGAACCACTGAGCCCAGCCTAATGTCTTATTTTATTAAAGTTTTTGTTTTTTAAGCTGAAAGCCCTCCTGGAAATTTTTCCTCTTCTCAGATTTTCTTCCGAATTGAGTTCTTTGTGTCTATTTCCTTTCTCCAATGTCCTTTCCTTTTTAATTTTCTTCTTTTTTTTCCTTTCTCCCCTCCGTCCCTGCTTTATTTTCTTTCTTCCTTATAACTGCATGTAGTATGGTGCATAGCTACTCTGTCATTTCCCTTCATCTTCCTCATGCTCAGTTTGGGCAACTCTGCCCTGTCCTTTTGCTTATTCTAATTGGTGTCAATATATTCTCTTTGGTTTCCTTCTCACCATATCTGAGCTCTATTGTTATTCCCATCCCCTATCCCCAAATTGCAGTCTGAAGTTTGCTTCTATACACTTCTGTGGAGCCTAAAGTCATGGAGTTGAGGGAAGAAGGGAATGCTATTGGAGATGTCTCTTGACTATGATGGGCAGTCTGGGCTCTGCTCTCTGGAGATTTTCTTAAATTCCTGGAACCACAGTTGTTGGCTTCCTCTAGTGACGGGTTATTCCATTTATGAGAAAGTTTCCCTGGAGCTTTGGATCAGTCAATCAATGAGAAATTTGAGCCTTGGGGAATGGCAAGCCTTGGTGGACTTTTTATCTCTGCTGAGATCCTAAGAGCTTGGGTAGTAACAAGGGACTTGAATTTTCTGGGGATTCATCTTGACTTTTTGCATGCAGTTTTCTAACACTCCTCTCCAAAACTCATATTAAAATTTAATCCCTAATGTGGCAGTACTGAGAGGTGGGGTCTTTAAGAGGTGGTTGGGTCATGAATGGATTAATCCATTCACGGATAAATGGATTAATGGATTGTCACAGGAGTGGGACTGGTGACTTTATAAGACGAAGACAGACATAATTTAGCATGCTCAGCCCCCTCACCATGTGATGTCCTGAACTGCCTCAGGACTCTGCAGAGGGTCCCCACCAGCAAAAAGGCTTTCACCAGGTGCATCCCCTTGACCTTCTGTAGGCTTGACTTCCCAGCCTACAGAACTGTGAGAAATAAAATTGGTTTTTAATAAATTACCCAGTTTCAGGTATTCTGTTAAGACACAGAACAAGAAGCCTACTCAGTTGTAAACAAGAGCCATTTCTTATGGAAAAGCAAGTATGAATCAGAGTGGAGCCAAGAACCCAGGCAACAGGACTGAACCTCTGGCAACAGGTACACAATTCAATTTCAGAATTGCCAGGGCTCAGTGATTGCTCTGAACTTCCCCTTTTAAAACAGTAGTGAACGTAGTGGTTTCCTGTGCCAATCTCGCCATTGCAGGTTGGGAGCATGTGAGGCAGAAAGCATGTCTCTTTAATTCACAGGTTTTCAGATGGAGAGAAACTCTACCCATGGAACAGACCCCAAGACGCCTCTTTGCAGCTGGACCTGATGTAGATAAGCTCCAGAAACTGGAGCTGAGTTTGATGTCAAAATAGGATGAGGTATTTGTTTGTTTGTTTGTTGTTTGAGACAAACTCACTCTGTCACCCAGGCTGGAGTGCAGTGGCATGATCACGGCTCACTGCAGTTTTGACCTTCCAGGCTCAAGCAATCCTCCCACCTCAGCCTCTTGAGTATCTGGGACTACTGCAGGTGTGTGGCACCATGACTGGCTAATTTTTTATTTTTTGTAGAGATAGGGTCTTGCTATGTTGCCCAGGCTGGTCTCAAACTCCTGGATGCAAGTGATCCTTCCACCTCAGCCTCCCAAAGTGCTGGGATTACAGGCATAAACCACTGCACAAGGCCACGATTTTTTTTTTTTTTTTTTTTTTTTTTAGTAGGAAGTAGGGCAGCAGGGGTAGGTCGGGGGGTCTTGGAGGAAGTTATTATATTTTACATATAGGAAAATTTTAACTACTCTGTCTCAGTTTAAAAACACGTCTGCAATTTTTCTGGCACTTGTCCCATTGTGAATTGGGGTCAATCCCCTCTTTGAATCTGGGCTGACCTTGCTGACTCCATCATGATCAGCAGAATGTAGTGGAAGAGATGCTGTGTGATTTCTGAGGCTAGGTCAAAAAAGGCTGTGCTTCCATCTTGCACTCTTGAGATGCTGGCTCTGGGGGATGCTGATGTCCATGTGAAAAGTCTGACTACCCAGAGGCCACTGCTGAAAAGAACATGCAGTGGACACTGGTCAACAGTCCCAGCTGAGTTTAGCCTTTTAGTTTAGCCTTTCTGCCAAGGCCCTAGACATGTGATTGAAGCCATCCTGGGTCCTCCAGTCCAGCCCAACCCAGCCCAGCCCAGCTGGGTACCACAGAATGACCTCAGACATGGCCACAAGAAGCAAAAGAATTCTCCAACTAAGCCCTGCTTGAATTCCAGACCTAGAGAATCCACGTGCATCAGAAAATAGTTGTCGTTTTATGCCACTAAGTATGGATCCTGTTAGGCAGCTAACTGGAACAACTGGTGAGAATTTTCAGGACTTTTGTATTATTTCCTCTTTCTCCTGCACTTCTTCTGGGACAGAGCAGTTGGGGATAGGACCCGTGATGAAACACATCAGGATTTCTATATTTTTCTGTTGCTACTGCTTTTTGAAGTTTATGGAATGAGGTTCTACTGTTTCCCATGGTGGTTTACTGTTGCTGATTTTTTTGTTTTTGTTTTTGCCTGTTTTTTTTTTCCTCCTCTCCAATTCAATAGAAATCGGAGAATGAACATTCTGTCGTATAACTATCCTGCCATCTGCACTTTACTCAGTGATATTGTTTGGATTTGTGTTGCCACCCAAATCTCATGTCAAATTGTAATCCCCAATATCGGAGGTGGGGCCTGGTGGGAGCTGGTTGGATCATGGGGGCAGATTTCCCCCTTGCTGTTCTCCTGATAGTGAGATCTCATGATATTTGATTGTTTAAAAGTGTATGGCACCTTGCCCCTCTCTCTTTCTCCCACTCCTGCCATGTAAGACATGTCTGCTTTCCCTTTGCCTTCCACCATGATTGAAAGTTTCTTGAGGCCTCCCCAGCTACGCTACCTGTACAGCTGGCAGAACCATGAGCCAATTAAACCTCTTCTTTATAAATTACCCAGTCTCTGGTAGGTTTGTTTTGTTTTGTTATTTTTTTATTTTTATTTTTTGAGACGGAGTTTCGGTCTTGTTGCTCAGGCTGAAGTGCAATGGCGCGATCTCAGCTCACTGCAACCTCTGCCTCCCAGGTTCAAGCGATTCTCCTGCCTCAGCCTCCAGAGTAGCTGGGATTACAGGCATGTGCCACCATGCCCAGCTAATTTTGTATTTTTAGTAGATATGGGGTTTCTCCACGTTGGTCAGGCTGGTCTTGAACCCCCGACCTCAGATAATCCGCTCTCCTCAGCCTCCCAAAGTGCTGGGATTACAGGCGTGAGCCACCGTGCCTGGCGTCGGGTAGTTCTTTATAGCAGGAGAATTCTTTATACCATGCAAGTTCTTTATACCATGGAGAATGGACTAATACACCCAGAAGTCTATGTTTTAAATGAAAACTTAATTTTAAATAGTACAAAAATATTTTTAAAGTTTTTTATTTTCTTACTCATAAAAATAACATAAGAGATTAAATAGGTCATATTAAAGAAAGAAAAAGAACGCCCATGTTCTTACAACACTAATACAATACCTGTTAACATTTTGTTTCTCTTTCCCCTACATATCATTGGTTTTTTTTTCTGTTGATTGAATGCCCTCCCCTCCCAAAGGTTTTTTTGTTGTATTAGTTAAGCCAAACCATAAATAAGTACCATTTACGTGAGACGCTGTGCTAGGTGCCGCTGGTACAACTGAGAATATGTCAGATACAGTCCCAGCCCTTTTTGATTTAGAGTCTAGCTGGTGAGGTCATTTACCAAATAAGGAAGCATAATCATCCCATAAATACAAATTATGGTGTTATAAAAAGAGGGTACTCAGAGAGAACTAAGGGGGTACAATTTATTTTCTTATTTTAAAAATTCTTTTAGATTCAGAGAGTATGTGTGCAAGTTTGTTACACGGGTATATTGCGTGATGTTAAGGTTTGGGCTTCTAATGATACCGTCGCCCAAGCAGGGAACATAGTACCCAACAGGTAGTTTTTCAACCTTTGCTCCCCTCCCTCCGCCATTTGGAATCCTTAGTGTTTATTGTTCACATCTTTGTGTCATGGTGAGGGTGCAATTTAGATACAGGCTCAGGGACAGCTTCTGTGAGAAAGTGACCTCTAGGCTGAGCAGAAGGAGCTGGCAGGAATGTGGAGGGAAGACATTCCAGGTGGCGGGAACAGCTCCGATGTGGGGAGGAGCTCCCAGTGATGGAAGAGGCAGCCTTGTGGCCAGAACTGGTCAGCATGAGACAGAGTGACAGGAGGGCCTGAAAGAGGACCCGTGTGGCCATGGTAAGCCCATTGGTGATGAAGCCAGGGACACCAGGTGGACCTGGGTAAAGGAGTACAAATTTCACATTCAGAAGAATCAGAATCGACTGAACGCTTTTAGGCCGGTGGAGACACGATTAGCTTCCCTTCCTTCCCCCATACAATATTTACTTTTCACTGAGGTGTAATATGATGTATACAGAAAAGAGTGCATAAATGTATAACCCAATGAATTTTATAGGACATTACCAGCACCCCCTCCACTCATTACCCTAGAGTAACCACTATCTTGACTTCCAACTATTGGCCTGTTGTACTTTCTATGTAAACGCAGTCATGCAGCAGATGCTGTTTTCTATCTGGGTTTTTAACTCAACGTTATGTTTACGATGTTCATCCGTTCATTACATGTAGTTGTAGATCATATTTCCTTTTTTAAAAGATCGCACTGGCTGTAGCATGGAGAATGAGTAATTTCGAAATTAAGGAAAATATTAAACAACTAAGAAAGGAAATAAAATTCAAGTCAATTTCAAAAAGAAACACAGGGACAGATTTTGCCAGACACCTGGTACATTTTGTTCGTTACTATATCTCCAGAATTTTCCTACCTCTTTCTCCAAATAAAGAGAATATTTAAAAGTTTTCTTAAAACCCCTGATATATAACATTTGCAATGTTCTCTACAGTTTGCAAAGTGTTTTCCTAATGATTTTCTGCTTTGATCCTGCAAAATCTTATGAATGCCAGTACCATTTCCCTTTTACAGAAGAAATTGGCTCAAGAAGGTGAAACATGATGCTTTGTAGCTAAGGAATTTCCTCAGGTGTCACCATCCCTGTCCCTGAGAATTGGAATTTCAGGCGGGGGCGAGCTGCTGGCTCTGCGGGCAAACTCGCCCTATCCCACGCCGCCAAAGGGTCCACGCTTTCCAGCTGCGTAACACGGCCTGGCCCCGAGCTCTCTGGGCCGGGGCCAGATGCTTTCGAGTCGCAGCTCCCAGGGCAGTGCTGCCCTGGGACGCCCAATGGATTTTCACGGCTTCCCTGGGTCTAAGTTCAGGACAGCTCGGCCTAAGGGAGCGGCCCAATCTGAGGGTTCGCCGCCCTCGCGTGGTCACACATGGGAATGGCAGCTTCTGAAACTCCTTGTGTGCTGCGTTTCTGGGGCTCACCAGGTGCATCAGTTTCGTGGGACCATGAAACTGTGGTGGTCTTGCCTCTGCCACAAGATAATGTCGGCTTGGGTCTCAAGATAATGTCGGCATGGTGTCCCATCTTTGGCATGAGTCCTACCCTTTCCAAGTGCAGTGATGGCTGATTCAGTGGTGGCTGATTCAGAGGTGGCTCCCAGGGATATGATAGGCAGAGGAGGTTCGGTCTCTGCTCTCTGAAATTAGTCCTGGGCTCAGGAGGGAGGTGCAGGTGGGGCCTGGGGCTTTTCATGCCTGATTTCCCGCTACCCCTCTGGCTTCCTCCTATTCCTACATCCAAGTTAACTCTGAGACCTGTGGTTCCCAAGAAGACAGTCGATGTGGGGGAATGGCAAAACCACGTACCAATTATAGCTACAAGGAATAATATAAAGGAATTATTCCAGTTTGTAGATTGGTATCATCAGCTTCTTGAGAAGCCTTTTGTGTAATTTATTGCAAAAATCACTACTTTAATGACAAAAATCCTTAATTTTAATTGCTACAAAATTTAAGAGATCGTTTGGGTTGATGCAGGCCCCACAGTTCTCTATAGGGCGATCACTGATGAGTGTATGTGAGCCAAATGCACAGGAGCTTATTCTTGAGAGTTCTCAGGAATTCTCCGGAATTATGAGAAGCATATCAACCGCTTCATCTGGGGGGCTCCACTTGGCATTTTACAGGGAGAGTTGGGCAGTTCTCTTCTCAAGGCAAACAGGTCTTACAGTGGCATTTATCCACACAAATATGAGAGCCGTGTGGGACTGGCTGTATGATGACGGGGATATCCTCCCACTGAATATGCCTATTACCCAGGTCATGGTAAATTTGGGGGTTTAGGGAGCCCCTCTTACATGGGTGCCCCTCCCACAGAATCATACAACTGTTTGAGAAGGCTTCTCAACTTGCCATCCCTCATGGGTCTTACAGATGCCACTCCCTGCTGGGAACCAGAAAAGGTAAAATGGTCTGGGGGTAGGAAAAAAATAGTTCCTAGGACCAGAACATAAAATGTACAGGTTAATAGAATTATGAAATTTAAGATGTTTAAATAGGCTTTATGTAAGGTACTTGTAATCCCTTTACCTAAATATCTTATGAAAATGGGTATTGTACAAAAATTAGCCATAGCATGTTTAAGTAAAGTTCCAGCAAAGCAACTAAAAAGGGGCCTATATAGCCAATCACTGCCTGCTGCATTTTATGCAATAATCAGGTCAAGTATATAAGACTAAAACTCACTTTGCACACAGATCGGTCTTACTATAATTTCTCTTTAATAGATTAAAAAGGGGCTAGAGAAAGAGAAATTGTTTCAAAGGAAAAGTGTAACACTTGATACTAGATTTCAGCCCTAAATTTTTTTTGAGTGCAGACTGAATCATGTATTATTTCTTGGCTGCAATAATCCTCTAGAGAGTACCAGATTATAATTTTTCTTCATATCTTTAGTTGGTGCCCTATTGGATGGAATAGGTTCCCTTTCCTGTTCTAATCCACAAATACTTTTTTTTTCTTAGACGGAATTTTGCTCTTGTCACCCAGGCTAGAGTGCAATGGCATGATCTTGGCTCACTGCAAACTCCACCTCCTAGGTTCAAGTGATTCTCCTGCCTCAGTCTCACAAGTAGCTGGGATTACAGGCACCTGCATCACGCCTGGCTAAGTTTTTGTATTTTTAGTAGAGACAAGATTTCACCATGTTGGCCACGCTGGTCTTGAACTCCTGACCTTATGTGATCCACCCGCCTCGGCCTCCCAAAGTGCTGGGATTACAGGCGTTAGCCTCTGTGCCTGGCTGGTGTCAGTCTTTTGACTCTTGGTCCCTTATCCATAGGGAATCCCATTGAGGAACAGGATGGACCGGGGGCAGGCAGCCATGGCATCCCGGCAACACTATGGGACATAACGAAGATTTGCTGGCCATTGATGTTGCCTCTGGCAATTCTTGGCCAGAAGCAGGAGAATGTAAACCAAAAATAAAATTCTAAGCTCCCCTCATCCCTCACCCGCCACCACAACCATCTAAATGAGCTTCCTCCTCGGCCAGGGCACTCCTAAAATTTAACCTCAAAGACTGATTCAGGCCATGACAAGAAGTGGGGGTCGGGCATGCCTCATTAGACTCTCCGGCATTAACATCAACACAGACCTTAAGCCCAATAAGAAGCATGTACAATCTATTCTCTCTGAAGCCTGCTACCTGGAAACCACATCCCCCCACTCCAGTTGTCCCACCTTTCTGGACCAAACCAATGTATTTCTTAAATGTACTTGATTAAAGTCTCCTGTCTTGCTGAATCCCAACCACGTTGGGCACACATTCTCCGGATCTCTTGAGGGCTGTGGAGGGCTGTGTCCTGGGCTGTGGTTGCTCATATTTGGCTCAGAATAAATCTCTTCAAATATTTACAGAGTTTAACTCTTTCCATGGACATGGGGGAGCACCTGTTGGAGACACAGCATCTCATCCCCCAGACCTGCTGAATCAGAATCTACATTTCAAGAAGATGCCAGGCAGTTCGCAGACATATGCACATTTATGTTGACGAAAAGAGTCCAACTCTGTAAAATATTTGAAGAGATCTATTCTGAGCCAAATATGAGTGACCAATGGCCTGTGACACAGCCCCAAGATGCCCTGAGAACATGTGCCCAAGGTGGTCAGGCTATAGCTTGGTTTTATACATTTTAGGGAGACGTAAGACATCAGTCAGTACAAGTAAGATGTACATTGCTTTGGCCCAGGAAAGTGGGATAACTGGAAGCATGGGGTGGGGGTGCTTCCAGGTCATAGGTGGATTCAAATATTTTCTGATTGGTAACTGGTTGGGAGTTTATTTAAAGACCTGGAATCCACAGAAGGCATAGAAGGGAGTGTCTGGATTAAGATAAGGGGTCATAGAGACCAAGGTTCCTATTATGCAGATGAAGCCTCTAGGTAGCAGGCTTCAGAGACAATAGATGGTAAATGCTTCTTATCAGACTTAAAAAAGTGCCAGACTCTCAGTTAATTCTCACCTGAATCAGGCAAACAACCTGCAAAGGGAAGGGGATTCTCTACAGAATGTAGATTTTCCCCACAAGAGACAGTTTTGCAGGACTATTTCAAAAATATGTCAAATAAATATATTTTAGGGTCAAATACTTTGATTTCTTTCAGGTCCTGCTCTCTGACATGTGGTACTGTACCAGAGTGAGGCTGAAATTTGGTATCCTATTGCTAGTCTGTTTTGTTAGTCTTAAGATCTCTGTTTTAATGTTACTGCTGGTCAGTTGTGCCTGAATTCCAAAGAGAGGTGAGTGCAATGCGGCGTGTCCAATCCCCCATTCCCATCATGGCCTGAACTAGTTTTTCAGGTTTCTTTGGAATCCCAAAGAATCCATAAAAATTAATCAGAAGGATCTGGAACAGCCGAGCTGCCTAAGGCACCTGTAGGCAGAGAGCAAGAAACTTGTTCTGTATTCTGAGAGTTTGCTGGAGGTTTGCTCGAGGGCCAAGGCGTGCTTCTCTCAGGCTGTTGGGATATTAGTAATAACTCCAGGCCCTTACTCTCCTATGTCTCGACTACTATCCTCTCCAGATCTTTGAGTGTCTTCAGGCTGGTGAATCTCACAGCATGAGAGTGCTGCATGTTAGAGCTAGATTCCTAATAATTACCGGTCTGGGTGGTGTCGGCTGATCCATCAGGTGCAGGTTCTGCAAAATATATCAAGCACTGACCTTAGGTTTTACAACAGTGATGTACCACCAGGAGCAATTTGGGGAGGTTCAAACTCTTGCAGTCAGAGAGGCTGCATGACTCCTAAACTGTAATTTCTAATTTTGTAGCTACTTAAGGCAGACTGGTCTCCAGGTAAGAAGGAGGTATTTTTTGGAAAGGGCTAGTATCAATTTTGTTTCAGTCAAACCATCAACTAAATTCCTTCCTAAGGTTAGTTCTGCCTATGCCCAGGAATGAACAAGGACAGCTTAAAGGGTAGAAGCAAGATAGAGTTGGTTAGGTCTGACCTCTTTCAGTGTCATAATTTCCTCAGTTATAATTTTTGCAAAGGCAGTTTCACAATCATGCCATAAGTCCTCCCCACTCCCCAGGTACCTGGCTTGTGCCGATCCCTTAGTCCACTTTTCTACCCTCTTCTCTTCCAGTCCCAATCCAACTGTGCTACAAAGCTCATATCCAGGGCCAACCCCTGAAAAACTTCTCTCGATTCCCTAGTTGGAAAAAATAATCCCCTCTTCTGACCTCCCATGTTGAGACCGTTTATAGCATGTTAGAACTCGATTCCTAATAAGGAGGTGCACCATGATCAAATACACTTTTTTCCACGGAACCTAATTATCCTCATCCTATTCAATGACTGCAGCACCATCCCCAGCACCAGTGAGCCTGAGCAGATTAGTTCACTTGACAAATATTTGCCAAGAACCTACAAGGCATCATTCTCCATGAACACATAGCTGTAAAGAAAACACAGCAAAGGACCCTACCCTCTGGGGGAGGCAGGCAATTGAAAAATAAGGAGATAATATGTGGGTCATGACAAGCATTTTGAAGACAAAGTAGTGGAAGGGGAGAGGGAGTAATGGGGGTAAAGGAGGTGCTGCTCTTTTATGTAGACCTGTCAAAGAGCAGAACCTGTAGAAAGTAAGTGAGCATCGTGACCAGCTGGGAGAAGAGCAATACAGGAAGAAGACGTCGTTAGTGCAAAGCCCTCAGGAAGACTGTGCCTGATGTGTTTGCACAGCAGCGATGAGGCCAGTGTGGCTGGGGCTGAGTGGTGGGGTGGGGGAGTGGAAGATGATGCGGTCAGAGAGGCTATGGGGACAAGACTTGTAGGACTGTATAAAAACTTAGGCTTTGTAAGAGAGATGGGAAATGACAGGGACATCATGATCTGATTCAAATTGTCACAGGATCCCTCTGGCTGCAGTGTGGAGAGTGGCCTGTAGGGGACCAAGGGTGGAGACAGAGACATGAAGAAGTCTGTGGCTGAGTGAGTAGGCTACTGCACCAGTCCAGGCAAACACTGAAGGCCTGCATATATGTGTTGTTCCCTCGGTCTGTCTCAGGTCTCTTGAGTGGTAAGAATGCTTTGCTCTGTTGAAGATGATTCTGTTCTTTACATAAGTAATTAAATGTCTTTCCTTTGCTGTTTCCTGATACCTAAATGCAGTAATATATGCTCATGATAGAAAACTTAGAAAATAAAAAAAGCATTAAACAAGTAAAGATTTCCAACTCGTACAACTCAAAGAAAACAGATAAATCATTCTACTTTAGAGCTCTAAATGTACAGGAACTCATTGATTGGATCATCAAAAGGTGAAGAGGGAAGAGTAGCAACCCCAGGTAGGGCTACGCAGCAGGCGAGGCTGCCCTCAGGAACCACAGCCTTCCCTTTCCTAATGATTTCTACTCTGTGGCACCCACTCTTCCCTCCTCAGGGCTCTGGTGTTACCCTCCTTCTGGGTCTCCATCAAATCTGCTCTCAGCAAAAGATCCAGCTCATTCATCCACCCCCAAGGGACAGGGCTTTACCTCAGGACAAGGGTGAGATTAATGAGGTCTTGGACACAGAATGTAAGAAGTCGAAAAACGCAGCCATCAAGATAAATTGCGTTCTAATGCAATGGTTTAAAAAATTAAAATTAATGTTAAAAGTCCATGAACAAAATATAAACATTTAAAATGAAGACAGGGTCCAACCTTGCACCTGCACAGTCCTGCCTTGCTCTCTGCACCCTAACCCAACCCTGCTCAGCCCAAGAGCTTTGGATCTAAATATGAGTCATTCCAGGGACTTCAAGGTCAAGTTAAAGTGTTAATCATCTACCAGAATGTGATTTCTAGCTTCAAAAAGAAAACACCTTCCACATCCATGCAAATCTTCTCATTTCACCAGGTTTTTTTCCCCCTCTGTTTACCTGATGGTTTACTAAAGAGGTGAAGAAGTCTGTGGCTGAATGAAGACATTGAATAATTGCAGAGACTAAAATTCCAATCTTAAATATTCATCAAGATATTTTACCTTTTTTTTTTTTCTTTTTGAGATGAAGTCTCAATCTGTTGCCCAGGCTGTGGTGCAGTAGCATGATCTCAGCTCACTGCAAACTCTGCCTCCCAGGTTCAAGCAATTCTCCTGCCTCAGCCTCCTGAGTAGCTGGGACTACAGACACATGCCACCACACCTGGTTAGTTTTTGTATTTTTATTAGAGACGGGATTTCTCCATGTTGGTCAGGCTGGTCTTGAACTCCTGACCTCAGGTGATCCACCCACCTCGGCCTCCCAAAGTGCTGAGATTGCAGGTGTGAGCCACCGCACTTGGCCATGCTGGTTGTTTCTGCTGCTTGCTGTATAGACCTCTGTGATGACCATCCTCTTAGTTGACCCTCCTGTGTCTAGGTAGCCCCGCCACCTACCTTCTACCTGGAGCCTTCCTTCCCAGGTCCTTCTTCAACACCAGCTCCAGGATCTGCAAGACCTTTGGGTATGGCCTCTGCAGAAGGAAGGAGACCACTTCCTGGAGAAGCAGGAGTGAGCCAGGATCTGCTGTGGGAGACAGCCGGGACCCCAGGGCATGGGGCAAGGTGAGGAGCAGGTCTGGAGGGAAGATCTGAGGCAAAGAGGTAGAGTTCACAGGCCCTACACCCCTTGCACCTGCACAGTGTCCCTCCTCTGATGCTGAGGCTCTCGCTGCCTTCCGAGGAGGAAGTGGCGATGTGTCCTGTGAAACCACAAACTTAACACATTTTCCAAAAGCCCACCTGGCAGGAGGTCACTGCTAGAAGCACCTCTGAAATAATCTGAGCCATCTTACCTGTTCCCCTTTTTCAGATGGGAACACTGAGGCAGCCACCCTGCAGAGTGAGTCTGCAGTGCTCCCGAGCCACCACCACCCAGGTAAGGCAAACTGACTGCCTTCTTGTCTGTCGCCTTGACTGCAGGGAGGACCAGGGGTGATCATTTCTGGGAGGGTCTAGGATCTGCCAGCTGCACAGTGTCCAAGTCAAGGGCTTCAGCAATGATAATTAACAAATTCCTTTCTCTTTGCAGAGAGCCTGTCACCTGTGCTGCCTTGAGATGCTGATGTCTGAGGATGCCCCAGACAGGGCCTGTGGCTGCCTTCTGAAATAGTGCAGCACCTTCTCTGCTTCCTCCTCAACCCTCTCCTTCAGGGCAGAACTCTGCCTCCTTCCTGTCCCCATGGGCTTGCTTCAGCACTGTATTTGATAAACTGAGCACCACAAGAACACAAACCACATTCCTTTGTTCTTTCATCACGTTATCCCCAGCACTTAGCACAGTGCCTGGCACAAAGGAGGCAGTCTGTAAATATTTGTGTAAAGAATGAATAAACGAGGGCATGAGCACATCTCCTTTGCCCAGGACGGATGACAGGCTGAGGGTTTGAATCCAGGACTCTCTGAACCTAGCCCTCATTCTCACTGCATCCTCACCTTCATCCTCTACCCTCCACCCCCTCACTGGGTTCTTTGGGAATGGCAGGGGTGGAGTTTCTGGCGTCCGGTTCTGAGCATCAGCGCTGCCAAGCGGTGGTGGCAGGGGGGATTTCATGAAAGAATCCCCCATGTTCCCTGTGATATTGGATATTTTTTCTTGTCTGTGTAGGTTCAGGCTTCGTCTCTCTGGCCTTATACAATATTTAAATACATTCATTTTCCAATTAAACGAACTGGATTGGATCCTGTTGTTTGCAACTAAGAATATTAATATTGGGTGATACTTCCCAATATTTTGCAGAACAGCATCCTCACCACTTTTCCTGCCATCAGACTGGGCTCTACCAGTTGTAAGAAGAAAACCCATTACAACGCCTACCTCTTTTTTGTTTTCTTTGAGATGGAGTCTCGCTCTGTTGCCCAGGCTGGAGTACAGTGGTACAATCTCAGCTCATTGCAAGCTCCGCCTCCCAGGTTCACGCCATTTTCCTACCTCAGCCTCCCAAGTAGCCAGGACTACAGGTGCCCGCCACCACGCCCGGCTAATTTTTTTGTATTTTTAGTAGAGATAGGCTTTCACCGTGTTAGCCAGGATGGTCTCGATCTCCTGACCTCATGATCTGCCCGCCTC
The DNA here is from genome assembly GCF_008728515.1 of Papio anubis. Classification (NCBI taxonomy): domain Eukaryota; kingdom Metazoa; phylum Chordata; class Mammalia; order Primates; family Cercopithecidae; genus Papio; species Papio anubis. The sequence continues at coordinate 72,653,293 of NC_044991.1, forward strand.
AGCCTCCCAAAGAACACCTACCTCTTAACACAAAAACCTGAGTGATGTTTCAACATTAAAGCTTTTTTTTTTTTTTTTTTTTTTTTTTTAAACTTTTGGGCCAGGTCAGATTTACGGGTAGGTTGTTCTCCTGGACCCTCTGAAGGAAAAGGGAAGGAGCATGAGGGGCAATTGTCTGCTTATCCAAGAAATCCCCTTCCCTAAAGTTATATGTGTGTATGTGTGTGTGTTGTGGGGTGGTGGTGGTGGTCTGTTATTTCAGTTACAGCAATAACAACTACCCATTTAGTGGACACTAGCCATGTAGCAGGCTCCACGCTTAGCCTTTTACATGCATTATTTCATTTAATTCCCAAGAATCCTGTGAAGGAAGGTGCCTTATTGTCCCCAGTTTACAGAGGGGGATATGGAGGCACGGTGATGTCACGTAACTGGCATGTTGTTTTCCTGGGGCAACTAGAAAAAAGGACCACAGACTGACTGGTTTAGACAACTGGAATTTACTCTCTTAAATTCTGGAGGCCAGAAGTGTGAGATCAGGGTGTCCACAGGGCTGCATTCCCTCTGAAGAAGCTGGGGAAGAATCTGTTCCAGGCCTCTTTCCTGGCTTCTGGAAGTTCCTTGACTTGTGGTCACGTAAATCCAATCTTCACATAGTGTTCTCCCGTCTGTCCCCTTTTTAAAGACACCAGTCGTATTGGATTAGGGCCCATGCTGATGACCTCATCTTAACTTGATTACCTCTGTAAAGAGCCCATCTCCAAATAAGGTCACATTCGGAGGGACCTGGGGGTTACCACTCCACTAGCTTTTTTGGGAGGACACAGTTCAACCCATAACAGCAGATAAATGGCAGAACCCGGGCATATGCAACAGACCCAAAGGCTTCATCCTTTGGGAGGAAGATTGTGTAAATTAAGAGCCCAGACTTTCCAGCCAGGCTACAAGAGTCCAAATTCTGGGTTTGTCTTAATTTGGGAATTTGGGGACCTAAGAAGCAGCTTATTAGGCAAGGTGGGCATGGGGATGAGAAACGGTGAGGCATCAAGCCCCTCATCACTGTTTGTGACTGAGCTTAATCCCATCGGGAATGCTGGGGGCAGGGCCAGACAATTCCTCACAGCAGCTATTGCCCCCTTTCCCTAGGAGAGGAAGTGTTTACGCACCAGTGGAGCTATTCGGGCACCAGTCTCCGTATGGACTGAGGGTTTCCGGCTGATTTGGGCCTGGGCCCTCCTTGTGGGGCTTCCAAGGCAGCCCTCAGGCAAAGAGATGCAGACACTAGCATTTGGAAATCAGCTGGCGGCACCGAAGGTGTCAGGTACAGGGTAAGGGTAGGGCACATATCTTCTGTCACGCTCTGTATGTGGCTTTGAACAAGTGACTTAACTTGTATGTGTACTCTGTACCTGTCTTCTCCCTGTGTGGGGTTGTTGTGAAGCTAAGTGAATTAACACATGCTGAGCCCTTGGACCATGTAATGACTGCAACTTAAACATTAACTATGATTATTAGTGACTAAATGATACTGCCCCCTACTGGAAAATGAGTGACCTGGACATCAGTTAGAAACACTTGTGCTGGACGGCATTTGGGAGGGAATCTGATCCAACTTCCTAATTTCACAGATGAGGAATTCAGACCTAAGAAAGAGAAGTATCTTGCCCAATGTCACCCAGCTAACATATATGATCATTATAACAGACAACCCAGGCAGCCTCATTCACTTGTTCATTCATTCACTCTCATGTGTGTATATAACTATATACATATATAAAACAGACATGTATATAACAAATATTTATATATGTATTTTACATATTTATACATATTTATATTAATATATAATTACATATACACGTGTGTATATGCACATGTGTATATATAATTATATAAATATGTATATAACATATAATTATACATACATATACACATGTATATAATTATATACATATATGTGCATATATACACACACATATATATGTATCACTAGCGTTTGTAAGTGATATCGGGTCACTCATTTTCCAGTAGGGAACAGTATAATTATATACATATATGTGCACATATATACATGATATATATGTTTTTAGAGACTGGGTCTTGCTCTGTCACCCAGGCTGGAATGCAGTGGTGTAATCATTGCTCACTGTAACCTTGAACTCCCGGCCTTAAGCGATCCTCCTGTCTCAGCTTCCCCAGTAGCTGGAACTACAGGTGTGTGCCACCATGCTCAGTTAACTTTTTAACTTTTTTGTAGAAACAGGGTCTCTTCATCCTGCTCAGGCTGGTTTGGAACTCCTGGCCTCAAGCAATCCTCTGGCCTTGGCCTCCCAAAGCGCTGGGATTACAGGCATGAGCCACCACATCAGGGCTCACTCCCAATATTAAGCACCTGTTTTGCGATAGGCACCTGGAAAACAGTAATTACCAAAACGGTAGCCTCCAAATTTGTTTGATCCCTCACACCACCCATATCAGTAAAAGGTTTTTGCTTTGCTTTGTTTTGTTTTGTTTTGGAGACAGGGTCTCACTCTGTCACCCAGGCTGGAGTGCAGTGGCATGATCTCAGCTCACTGCAACCTCCGTCTCCCAGGTTCAAGCGATTCTCCTGCCCAGTCTCCCGAGTAGCTGGGATTACAGGTGTCCACCTGGCTAATTTTTGTATTTTTAGTAGAGATGGGGTTTCACCCTGTTGGCGAGGCTGGTCTCGAACTCCTAACATCAAGTAATCTGCTCGCCTTGGCCTCCCAAAGTTCTGGGATTACAGACGTAAGCCACCATGCCTGGCCCAGTACAAGGTTTTTGAGTGTGCAGTTCCCATATTTATAAGTATATGCATATTGTTGTACTAATATGTACACTATAGGTATTCAATAATATAAATTTTCATAAAATGTAGGCTAGAAATGAATAAACTGAGGTTTCTAAATATTTTCTTTCTGTACCACAGTGCACCTCACTTAGGAGTTGGCTGGACCAGAACAGGGGAGGCAGAGGAATAGTTTCAGCAGCACAAAGGCAGAGGGAGCCCAGGTGGAGGCCCTTAATCTCACCTGAAGAGGTCAAGGCTGGCGTCGCAGAGGAGGCAGTGCTCATCTTGGATTTTGAAGGATGAACTGAATTTTATCAGGTAGAAAGAAAGAGGAAAACATAAGCTTTTGATCATGGCAAAGATGTGGACATTAGAAAAAGGATTCTAATTTCTTTTACCTCCCACCTCTCCAAAAGGAGTATTTGTATTGGTTTCCAAGTAGCTGTTCTGCATCATAGGATGCCCCAACTTATTCCTCAAAGTTCACCCAACCCTGAATATAGGTGAACCTGGAGTGCCCTTGGTAGGGCAAAGGGGAAGAGGAGTTACCTAGGAGAGATGGGGGAACCACCTCATTTGCATGAGAACTGTGCCCTTCTCCCCTGTGGCCTGAGTTTCCTGCTACCCTCTGCTCCACACAGCTCATCAGGAGAGAACCCACTACATTTCTTACCTCTAAGAAACAGACCTATGGTGGGTAGTGACACAGGTGTGTGCATGTTGGCATGAGAGAGGGATTTGGTGCTGGAAAAAGAAAAGTTGGGAAAGGCTTCTGAATAATGAAAACCCAGAATTTCATAGAAGTCAGCTCATTAATCAGGCTTAGCTTTCATACTTTCTCCAATGGGAAGCTCACCTCTTCTTGGCAGCAGGTTCCAGCTGACAGCACTCATTATTAGAAGAGCACTCTTGTTTCCCATTAAACCAGTATATGGGCCAGGCGTGGTGGTTCATGCCTATAATCCCAGCACTGAGGTGGGTGGATTGCTGGAACCCAGGAGTTCAAGAGCAGCCTGGGCAACATGTTGAAACCCTATCTCTACAAAAACTACAAAAATTAGCTGGGCCTGGTGGCACGCACCTGTAGTCCCAGCTACTCAGAGGCTGAGGTAGGAGGATCACCTGATTCCGGGAGGTGACGACTGCAGTGAGCCGTGATTGTGCCACTGTACTCAAGCCTGAGCGACAGAGTAAAACCCTGTCTCAAAAAAAGAAAAAAAGACAAATATGTGTCCCCTTTGCCCCTGGCCCTGCATTTCCACATGGGTCCTGACTACTCCCAAGAAGCCCACTAACCAGGTCAGCTGTCTTTGTACTAAGACAGTTCTGCAGAGACTGAGAAATGGTAATCAAAGTACTTCCACCTCCCACAAAGTGTATTTTCGGTTCTTGTGCAACATTTTGCTAAGTCCTCTCCACAAGCTTTCAGACTCTTAGGATTCATAGTTAAGGGAATCTCTCTTTTTAAAGCTCCCTAAGATTTCTGCAGAGGCTGCCAGATGGTAGCCCCCCTTGTGAGGTGCCCCTCACTGGGGATGGGGAGAGAGGCAACTGTAGGAAGAGGAGGGTGCTCAGTAGGGTAAGAGCTCCTGCGTCACCCCCCTGCCTTGCCTCCCCCAGTTAAGCAATAGCAGTGGCAATGGTAATTCAGAAATAGAAAAGAGGATGGCTGAGAGGAGGGGGTAGGAGGTAGGTGGTGGGCAAGGGTCCAAGGCTCATGAAGGTATTTCTGAGGATGCACCACTCTTCAAGTTCATTATTAGACCTCCCAGCTGCAAGGCATCATGGGAACAATCTGTTTGGAATCCAGTGGGTTCACAACCAGAGAGAGGTTCTCTCCAGCTCCTCTAGGTGGAGCCCCTTTGACAATGCATTCACACACCTGCCTCCAAGAAGATGGGGGCTGGAGCGACCTTTGGAGAGCAAAATCTAACTGCCTCGCTGCAGATGAGAAAACTGAGGCACAGAGTGCTGGAAGAGCAGGGATTGTTAAACAAGTGAGGACGTAGACTCGGCGTTAGATAGAGCTAGTTCTCACTCACTGCCTTGCAGTCTTGCATACATTTCTCAACTTCTCTAAACTTCAGTTTTCTTATTGATAAAATATGGATGATGACAATACCTGTCAATATCTCCAGCCAGAGACCACTAGGAATACCCCTCTTTCTAGCTGAACTAGAAGTCGAACAACGTGCGTTTATTACTCACTACGGCGAAGGAGAATGCAGACCTGGGTGATCACACAGTGACATCTCATTAAGAGGATGTTAGAAAGGACTTCTAGGACCCAGGCTTGTGTTAATTGATTTGGGGGACGGTTGAAAGAAGCAGGCTTTGCTCTACATCGGATGCTGTCAGGAAGTGCAGCAGTTCCATGACTGGGTATCTTAATAAATCTTAGCGGTAAGAAGGGATGACTGGATGGAGGTTAGAGCTGTAAGAAGAGCAGCAGTTGGTAAAGAAGCAGCCAATGTTCATATTAGCCAGGGGAGAGGGCTGCTTGGTTATTTCTGTGGCTTGCTCATGTTTTGTCTGTGTTCAAACATGATTATAGTTTAGGCAGTTTTGGTTTTGATCTGTCATGGGCATAGCATGGCCTTGTCTGACACTGATGTTTTGCAAAGTTGTTCATGTTTAGCAGGAGAACATCAAGCCCCAGCTGAATGTCAGGATAGCTCCTGGAAGTCAGGTCTGCTCTTTTCTTTTCTTTTCTTTTCTTTCCTTTCTTCCTCTTTTCTACCTTCCTTCCCTTCTTTTCTCTTTTCCCTCCCTTCCTTCCTTCCTTCTTGCCTGCTTGCTTGCTTTTCTTTCTTTCTTTCTTTCTTTTTTTCTTTCTTTCTTTCTTTCTTCTCTCTCTCTCTCTCTTTCTTTCTTTCTTTCTTTCTTTCTTTCTTTCTTTCTTTCTTTCTTTCTTTCTTTCTTTCTCCCTCCCTCTCTCTCTCTCTCTCTCTCTCTCTTTCTTTCTTTCTTTCTTTCTTGACAGGGTCTTGCTCTGTCACCCAGGCTGGGGTGCAATGGTGCGATCTTGACTCACTGCCACCTCCACCTCCTGGGTTCAAGCGATTCTCATGCCTCAGTCTCCCAAGTAGCTAGGATTACAGGTGCATGCCACCATGCCTGGCTAATTTTTGTATTTTTAGTAGAGACGGAATTTTACCATGTTGGTCAGGCTGATCTCGACCTCCTGACCTCAGGTTCAGGTGATCTGTCTGCTTTGGGCTCCCAAAGTGCTGGGATTACAGGCGTGAGTCAGCCTCTGCTTTTTTCTCATGTCGATCTCATATAATCATAGTGATAATTACATGCTATGATATTTGTGAAATTCATTGTACAAGTACCTGGCAGAATAACTTCTCGATAAATAGTGCTTGGATGATAAAAGTAATAGTAATAATATTCATTAGTAATAATAATGAATAAGTTTATAACAGTGTAATGGAAAAGAGCTTGTACTAATTAGAGGGGTTAGGCTTTGGTAGCTATTACTATGTGACTATTTAGTAGATATTACTGTGTGACCATAAGCAAGTCACTTCACTTTTCTGAGCCAGTTTCCTTCTCTGTAAAATAGGGGAAAAAACTTGATGTGGTGGCTCATGCCTGTAATCCCAGCACTTTGGGAGGCCGAGGCAGGTGGATCCCTTGAGGCCAGGAGTTCCAGACCAGCGTGACCAACATAACCAAACCCCAACTCTGTGGGATATCTAGGCACAGATGTTGAGTAGACACTGATTTATCCGTGCACTCGTTCAGCACACGTTTCTCAGAAAGGGTATTTGGTGATTGAAAGTGCAGACCAGACTCCATAGATTCAAACCTGACTCTGCCAATTTACTGGTTGTGTGGGCAAGTCATTTCACTTCTCTGTCATTATTGATGCATCTGTAAAACGGGGTTGGTAATAACAGCTTCTACCTCTTTGGTTGTTACTGAGGGAGGGGAGGTTAATACATGTATAGACTTTGGAATAGTGCCTGCACTCAGGAAGGACTCAACAGCCATGCTGTGATTGAGTGCCGACTGTATGTGCTGGGCACTATTCTAGGTACTGTGTGACAGGAGTGAAGGCAGCACACAAGCTCCCCACCCTCCTGGAGCTGACATTTCAGCTGGAGAGAATAATAATTGAGTGAGGTAAGTTTCAGGTGGTGATAACTGCTATGAAGAAAAGAATTCATGGAGGGAGGAATAGCATTGGGAAAAATACCTAATGTAAATGACGGGTTGATGGGTGCGGTGGGCCAGCAGGGCACATGTACACCTATGTAATGAGCCTGCATGTTGTGCACATGTACCCTAGAACTTAAAGTATAATTTTAAAAAGAAAGAAAATAACTCAGAGTACAGGGTGAAGTTTAGGCAGGATGGCTCTGAGTGGAGTGAAGGAAGGAGCCGTGTAGGCCTCTGGTGGATGCAGAAGAATGAATGCCAAAGTCCTAAGGAAGGAACAAACTTCCTGCATCGCAGAAAAAGACAGACAGGGACGTGATCACAGCCATGACAAGGTATTTAGATTGTAATTCCAGGTACAGTGGAAACCACAGAAGGGCTTGGAGCACGAAAGTAACGTGATCTGATTGAATTTTTAAAGGGTTACCAGCTGCCGTGAAGAGAACGTAACACACCAAGAATGCAGACAGGTCTGGAATGGATAAAGATCTGAGATTTTTCACCCAGATGGAAAATGGTACAGCAGCAGTGGCTGACATTGCCCAGGGGGTGTATGTAGAATCACAATGATAGGAAAAGGGCAGTTCTGCTTTTGCCTTACCACGTGACCCTGGAGAGTGTCACCTGTCCCTCAGTTCTCGTTTACAACAGAAGGTGGCGCCAGGTGTGATAATTCAAGCATCCCTTTTAACACTCATGTAATCATGTAATGCTGCCAATAAACACTGCCGCAAGGATCTGTTTTACAGTTATGTGCCTTAGAAGCATTTATGAAGCATTTCACATGAATTCTTCTAGTACTTGCTGTGGATTCTAGTACAGCCTGCCCCTGCGGGGCCTGTGCTATGCTGCCTGCAGGGCCTGTGCTATGCTGCCTGCAGGGCCTGTGCTATGCTGCCTGAACTTGGGATGCCAATTCAGCCTCTGTTTTCTCCTCTGTAAGGTAGGGATGATAAAATCTGCTCTGCTTACTTCTCAGGAGTGCATGAAGTATGACATTAGAGAAACCCCTGGTGAAGAGGTTTTGTTTTTTTTTTTTTTTTTTTTTTGAGAGGGTGGCAATGGAGAAAGGGTTTCTTTCTTTCTTTCTTTTTTTTTAAGTTACTTTACATCACAGCTTTTTTTTTTTTTTTTTTTTTTGAGTCAAGAGTCACTATTTTTTGAGTCACTCCATCACTCAGGCTGGAGTGCAGTAGTGTGATCATAGTTCATTGATCATAGATCAATGATAGCTCATGATCATAGATCACTGAGCCTCGACCTCCTGGGCTCAAGCATCCTCCCACCTCCGCCTCCCGAGTAGCTGGAACTATAGGCACATGCCACCATGCCTGGTTAACTTTAAAAAACTATTTGGAGAGACAAATTATGTTCCCCAGGCTGTTCCCAAACTCCTGGGCTCAAGTGATCCTCCACCTCAGCCCCTTGGCTGATTCTTTTGGAACTTTCTTCCTTGTGTGTAAATTTAGGTGTGTTACCTAAATTGTTACTATTTGATTTTTCAGGTTTAAGACTTACCACTATGGAAAATGAGGACTTGGTTTTCTTTTCCACCTGCCTCCATGCCTTTTACAAACCCTTTCTATGACTCATCCTCCCAGTGAAGTTATACTATAATATCAGATCAATAGTCGATATTCATGTTTAAATCCAGGTTTCCATTCCTGGACTTTTCCCCATACCTGTTGAGACGACACTACATATGGCTTCCTTCAAAAACTAGAAGCGTCTGGGAAATGGAGAATTCCAGCATTGCTTCTCCTTCTTAGGGAGGTGGTGGTATGGATAACAGAGAGTTAATAGCACAAGCTTTGGTGTCAGAAGGACTAGAGTGTAATTCCTGGCTTTGCTGGTCCTGGCTGCAAGACTCAAGCCAATTGCTCTCTCTGCCAACTTTGGTTTCTTCACCTATAAAGAGGTGTGAGGTTGTGGCTGGGCACGGTGGCTCACGTCTGTCATCCCAGAACTTTGGGAGGTCAAGCCAGGCAGATCACCTGAAGTCAGGAGTTCAAGACCAGCCTGATCAATATGGTGAAACCCCATCTCTACTAAAAAAATACAAAAATTAGCCAGGCATGGTGGCGTGCGTCTGTAGTCCCAGCTGTTCGGGAGGCTGACTCAGGAGAATTGCTTGAACCCGGGAGGCGGAGGTTGCAGCGAGCCAAGATCGTACCACTATACCCCAGCCTGGGTGACAGAACGAGACTCTGTCTCAAAAAAAAAAAAAAAAAAAGAAAGAAAGAAAAAAAGAGGTGTGACGTTGCATGGAAGCGTCTTAGGCCTGAAACATAGTAAATGATCAATTAAAATGAGCTCTTATATTCTGCCCCTATCCTGCAAAGAAAACAACTTTTATTGAGAGATTACTCAGTCAGCACATAATACTGCCTTATTTCTTCTTCCACCACACTCACTACATTTTCCCATGCTACAGAGGAAAACAAGGCATTCAGAGTGGCTCAGCGACCTGCTGAGGACACACAGCAATAAAAGTAGGGGAGCAGTGGTGTGCCCCTGTAATCCCAGCTACTTAGGAAGCTGAGATGGGAAGATCCCTTGAGCCGGGAAGGCAGAGATTGCAGTGAGCTGAGATTGCGCCACTGCACTCCAGCCTGGGTGACAGAGCAAGATCCTGTCTCACAAAGGAAAAGAAAGAGTAGGGGCAGGATTCCCATTGAGGATCTGCTCATCTGACTTCTGGAACAAAGAAGTGGAGCTCAAGGCCCCTGACATATGGCCCAGAAAGTCTTTCTTGGACTGGGCTGGGGACTGGCGTGTCCTAGCTGGCTGGACCTCACAGGGCACACGTGGAGGAGACTCAGCATCTGGAAAGTAGGGTGTTACTCCCTACTCATCTTACCTTGAGCTAGCTTTCCAGTGAGTTTTCAGCTTCAGTGCACAATACATACACGATCTGGAAAGCCTCAAGCTGCAAATCTGGTTTAAAGAGGTCCTGTGTGAGTTGTGTCTCCAGAAACTTGGCAGAAATGAAGTCTTTCTGGAGGAATCTACCTTTGAGGTCTCAAAGAATTCCCACAGGATAAAGTTTTAAGGCACCTGAGCTCACAGTCAAAAATTACAAAATAAAAGGGAAGCAAGGCCTGATAAGTGAGAGTCAACTGAAATGACAGAGAATGCAACAAAACCCACACAGCCTAAGATTTCCAAGGACAGAAAAACAAGAATGTCAAATAAGTATGTTAAATATATTGTTCAGGGATGAACACATATGTGGCTAAACAGTAACGCAATGCAAAGAACTGACAAGAATAAATTTTAAGTTGTTGGCTCTGAGGGGGAAGGAAAGGGAAATGACATCATAGAAACACAGAAAGATTCACAGATCATATTAATATCCTGACAGCAAGCGCTCATACATCCACCACCCACGTTAATTTCACAAGTGTTTGCTGTGTTGTTATTCTTTGTATTTTCAACATGTCTTATAAATATTATTTTGCTGTCTATGGTTTCATAAACACAATAAAAATATAGCTTGGGGCTGGTTCATTCTGATTGCTTGCATGAGTGAGTCCACCTTCTCCCTAACCACCAGACTTCTTACGTTGGGTAAATACACGGTTGCACAATTTTTTCGTCCTTTTTCTAAGCTGGGTGGAGAATGTCTTCCCCACGTGTTTCCAGTAAATTCAGATGTTGCTTTCTCTGCCCATAGTTTCCTTAGGCAGAGGGAATAAATTCCCCTGCTGGCTGCCTAGAACACTTGTTTAAAAACCAATCTCTTATCAGAACTGCCTGTTTCCTTGTCTGTCTCCCCTACTGGGTCATTGGGCCTCAATGGCTAGGGCTATGTGTTAGTCATCACTGTGTCCCCAGCGCCTGGCCCTCTTGTAAGAATCAATATGTATTTGCTACATGGGACCCAAACTCACTGCCAACCCTCCTGAACCATTTAACTAAAATGCATTAGTTTCTTTCTGCAGTTAGAGTCCAGGCCTCAGAATACACTGAGGGGCCAGGAGCAGTGGCTCACATCTGTAATCCCAGCACTTTGGGAGGCTGAGGTGGGAGGATTTCTTGAGCCCAGGAGTTGGAGAACAGCCTGGGCAACATAGCAAGACTCCATTTCTACAAAAAAAAAATTTTTTTTAATTAGCTGGGCATGGTGGCGCATGCTTGTAGTCCCAGCTACTTTAGAGGCTAAAGTGGAAGAATCGCTTGAGTCCAGAAGTTCAAGGCTGCAGTGAGCTGTGATTGAACCACTGCACTCCAGCATGGGCAACCGAGCAAGACCTTATCTCTAAATAACAACAAAAAAATACACCCAGGTCTTTATTATTATTATTATCACCTTTCCAACAGCAACAGCATTACCTGAGGTATGGCACATTCTGGGAAGGGTCTCTTGAGAACCAACAGAAAAAAGGGCAGATGGGCAGGACAGTTTCCCGTGCTCTTCAACATCCCTCAAATTCAGTCGTCTTCTCTATCACACGGCCACAGCCTCAGCCCAGGCCTCCTCACCAGCTCTCAGCTGCCCTGCAGCAGCCTCCTTGCTGTTCCTCTCTACACCACCAGCCCCAGGAACCCATCCACAGCAAGGTCCTACATCCTGCACCCCTTCCCTACCCCATCCCTCTGACCTCTTCCGTGTTTCCATGGCACTTTTATCAGCCGTGCAAACCCATTTACACATCCTTAAAATCCCCTCCGAGTCTTGCCTTATGCTCTTCTCCCAGTTAGTACCCGCTCCCCTTCTCAACTGACAAGAAGAGTCCTTACTCTTCTTTGGGACTCAGCCTGGGCTCAGCAGCTCTGGAAAGCCCTGCATAACTTTCCCTGGCTGAGTACCCCCAATTCTGTTGTAAACTGAAAATAAAGTCCTAAGTCCCCCACTGACTAAACAGAACCCCCACTTGGCCAAGGGGACCCCAGAAAACTTTAAAATCTTACTTCCCAGCCATGATGGGATGGGAGGTCAGACACACCACTTTATACAAGAAAGAAAGTATCCTTTCCTTTTTCAAATGTATAAATCGTGAGGATTTTTTTCCAGTTAACGTTGTACATTCCGTCCCTTTCCCTATGTGAAGTGCAAGAACATCATTATCATTGTTCTTGCAAGGAATCTGTTAGCCCCACATTTACAGGGGGCCTTCCCAGTTCCCTCCATCCAAGGACCCCAGAAGGCATGTCTTTGTGGGCCCTGGACTTAAAGGGAGGCATGGATTCAGGTCAGCCTCAGGTGGTCCATAGGTTTGTGGGAACATGCGAAGGGCACTGGAAGAGACGTCTTCATAAGGTTGGTGCAATGGGGAACTTACCCACTTAAGGCAGGAACTCCAGTGGAAAACTATGGAAAAGTTCAGTAGCATGCCAGGTTTTCTGGGAATTCAGCTCGTTACATACTATGGCCCACTCTTGTGCACATTTTTAAACCTATAGACAAATTACAGCATGGAAAATTCAGAGCTCAAATGGGCAACCTGCAATTACAGAATTAAATGCAGAGTCTTCTAAAGCTCTCTTTTTCACCTGCTTTGAATCGCCTGTTACTTAGCTACTGGTATTGAAATAAAAATCACTGTTTAAGGTACTACTAATTCAGAGCTATTTGGAGATTTTTTTTTCTTCTTCTTCTTATTTTTTGTTTGTTTTAGAAACAAGGTTTCACTTTGTCACCCAGGCTGGAGTGCCCTGGAGTGATCATGGCTCACTGCAGCTTCAAACTTCTAGGTTCAAGGGATCTTCCCACCTCAGCCTTCTGAGTAGCTGGGACCACAGGCGCATGCCACTATGCCTGGATAGTTTTTTTTTTATTTTTTGTAGAGACGAGGTCTTGCTATGTTGCCCAGGCTGGTCTTGAACTCCTGGGCTCAAGCGATCTTCCTGCCTCAGCCTCCCAAACTGCTGGGATTACAGTCATAAGCCAGTGCACCCAGCCCCAGATTTTGTTTTTCTAATAGAGTTCTGCTAGTTCTATTAATAGCTAAAATGTAAACACTGAAAACTCATTTGAAACTAAAGAGGGGAAAAGCAAGTAAAAGAGGTTTTTAAAAATTAAACTACCATTGAAACTGGTTTACCCACAATTTTGGTCCACAGCCTTCATTGGATTACCTATTGGGGAAAACAAAGTTTAGCCATGTAAATAGGTTCCAATTTGTCAAAAATATAATTTGGATTCAACCATCTTTTGTAAACTGGTAAGTTTGTGTTGCTGTCTCATGGCTAGAGTTCCGAGGTAAAAAAGATAGGGCCTTTGTGCACGTACCCATGTGTTTAACTGAAGGTTCTTATCTAGGTGAACAGGCTATTAAAACAATTAACAAGGAAATAACTTGAAATGATGACTAGTTTTGTCTAATATCTCAGTTCTCCTAGTCATCTAAACTCCTAAAAATAGAGTAAATGTAAATGAGATAAATGCTTGAAGGTAAACTTTTTGTTTAGTTTAAAAATCTGACAATTCTTTAAAATGCTCATTGGACATCTGGGTGATGTCCAATTAAGAAAGGGTTATGATATGGGGAAACATTGCTAAGAATTGTGGAGTCGTTCTCATCTATGAAATCCTGCTAACTGAGTACAAAGCCCTAGTTGATAACTCTTTCCTTCAACTTTAATGTCAGCTCCTGTAATTATTTTTTCCCTCGAGTTCTAACCACTGCTGTGGCCGGTTGCTAAAACATTTTATTTCAAAGGTCTAGAAAATCAATGATTTTCTCCAGGATAACTTGATTCTGTACTCAGACTCAGTTCAGCATTGCTTGCATCCCAATTTTTTGCTAAAATTTAAGGTTACTAAGAAGAAAAATTCTAGTTAATATATAATCCTTTTTTTTTTCAGAGCAGGTGTGGAAGTTTATTTTTAAAGGCTTTAGAACAGTAAAGAAAGGAAAATACACTTGGAAGAGCCCCGAGTGGGCACCAAGGTCAAGTGCCTATAATTTTGTATATAAAAAATGTGCCAAAGATGATGTGCCTTTTTTTCCCCCAAGCTGGAGTCTTGCTCTGTCATGCAGGCTGGAGTGCAGTGGCACGATCTCGGCTCACTCTAACCTCTGCCTCCCAGGTTCAAGAGATTCTCTGGTCTCAGCCCCCTGAGTAGCTGGAATTACAGGTGTCCACCACCATGCCTGGCTAATTTTTGTATTTTTAGTAAAGATGGGGTTTCACCATGTTGGCCAGACTGGTCTCAAATTCCTTACCTTGTGATCCACCTGCCTCGGCTTCCCAAAGTGCTGGGATTACAGGTGTGAGCCACCGCGCCCAACCAGATGTGTCTTTTTTTAAAAAAAGAAGAATTATAAGAAAGACATAAAATATGTTCTTTATTGAAAAATAAAGTCTAATTCAGAGGTTATTTAAAGGTTATTTATAAAATAAGATAGGAACCAGTAAGTAGGAGAGACAGATGTGAAGAAAGTTATGAATATGAAGATGAATTTTTGGTAAAAAAAAAAAAAAGTTATAAAGAAAGGAGAATAATTTTGTATGAGAAAGGATTTTGTATGGCAAATTTTTGTCCTAAAGTAAAATGACTGGTTAAGAAAGAGGCAGTATTGGGCAAATCAGAAAGTCCAAGTTGCAAATGGTCTGTGTAAGTCATGATAATGTTCATGAAAGGGAGTTTATGAAAGGAATTTTGTACATGATTATGTTGGCTATAATTAAAGGGAAATTATTTATGATAGTCTCTCTAATAATTGAGCTTTTATATTAAAAGTACAATACTGCAAAACTAAAAAGTATTGGTTAAAAGAAGGTTTTCTTAAAATATTAATTTGCTCTTAATAAAATTAAAAGAGGTTTTGACTTTTAATTCCATTACCTGGTTCTTTTTGAAAACTTCTCAGATTTATACCTCAGAAGTTCAACTTTTGCTGTATCTTGCTGCTTTCAACCTTTTCTTCCCTTTCAGCCTGAGTTGATAACTTTTTTCCTCAACTTTTTCATAAGCTCTTGTAATTTTTTTTTTACTCCAGGTCTAAATGCTATTATGGCCTGGTGCTAAAATATTTTATTTTGAAGGCCTAGAAAAGCAATGTTTTTCTCCAGGATAGTTTGATTCTGTAACTCTTGGCTTTTCTTGAGATGTCTGAATTGTTCCATGTAACCAGGAAACTTCTAGTTTCTAGTTTCCTTTATAATATAATATATGTTCATAACCCTGGCCATGTTCTTCCTGTGTCTGATTAATTCAAATACCCTTTGCATTAGGTTTGACTTCCAGGTTATCTAAATGGGTTTCCCATAAGGAAAAGCAATCACACTGCAGAAGGTTTTTCTTTGCCGTTTGGTGACTGGCCTAAGAAATAGATTTTACTTTTTTTTTTTTTTGAGATGGAGACGGAGTCTTGCTTTGTCCCCCAGGCTGGAGTGTAGTGGCGTGATCTTGGCTCACTGCAGCCTCCACCCCTTAAGTTCAAGTGATTCTCCTGCCTCAGCCTTGAGAGTAGCTGGGATTACAAGCTTGCACCACCATGCCTGGCTAATTTTTGTATTTTTAGTAGAGATGAGGTTTCACCAGGTTGGCCAGGCTGGTCTCGAACTCCTGAACTCAGGTGATCCGCCAGAGAAACTTCCAGAAGCTAAGGGAGGGGCATGGAACAGATTCTTCATCACAGCCCTCAGGAGGCACCCACCCTGCTGACACTCTAATCTTGAACTTCTGACCCCCCAAACTGTGAGAGAATAAATTTCTGTTGTTTAAGCCACCCAGTTGGTGGTATTTTGTTGCAGAAATCCTAGGATAGCTTTGCAAAATATTCTCTCTTAATCTATGATGAGCTTATGAGGCAAGAAATATCTTCGGGTTGTAAATAAAAAACTGAGGCCCGGAGAGGTTAAATAACTTGCCCAGGGTCTCAGAACTAGGAAGTGATAGAATTGGGACTCAAATGATGTCTTCTTGACTCCAAATCTTAGGCTCTTACCAGTTCTTATGGGATGGGGAATAGGGGCAATTTGACAAATAATGAAACTACTTGCTTGTTTCTTCTTCACTTCTGTTACAGATTGATTTCTGTGGGTTAATCTCAGTAATTTACAGCCTACTCTAGTTCTGTATAGTCCCCCCACGGGTCCAACAGGGTTATAAAGACGCTCACCAACAATCTTTGCCTGCTTCAGTTATGTATTGCTGCATGGCAGCAAACCATCCTAAAGCTGGTGTAAAATAGCAATCATTTTATTAGACTCTTGGATTCTATGGGTCAGAATTTTAAACAGGACACAAACATGAGAATGGTTCGTTTCTGTTCCATGATGCCTTAGGCCTCAGCTAGGAAGACTCAAACAGCTGGGGGTGACTCAATGCCTGGGAGCTGGAATCAGCTGGTGCCTTCTTCATTCACATGGCTGGCACCTGGGCTGGAATGACTGAAAGCCTGGGCTCAGCTGGGATTGCTGACCGTAGTGCCTACATGTGGCTTCTCTATGTGCCTTGGGCTTCTTTACAACAAGGCAGTCTCAGAATAGGCAGGCTTCTTCCATGGCAGCCCAGGGCTCCAAGAGCTAGTGTTCCAGTTAAAAGGGTAGAAACTGCACTATCATTTATGATCTAGCCTTGGAAGCCATATAGCATTACATCTACTAGACTCTCTTGATTAAAGCAATCACAGACCTACTCAGATTCAAGGAATGAGATATAAACCCCACTTCTCTATAGGAAGGTGATATGGTTTAGCTTTGTGCCTCTATCCAAATCTCATCTTGAATTGTAATCCCCAGGTGTTAAGGGAGGAACCTGGTGGGAAGTGATTAAATCATGGGGGTGGTTTCCCCCATGCTGTTCTCATGATAGTGAGTGAGTTCTTACGAGATCTGATGTTTTTATAAGTATTAGGAAGTTCCTCCTTCATTCACTCTTCTCTTTCCTGCTGCCTTGTGAAGAAGGTGTCTGATTCCCCTTCTGCCATGATTGTAAGTTTCCGTGATTGTAAGTTTCTGCTATGACTGTAAGTTTCCTCCCCAGCCATGCAGAACCATGAGTCAATTAAACCTCTGTCTCCATAAAGTACGCAGTCTCAGGTATTTATAGCAATGAGAACTGACGAATATAGAGGGGTGTAAAACAATTGTTGTCATGTTTAAAAACTGCCACAACACTCTTGGCCTCAGGGTAGGAAAATCTCATGAGTCTCATGCTTCCCTTTGGGATGAATATGGCTTTCATGGCAGCTTTGTGGGTACCCATCCTTTCCATCCTAGGAAGGACCAGAAAAATGGGGTTGTCATCCTGCTAGCAGATGAATTAGTAACCACGGAAATGAGTCCAAGCTCATACTACTCACTGCATGACATCCAGTAAGTTGAGAGACAAGGTATTGCGGTATAGAAGGCGACTTTATTTCAGAAAGCCAACATACTGAGAAGATGGTAAACTAATATCCTAAAGAAACATCCCAAGTTAATAGAATTGTAGGCTCTTTTTATGTTGGGAAGGGGAAGAGAAAAGGGGATGAGATCAAGAGGTGATCAATGATCACACACATCTGGGTGGCAGTGAGGGTCCAAGGGGGTGTGGTGAAACTTCTTTGTCTTTGGTCAAGTCACAATGCTCCTATAAATCATCTTTAACATAATATTGTTACTTATGTATACACCCTCCTTATCTCCTCAGGGGTTAATTTGGGGAAGGGACTATTAGCAACCTTGCTTTAAACTATAAACTAAATTTCTCCCACAGTTAGCTCAGCCTAGGTGTAGAAATGAGCAAAAGCATTTAACCTAAAATGTATCACCACAGGAGTGGGGTAGGAGTTTGCAGCAAAATGGACCTAGTTTTTGCTAAGCCTCCTTTTTCACTGCTACAACCTCACAGCTTCTCCCTGTGACTTTATCTTAGAGTGGTAAGTCTAATAAATCAGACCTGTGTCCCGATGTGATGGACTGATCAGTACCCAGTAATTCATGATCTTTTGCCTAATAAAAGGAACCACTACTATCAATCCTTTGCTAAGACAACTGCAAAAATCCTCTTACTACTGGTCCAGTTTCCATAGCTGGGCTCTTACAATGCATTCTTCAGAGCTGCCAGAGGGGTTTTCAAAAATTATAAATCAGATGATTTCATCCCCCAATCTCCCAGCTTTTACTAGCCTATGACTTCCCATTGCACATAAAAGATATATGGCTTTTCATAGCCTTCAGGGCCCTTCATGATCTTGTTCTTGCCTACCTCTTTGATTTCATCTCCCTTGATTTTAACTCTGCTCCAGCTATACTGGTTCTCTTACTTTTCTTGGCATTCATCAGGCTTGTTCCCGCCTTAGGATCTTTGGACTTGCTTTAACCTTTTTCTGTAACACTCAGCCCCAGATGATGTTGTAGATTGATGTTACACATCATTCAAGTCTCAGCTCAAATGTCACCTCCTCAGAAAGCCCTTTCCTGTGCTCTCCAACTCCTGACTTATAATTTTATGACCTTGCTTTATTTTCTTTTTTGCATTTATCCATATCTGCAATTATATTTTCTATTTACTAACTTATTTGCTTATTTTCTTTACTCAAGAGTATGGTCCATGAGAGTAAATAGTCTTCTTCATCTGATTGATCACTGTTCTGGTTATCTATTGCATGTGTAATGCAGCGCCCCAAAACTTAGCGGCGTAAAACAAAAAGTTATTATCTTTCATGGTCTTATGGGTTGACTTGGATTAGCTGGTGGTTCTTGCTTGGGTTGTCTCATGAGATTGCAGTCAGCTGTTGTCTGGGACTGCTGTCATCTGAAGGCTTGATTGAGATGGATGTCCAAGATGGCTCCCTCCAAGATTAGCATCCTGAGGCTGGCTGTTGGCTGAAAGCTCAGCTGGGGATATCAATAGGAGCACACATATGGCTTGGGCATCTCACAGCCTACTGGCTGAATTCTAAGAGGGAATGCTCCAAGAGGCAGGAAATGGAAGCTGCCAGGTCAGTTAAGGCTGCCCCCTGCAACTGGCACCATGTTACTTCTGTCATATTCTATTTATCAAAGCAGTCAGAAGACTTGCCCAGATTCAAGTGAGTAGAGAAGTAAGCTCTGCCTCTTGACGGGGGTTGCTAGGTCATATTACAGAAAAGTTGTGGGTTCAGAGATATTGGCATGACCATCTTTAGGAAATACAGTCTGCCACACAGTCTCTCCAACATCCTCGACAGTGTCAAATGTGTTGTAGGACACAATAAATATGTGTTGAAGTAGTAAATTACTCCTTGAGGGAGGAGGGAAAAAACTTTCTGCAGAAGAAAATTTCCAGTACACAGGTTGAAGCCATTTAATCTTTTTTAACCCTAGCCCTCAGCGTTGGATAATAAAAAATGGGCCGGGCGCGGTGGCTCAAGCCTGTAATCCCAGCACTTTGGGAGGCCGAGACGGGCGGATCACGAGGTCAGGAGATCGAGACCATCCTGCCTAACATGGTGAAACCCCGTCTCTACTAAAAAAAATTACAAAAAACTAGCCGGATGAGGTGGCGGGCACCTGTAGTCCCAGCTACTCGGGAGGCTGAGGCAGGAGAATGGTGTGAACCCGGGAGGCGGAGCTTGCAGTGAGCTGAGATCCAGCCACTGCACTCCAGCCTGGGCGACAGAGCAAGACTCCGTCTCAAAAAAAAAAAAAAAAAAAAAAAAGTACATAACTTACATCTTGCAGATTCTGCACCAAAACAGACTTTTCCTATGCATTCTGGGGGAAACCTGACTGTCAGCATCTATGTACTGGCCACTAGGGGCTGTTGAGAAAGAAGACTCTGGGGTGAGCTTGATCAAGGAACGTTGGATAAGACAATGAGCCCAGGGAAGGTTTGTGCAGCATGAAGTAAGGAATGTAGCTGGAAATAAAAGTTGGAATCAGTCAAAAAGGCAGGCTAAGGAGTTCAGCCTTTATCCTGAAGGCAGTGAAGAGCCAGTAGAATTTACACTCAAGGAAATAACTCAAAAAGTGCACTGTTCTAGGAAGAGTATTTGGTTTGGGGCTGGACCTGAGCCACTTCAAATAGAGAAGCTTTGCTTTTCATGGGTTTTTGTGCTGAGACCATGTGTATTCTTTTTTTAATGAGGATTTGGTTTGAACAGTATTGCATGTATGCCACGAGGACCTTAATTGGGAGTTAGAAGAGAATGAGAGCTAAGAGAAGGCCACTGGATTTGGAAATGAGGAACTTGGTGGTTACATTGGTATAGGGAGTAAAATCTCTTTGGTTACTCTCAACAGAAACCAACTCTGGCTATTGTAAACCAAGAAGAAATTTATAAAAATGGTGTGGGGGATGTAGTGGGCATCCATTCTCCTTTCCTAATAATATCTTTAAGTTAGCCAGAGTTGAATTCTACTGCTTGCACCCAATCGCACTAATTGATTTAGTTTAGCTCTCAGAACTGAAGGGAAAGCTAAAAGAACACAGCTTGGAAAGAATGATAAAGTCAGAACTGAGTTCTTCCCAGGACACCTCTGAGTTAGCTCCATACATTTTCAGGTCTTTTATGAT
Organism: Papio anubis; assembly: GCF_008728515.1. NCBI lineage: Eukaryota > Metazoa > Chordata > Mammalia > Primates > Cercopithecidae > Papio > Papio anubis. The sequence goes on from NC_044991.1 coordinate 72,673,713, forward strand.
TCATTGCTCAAGATTACAGTTCTAGGAACAGTATCTGATTGGTGACTCTGCCTGGGGGTAGGGCAGACACTTTAATTGACAGTCTGCCTGGTCCCACCTGTCTTGATTTGGAGGAAGAGTTATTTCCTCCAAAGCAAACTCAGGGTGGTTTATCAGAAAAAGGACAAACGGATGTGAGGTGACAAAACAAAACAGTCAGTATATCCAAAGAGAGGTTTCCATGGAATGAAAGGAAGTTTGACTGGGTCCAAAAGTCTAGCAGGAGAGGCCCATTGCATGATTAAAGACACCTTTTTTGTTCCTGGAAATTTCTTAAATATTCACCGTTAATTTGTTTACAGTCATTTTAGAGTGGGCATGTCTACAGCTACCTGACATCACCTACCACTATAAACTTTTCCTTCTTTCCTTTCTGCTTCTTTTCTTCCTCCTCTTCCCTGATATATATATTTTTTACACTCATGAAGTCATGTACAAAACTTTGGATGCATCATCTATGTTAACTTCAGATACAGCTGTGTAAATGTGTATAATATTGAAATAACCAGGACAACACAAGTAATTTGGCAAGAGTCTTCCCTCTGATTTACCGGCTGTGTTTCCTCCAGTAAGTCACTTTGCTTAGCTGAATCTCTGTTTCTTAACCTGTAAAATGGGAGTAATAATACTTAATCCATAAGACTGTTAAATAAATGTAAACTACCTTTCACCAAACACTTACTATGTGCCCTCCTGGGGTCAGGTGAGCACTGTGAATGGAAGTAGTTGCAGAGAGGGGGGATGGTGGTGGTAGGGATTATGGGAAACTGGGGGGAATGCTTCTCTCATAGAAAAAGAGTAGCTCTATTTAGGTTCTGGTTTTCAAAGTATGGTCCCCAGCCCTGCAGCACTGGCATCACCTGGAAACCTGTTAGAAATGCAAATTCTCAGGTCCCACCACAGACCTACTAATCAAAATTCTGGGAACAGGGATCCTGCAATCTGTATTTTAACAAGCTTTCCAAGTGATTCTGATGCATGCTTAGGCCGGGTGCAGTGGCTCACACCTGTAATCCCAGCATTTGGAGAGACCATGACGGGTGGATCACCTGAGGTCAGGAGTTCAAGACCAACCTGGCCAATATGGTGAAACCCTGTCCCTACTAAAAATACAAAAATTAGCCGGATGTAGTGGCACCTGTAATTGCAGCTACCAAGAAGACTGAGGCAGGAGAATCGCTTGAACCTAGGAGGTGGGGTAAGGGAAGGGGAGGAGAGGGGAGGGGAGGGGAGGAGAGGGGAGGGGAGGAGAGGGGAGGGAAGGGAAGCCTGGGGGACAGAGCAAAACTCAGTCTCAAAAAAACAAAAAACAACCAAATAATGATCTGATGCATGCTCAGTTTTGAGACACGCTGCTCTAGCTGATGGTTGTTATATGTAAGATTGTAAGACTGTGTTGCCAGATCTTTTACTTTTTCCAAGAGAAGCTAGAGGTTTATTTTTATATGAAATTCCCTACTTTTAAATCTTGGCAACTAATTTAAAATTTCAAAACATACTGTGTAGTTAATAATGTATGTGCTCTAGCCAGATTTGCAACCTCTGATTTATGCTTTTTCCTTTAAACCTTATAATAATCTTATAAAACCCTTATAATCCTCCAAGACTGTTAGGATGATATACAGTTTATGCAGGAAGAAGATGCCGGTCAGAAAAGTGAAGTGTTTCTCTAAGTCACATAGCCAGAAAGTGGCCATGGATGCATTGTCCCTGATTGGGCATGGATGCATTTGGTTCTAAAGCCTCTGCCCTTTTAAATGATGTAAAGAGAATATATGTAACTATACCTAGCACAGAACTTGGCACCACAGAAGCTAAACATCTGATGCCATTGACTGATGAAAATTCCTTCCCCATCCTTCTGCCTGGCCCTGCCACCCTCCCTCAGTCTGCATTCCTGTAAGAGAATGCAGACTTATTTCCGGAGCACTCACGGCCATTGATCCAGTACCTCTCACGGGTCAGGCCTGGAGTCCCTGTGTCAATCGTGTGGATCTACTCAATGCTCCCAGTGAGTACATGGTTGTTCCATGGCAGGAACATTGCATTTGTGTTCTCACTGAAGTCCCACATAGGTGTCATTTTCACTGATGATGTGGCAGCTCAGATCCGGGAGAGGATTCATTCTAGAGCCCTCAGGTGGGAAGTGGTGGGGGTGGGAGTCAGACCCCAGACTCTGTCACCCCTTCAAGACCAGTGCTGGAGGGCCCCTTTTGACGACTTTCTCTTCACCAAGCGTCTTGACCTGCATATGTTACACAGTAGGCAGCCAGTGAATATTTACAATGGAATGGAAAAAACGAGTGCCTGGAGGGAGACACCTGGGTTCAAAACCTTATTTGTACAGCTTTGCAGGGGACCTTGTGGTGGAGGTGCGGTCCTAAATCCCTGAACACCCAGTTCCTTTGTCATATACAGCTGATAACAGTAACTCTCCGGTCAGAGGTTTGCTGGGATGATTCCTTGAGACAAGGAGCACAGAGCCTGGCACAGTCAGCCCTGATCAGGGGCCGGTAGGACAAAGAAAGGGCGGCAGAAACACACACCCAAATGGCTTGAGACTGGTAGGTGCTTCACCTTCCTGGGCCTGTTTCTGGTGAAGAGGGTTTGTTTATCAATAATAAGTGCTACTTCTGTAGACCCTACTATGTGCTCTGTATCACTACCCTAGCCCTCCATCAAGGGGGATCTGCCCTCTCATCTGGCTAACCCCAAATAGAACCCTTTAACTCGAATGCTCTACTGCCTCCCTGCGGGCCCTGCCCCATCCGCCTCAACCCCCGACTGGGGACACTCTGGAGAAACCTCGGAGTCTTGGAATAGAAACCCAGGAGCCCTGAGCCTTGGCCCTCAGGCCCCAGGAGGGAGGTCAGGAGGGAGGAGTGGACAAGGGTCCGGCCGCAGCCGGTCATGTCCTGGAAGCTGCTTTAAGTTCCTGGTTCCCACCGGGGCCAAGAGTGATACCTGATCCTGGGGGATTGTGAAATGACCTCAGGTGGCAGCCCGCCCCCGGGGCCTGCGAAGCCCTCCACCCTCCCCTTCCCCGCTCAGCTCCACCCCTACCCCACGCCCCCTCCCGCGCGCGCGGTTAAATCCCCGCACCTGAGCAGCGGCTCACACCTGCACCCCGCCCCGGCATAGCACCATGCCTGCCTGTCGCCTAGGCTCGCTAGCCGCGGCCCTCCTTGGCCTGCTGCTGTTCGGCTTTACCCTAGTCCCAGGTGAGTGGGGCGGGGAGACGCCCAGCGCCCAGAGGGGCCGAGCCACGAGCTCCAGGATGGAGCCAGGCGGAGGCGTAGCCTCTGGAGGCCGGGGAAGTGGGAATTCCTGGGTCGGAAGTGGCGGAGACCCTTGGAGCCTAGGGTGTGGGGTCCAATGTGCTGGAGGTGGAGAGACCACTGATGGCTGAAATTTGGGAGGGTTCTGTGCTGAACGAAGACACTCCGTGGCTGCAGTGGGCTGGGGGTGGGGGCTGCTCTGCCTCGACCGCGGAAGCTCCTAGACACTCAGCTGTGCCGGGTCCCCTAGGGCTGAGATCCGAGGGCCCCGACGCCAAGGGTTAGGAAGCTCTGGTATTCCCAGGGGCTAGGGACTCCTCCTGGTCTGGAAGTGGGAGTCTCTGGGGGCAGTAAGGGGACTCCTAGGGCCAGAGACTGAGAATTCCTTGGAGTTAAGCTTTGGAGCAGGAGGTGGCCATCCTCTGGGGCTGGCGCTACGCCCCACCCTCCACTGTCACGGGCCTGCCCTTCCAGGCACAGGAGCAGAGAAGACGGGCGTGTGCCCCAAGCTCCAGGCGGACCAGAACTGCACGCAGGAGTGCGTCTCGGACAGCGAATGCGCGGACAACCTCAAGTGCTGCAGCGCGGGCTGCGCCACCTTCTGCTCTCTGCCCAATGGTAACTCCACCACGGCCGAGCGGGGATGGGGCGGGGCTGCGCTGGGCTGGGAGGAGGCGGGAGGGCCTGGGTTCCGGGAACAGGGGCGCCCCAGGACCCAGGGACCCCCGGGAAAGTCAAGACGGATGAAACCAGATCCGCCAGTGCTCTCCCTCGCATGGTCCCGGGGGAGACAAAGGCCTCGTTGAAGCGCAGCCAAGGGGGGGTCCCCACCCCTAGCTGGATTCGAGTCTCTGGTGCATGACGGGCTTCCGGGCACGCACAGCCGGGACATTGTTCCCCGCGGCCTGTGGACCCGGGGCGGCAGTTTCCTTCTCGGACTGGCCGGAGCCTGCCCTGCGGGAAAGCCCGGAGCCTGGGGCTCTCACATCTCCTCTTGGAGTCCCTCCCTGGGGGCCTCCCCCAGCCCTGGGGGAAAGACCGGGAGGGCCTGGCCTGGCAAGATTTTCCCCAATTCCTCTGTCCAGGTGGAAAGGAACTTTACAGATTTAGGAAAGTGTCCCGCTCATCTTAAAGATGTGGAAAGGAGCATCGGCGAGAAAAAAATTGTTCTTGCCCAAGGTCACAAGGCCATCCCATGGCTGCAGGAGTCATAGTGAGGGTTCAGCTTTTGCCTTTCGGGTCAGCTGGCTGAGTGATTTGAAGAAAGCGAGGAATCCTCCCCGGACACTGTATCACCCTTTGTTGTCTTTCAGTCAATCGCTTCCACTCTAAGGATTGAGTGAGCGCGAGCTGGGGACTCCTTCAAAGGTGCTTGCTGGAGCTGCAGTGTCTCCACCAGGCTGATCAGAGCAGGGGGTGGCTTAGGCAGCATGGAACCTCAGCTTCTCGTTCTCCAGAGGGAACTGCTGAGTTTTAGAGGCAGGGATAGGACCTGGAGAGAACCAAGGTACTGTAATGATGTTCTTTCCCGGAATACAGTCCCTGTGACTTTTCCTCTTTGTTATTTCCCTGAAGATGTCAGCACAGGCTGGGAAAGTTTGTAATACGGTGACCCCCAGACACCGACCAGCAGGGAAGTGGTAAGTGGAGGGGGACTGGCAGCCCACCAAGGGCAGCTTCAAGGTCAGGAGTCCCCTCCTCTGGGCCAGGGAGAGGAGGACCAGAAGGAGAGGAAGATTTGGAGAGAAAGCAGGCAGCAGGTAGATGAGAGAGGTGGAGGAGCAAAGGAGGGAGTCTTTGCTGTTTGATGGATGAAGAATTTGTTCCCTTATCTCAGATGGACAGACTGAGGCAGGAAGAGGGACAAGGTCAGATGGCCTCCTGTGCCAGGGGGGAAGCTTGGAGGTTTGAATCCTAGTTCTGCCATTTTCTAGTTGTGTGATCCTGACCATGTTGTTTTACCTCTCTGAGCCTCTGCTCTAAAATGGGAATAATTCCAAATTCTATAGGATTGTCATGATGACTAAATGAAATAATGCATGTAAAGTGTCTATTAGTGGGAAGATACTCCATACACAGTGACTTGTTTTGATCATAAATGGTTCCCTATTTATTCCCAGGACAGCCCAATATTGAAGGCTCCTACTCCTTTCAAGAGAATGAATTTCTTTGTATTAGGAAGTCAAGACTGTCGGCAACTTTTTAATTTTTTTTTTTTTTTTTATTATACTTTAAGTTCTGGGGTACATGTGCAGAACGTGCAGGTTTGTTACATAGGTATACATGTGCCATGGTGGTTTGCTGCATCCATCAACCCGTCATCTACATTAGGTATTTCTTCTAATGCTATCCCTCCCCTAACCCCCAACCTCCCTGACAGGCCCTGGTGTGTGATGTTCCCCTCCCTGTGTCCATGTGTTCTCATTGTTCAACTCCCACTTATGAGAACATGCAGTGTTTGGTTTTCTGTTCTTGTGTTAGTTTGCTGAGAATGATGATTTCCAGCTTCATCCATGTCTCTGCAAAGGATGTGAACTCATCATTTGTTATGGCTGCATAGTATTCCATGGTGTATACGTGCCACATTTTCTTTATCCAGTCTATCATTGATGGGCATTTGGGTTGGTTCCAAGTCTTTGCTATTGTGAACAGTGCTGCAATAAACATACATGTGCACGTGTCTTTATTGTCAAATGATTTATAATCCTTTGGGTATATAGCCAGTAATGGGATTGCTGGGTCAAATGTTATTTCTTGTCCTAGATCCTTAAGAATCATCACACTCTCTTCCACAATGGTTGAACTAATTTACACTCCCACCAACAGTGTAAAAGCGTTCCTATTTCTCCACATCCTCTCCAGCATCTGTTGTTTCCTGACTTTTTAAGGATCTCCATTCTAACTGGTGTGAGATAGTATCTCATTGTTGTTTTGATTTGCATTTCTCTAATGACCAGTGATGATGAGCTTTTTTCGTTTGTTGGCTGCATAAATGTCTTCTTTTGAGAAGTGTCTGTTCATATCCTTCGCCCACATTTTGATGGGGTTTTTTCTTGTAAATTTGTTTGAGTTTCTTGTAGATTCTGTATATTAACCCTTTGTCAGATGGATAGATTGCAAAAATTTTCTCCCAATCTGTAGGCTGCCTGTTCGATCTGATGCTAGTTTTTTTTTGCTGTGCAGAAGCTCTTTAGTTTAATTAGATCCCATTTGTCAATTTTGGCTTTTGTTGCCATTGCTTTTGGTGTTTTAGTCATGAAGCCTTTGCCCATGCCTATGTCCTGAATGGTATTGCCTAGGTTTTCCTCTAGGGTTTTAATGGTTTTAGGTCTTACATTTAAGTCTTTAATCCATCTTGAGTTAATTTTTGTATAAGGTGTAAGGAAGGGGTCCAGTTTAACTTTTCTGCGTATGGCTAGCCAGTTTTCCCAACACCATTTATTAAATAGGGAATCCTTTCTCCATTGCTTGTTTTTGTCAGGTTTGTCAAAGATCAGATGGTTGTAGATGTGTAGTGTTATTTCTGAGGCCTCTGTTCTGTTCCATTGGTCTATATATCTGTTTTGGTACCAGTATCATGCTGTTTCAGTTACTGTAGCCTCGTAGTATAGTTTGAAGTCAGTTAGCGTGATGCCTCCAGCTTTGTTCTTTTTGTTTAGGATTGTCTTGGCTATGTGGGCTTTTATTCCATATGAAATTTAAAGTCGTTTTTTTCTAATTCTGTGAAGAAAGTCAGTGGTAGCTTGATGGGGATAGCATTTAATCTATAAATTACTTTGGGCAGTATAGCCATTTTCATGATATTGATTCTTCTTATCCATGAGTGTGGATTGTTTTTCCATTTGTTTGTATCCTCTCTTATTTCATTGAGCAGTGGTTTGTAGTGCTCCTTGAAGAGGTCCTTCACCTCCCTTGTAAGTTATATTCCTGGTATTTTATTCTCTTTGTAGCAATTGCGAATGGGAATTCACTCATGATTTGGCTCTGTTTGTCTATTATTGGTGTATAGGAATGCTTGTGATTTTTGCACATTGATTTTGTATCCTGAGACTTTACTGAAGTTGCTTATCAGCTTAAGGAGATTTTGGGCTGAGACAATAGGGTTTTCTAAATATACAATCATTTCATCTGCAAACAGGGACAATTTGACTTCCTTTTTTCTTAATTGAATACCCTTTATTTCTTTCTCTTGACTGATTGCCCTGGCCAGAATTTCCAATACTATGTTGAATAGGAGTGGTGAGAGAGAGCATCCCTGTCTTGCATCAGTTTTCAAAGGGAATGCTTCCAGCTTTTGCCCATTTGGTATGATGCTGGCTGTGGGTTTGTCATAAATAACTCTTATTATTTTGAGATACATTCCATCAACACCTAGTTTATTGAGTGTTTTAGCTTGAAGTCTTGCATCCCAGGGATGAAGCCAACTTGATCGTGGTGGATAAGCTTTTCGATATGCTGCTGGATTCGGTTTGCTAGTATTTTATTGAGGATTTTCGCATTGATGTTCATCAGGGATATTGACTTGAATTTTTGTTTTTGTTTTTGTTGTGTCTTTGCCAGGTTTTGGTATCAGGATGATGCTGGCCTCATAAAATGAGTTGGGGAGGAGTCCCACTTTTTCTGTTGTTTGGAATAGTTTCAGAAGGAATGGTACCAGCAACTCCTCTTTGTACCTCTGGTAGAATTCGGCTGTGAATCCATCTGGTCCCAGACTTTTTTTGGTTGGTAGGCTATTAATTACTGCCTCAATTTTGGAACTTGTTATTGGTCGATTCAGGGATTCGACTTCTTCCTGGTTTAGACTTGGGAGGGTGTATGTGTCCAGGAATTTATCCATTTCTTCTAGGTTTTCTAGTTTATTTGTGCAGAGATGTTCATAATATTCTTTGATGGTAGATTGTATTTCTGTGGGATCAGTGGTGATATCCCCTTTGTCATTTTTTATTGTGTCTCTTTGATTCTTTTCTTTTTTCTTCTTTATTAATCTGGCTAGCAGTCTATTTTGTTGATGTTTTTCAAAAAACCAGCTTGTGGATTCATTGATTTTTTTTTTGAAGGATTTTTCATGTCTCTATCTCCTTCAGTTCTGCTCTGATCTTAGTTATTTCTTGTCTTCTGCTAGCTTTTGAATTTGTTTGTTCTTGCTTCTCTAGTTCTTTTAATTGTGATGTCAGGGTGTCGATTTTGGATCTTTCCTGCTTTCCCTTGTGGGCATTTAGTGCTATAAATTTCCTTCTAAGCACTGCTTTAGCTGTGTCTCAGAGATTCTGGTATGTTGTGTCTTTGTTCTCATTGGTTTCAAAGAACTTCTTTATTTCTGCCTTAATTTTGTTATTTACCTAGTAGTCATTCAGGAGCAGGTTGTTCAGTTTCCATGTAGTTGTGCAGTTTTGAGTGAGTTTCTTAATCCTGAGTTCTAATTTGATGGCACTGTGGTCTGAGAGACTGTTTGTTATGATTTCCGTTCTTTTGTATTTGCTAAGTAGTGTTTTACTTCCAATTATGTGGTCAGTTGTAGAATAAGTGCGATGTGGTGCTGAGGAGAATGTATATTCTGTTGATTTGGTGTGGAGAGTTCTGTAGATGTCTATTAGGTCCACTTGGTCCAGAGCTGAGTTCAAGTCCTAGATATCTTTGTTAATTTTCTGTCTCATTAATCTGTCTAATATTGACAGTGGGGGTTAAAGTTTTCCACTATTATTGTGTGGGAGTCTAAGTCTCTTTGCAGGTCTCTAAGAACTTGCTTTATGAATCAGGATGCTCCTGTATTGGGTGCATATATATTTAGGATAGTTAGCTCTTCTTGTTGCATTGATCCCTTTACCATTGTGTAATGCCCTTCTTTGTCTCCTTTGATCTTTGTTGGTTTAAACTCTGTTTTATCAGAGAATAGGATTGCAACTGCTGCTTTTTTTTTTTTTTTTTTTTTTTTTTTGCTGTCCATTTGCTTGGTTAATGTTACTGCATCCCTTTATTTTTAGCCGATGTGTCTTTGCACGTGAGATGGTCTCCTGAATACAGCACACCGATGGGTCTTGACTCTTTATCCAATTTGCCAGTCTTTGTCTTTTAATTGGGGCATTTAGCCTGTTTACATTTAAGGTTAATATTATTATATGTGAATTTGATCCTGTCATTATGATGCTAACTGGTTATTTTGTCCATTAGTTGATGCAGTTTCTTCATAGCGTTGATGGTCTTTACAATTGGGTATATTTTTGCAGTTGCTGATACCAGTTGTTTCTTTCCATGTTTAGTGCTCCCTTCAGGAGGCCTTGTAAGGCAGGCCTTTTGGTAACAAAATCTCTCAGCATTTGTTTGTCTATATAGGATTTTATTTCTCCTTCACTTATGAAGCTTACTTTGGCTGGATATGAAATTCTGGGTTGAAAATTCTTTCCTTTAAGAATATTGAATATTGACCCCCACTCTCTTCTGGCTTGTAGGGTTTCTGTAGAGAGATCTGCTGTTAGTCTGATGGGCTTCCCATAGTGGGTAATCCGACCTTTCTCTCTGGGTGCCCTTAACATTTTTTTCTTCATTTCAGCCTTGGGGAATCTGATGATTATGTGTCTTGGGGTTGTTCTTCTCAAGGAGTATCATTGTGGTGTTCTCTGTATTTCCTGAATTTGAATGTTGACCTGTCTTGCTAGGTTGGGGAAGTTCTCCTGGATAACATTCTGAAGAGTGTTTTCCAACTCGGTTCCATTCTCCCCGTCACTTTCAGGTACACCAATCAAACATAGGTTTGGTCTTTTCACATAGTCCCATATTTCTTGGAGGCTTTGTTCATTCTTTTTCATTATTTTTTCTCTAATCTTGTCTTCATGCTTTATTTCATTAAGTTGATCTTCAATCTCTGATATTCTTCTTCCGCTTGATCAATTCGGCTATTGATACTTGTGTAGGCTTCATGAAGTTCTTGTGCTGTGTTTTTCAGCTCCATCAGGTCATTTATGTTCTTCTCTAAACTGTTTACTGTAGTTAGCAATTCCTCTAACCTTTTTCCAAGGTTCTTAGCTTTCTTGCATTGGGGTTAGAACATGCTTCTTTAGCTTGGAGGAATTTGTTATTACCCACCTTCTGAAGCCTGCTTCTGTCAATTCGTCGAACTCATTCTCCATCCAGTTTTGTTCCCTTACTGGCGAGGAGTTGTGATGCTTTGGAGGAGAGGAGGTGTTCTGGTGTTTGGAATTTTCAGCCTTTTTGTGTGGTTTCTCCCCATCTTCATGGATTTATCTACCTTTGGTCTTTGATGGTGATGACCTTTGGATGGGATTTCTGAGTGGACGTTGTTTTTGTTGATGTTGATGCTATTCCTTTCTGTTTGTTAGTTTTCCTTCTAACAGGCCCCTCAGCTGCAGGTCTGTTGGAGTTTGCTGGAGGTCCACTCCAGACCCTGTTTGCCTGGCTATCACCAGCGGAGGCTGCAGAACAGCAAAGATTGCTGCCTGTTCCTTCCTCTGGAAGCTTTGTCCCAGAGGGACACCTGCCAGATGCCAGCTGGAGCTCTCCTGTATGAGGTGTCAGTCAGCCCCTGCTGGAAGGTATCTCTCAGTCAGGAGACACAGAAGTCAGGGACTCACTTGAGGAGGCAGTCTGACCCTTAGCAGAGCTCGAATACTGTGCTGGGAGATCATCTGCTCTCTTCAGAACCGGCAGGCAGGCTGAAGTCATGCCCACAGCTGCCCCTTCCCCCAGGTGCTCTGTCCCAGGGAGATAGGAGTTTTATCTATAAGCCCCTGACTAAGGCTGCTGCCTTTTTTTCAGAGATGCCCTGCCCAGAGAGGAGGAATCTAGAGAGGCAGTCTGGCTACAGCGGCTTTGCCAAGCTGCACTGGGCCCTGCCCAGTTTGAATTTCTGGGTGGCTTTGTTTACTCTGTGAGGGGAAAACTGCCTACTCAAGCCTCAGTAATGGTGGACGCCCCACCCCCAACCAAGCTCAAGAGTCCCAGGTTGACTTCAGATTGCTGTGCTGGCAGCGAGAATTTTAAGCCAGTGGATCTTAGCTTGCTGTGCTCTGTCGGGGTGGGATCCACTGAACTAGACCACTTGGCTCCCTGGCTTCAGCCCCCTTTCCGGGGGAGTGAATGGTTCTGTCTCACTGGCATTCCAGGCGCCACTGGAGTATGAAGGAAAAAAAAATAAATCCTGCAGCTAGCTCAGTGTCTGCCCAAATGGCCACCCAGTTTTGTGCTTGAAACCCAGGGCCCTGGTGGTGTAGGCACCCGAGGGAATCTCTTGGTCTGTGGGTTGCGAAGACTGTGGGAAAAGCATAGTATCTGCTCCAGAGTGCACCATTCCTCATGGCACAGTCCCTCACAGCTTCCCTTGGCTAGGGGAGGGAGTTCCCTGACCCCTTGGGCTTCCCAGGTGAGGTGACACCCTACCCTGCCTCTGCTTGCCCTCTATGGGCTGCACCCACTGTCTAACCAGTCCCAATGAGATGAGCCATGTACCTCAGTTGAAAATGCAGAAATCACCTGCCTTCTGCGTTGATCTCACTGGGAGCTGCAGACTGGATATCCAGCCATCTTGAAAGCTGAACCTAAATCTTTTTTTTTTTTTTTTTAAGATGGAGTCTCGCTCTGTCACCCAGACTGGAGTGCAGTGGCATGATCTTGGCTCACTACAACCTCCATCCTCCTGGGTGCAAGAGATTCTTCTGCCTCAGCCTTCCAAGTAGCTGGGATTACAGGTGCATGCCACCATGCCCAGCTAATTTTTTTGTATTTTTAGTACACGGGGGGGTCTCGAAGTCCTGACTTCCAATGATCCACCCGCCTCAGCTTCCCAAAGTGTGGGATTACAGGCGTGAGCCACCACATCCGGTGATCTGTCGGCCACTTTCATTGTCCTCTATAGCTAATCATCCAACTCTGTGCCTGTGTTTTACAACAAAAACCTGCACGTTTATAGCAGCTTTATTTATAATTGCCGAAAGTTGGAAGCAACCAAGATGTCCCTCAGTTGACGAATGGATTTGCCTGGGCCTGGCTCCCCTCTATCTAACCAGGAAGTGGAGTGTGATTTTGTGTGTGTGTGTGTGTGTGTGTTAGTGGAAGGATGTGTGGTTTCTCTCTGCATGGATGAATGAGTGTATTTGGAGGGTCACAGTGCTGAGAGACTGTAACTGGGATTAGGTTTATGGGTATGAGTGAAGATTATAAGTGTGTAACCCCTCACATGTGTACTGTACTTTATACTTTAAGTGGCAGCATAGTGCTTAACCATGGCAGCAGCGGTTAACACATAGACTCTGGAGCTAGATTTCTTGGGGTTCAAATTCTGCCTCAATTCTGTGTGACCTTAGGCAAATTATTTAACTTCTCAGTGCCTCAGTTTCCTCACTTGTAACACGAGGAAATATTAACAGATCCCTCCCCCTCTTTTAGGATTATTGTGAGAATTAGAAGAGTTAATATATGTTAGGGGCTTAACATAATACCTGGCATGTAGTAAGAGCTAATTAAGCGTTCACTGTTATAATTTCTCATTATAACTACAGAGTAGTTTGATATTTCAGGGAGAAATAATATGTTTGTTTCCACTGCTTTCACAACCCTGTGTTGTAATTAGCACTGGTTCCGCTGACACCCAAAGACACAGAGGCTCTGGGAGATTTCTGGCTCTAGGCCATAAAGTCCCACAAAGACAGAGTTGGGACTCAAGCTGAAGTCCTGTGATTCCATTGGGGAGCAGGAGGAGGGATTTGCAGGTGATCTTTCTGGGCCTCCTTAGGTGCCCAAGATGGACTCAGGCAGGCAGCTCTGCTGTATGTGAAGCCAAGTGAGGGGCAGTAGGGGGAGCATGCTGCAAGTACAACTTAACCTCCCTGTATCCCCTCTGCCCACTTACCCTTACTCCTTTTTCTACCCAGATAAGGAGGGTTCCTGCCCCCAGGTGAACAGGAACTTCCCCCAGCTCGGCCTCTGTCGGGACCAGTGCCAGGTGGACAGCCAGTGTCCTGGCCGGATGAAATGCTGCCACAATGGCTGTGGGAAAGTGTCCTGTGTCACTCCCAATTTCTGAGGTAGGTGAATGGGAGACAGAAAGCACATTGATGGCCAGGTGTTGTGGGAAACAGGAGAAAACGTCACCCAGGCAGAGGTGAAGGGAGGTTAGTTGCAGAGAGAGTTGGGAAAGGTATACCAGAGGGGTGACCCTCAGCCTGTTCTAAAAGAAGAGTGAAAGGTGGGCAGTCTGATGAGCTGCATGGGGAGGCTGTCTCAGGTGGAGGGAACAGAATAAGCAAGAGCTTGGCCAGGTATGGTGGCTCACGCCTGTAATCCCAGCACTTTGGGAGGCTGAGGTGGGCGGATCACCTGAGGTCGGGAGTTCAAGACCAGCCTGACCAACATGGATAAACCCCATCTCTACTAAAAATACCCCCCCAAAAAACCAAAAAACCAAAAAAACAAACCATAAAACCTTTATGGGCTTGGTGGTGGGTGCCTGTAATCCCAGCTACTCAGGGGGCTGAGGCAGGAGAATTGCTTGAACCTGGGAGACAGAGGTTGTGGTGAGCCGAGATGTCACCATTGCACTCCAGCCTGGGCAACAAGAGCGAAACTCCGTCTCAAATTAAAAAAAAAAAAAAAAAAAAAAAAAAAAAGCAAGAGCTTGGTTGTACCCTTGGGCTGAAATCTTGTGGTTGTCATGTGCTACTTTTAACAATTTCTCAGCAAAGGAATCTGAAGATAACTGATAGAATTCAATAGTGCACAGGTGAGCAACTGAAGCCCAGAGAGGGGGTGTGCTCTTGGTGCCCGAGAGGGAACTATGGTTTCTCTAAACTAAGCTATGGTCTCCCTGAAGCCAGAGCTCTCAGATGCCAACTGCATGGATAGGCTTTGCAGTCAAGAAGACCCAGGTTCAAATGTTAGCTCTGACACTTACCTAGCCTTTCACCTCCCTGAGTCACAGTTATCTTGGTTATAAAATGCAGCTAAATAAGATCTAATGGATCAGATAATCCCATTTAAACCTAAGGAATGAAGGCATGGCAGAAATTCCTAATAGTAGAGGGATTCTTAGGGACAGAAATGGCCATGGTCCCTCAGAAGGCCACAGTGGACACCCGGGACCACAGTATACCCAGGTGCCTGCTAGAGATGGTCTGAAGGAGAAGAGTATGTCTAGAGTCTGTAGAAAATGCAAGCAGGCCCCCCCAGAAGGTGAGGCTTTGCTGCATGGGTGTGTGGGATGGGGTGGGGTCAAGGAGCTGGTGTAGGATTTAAGCTGCAGGTACTCTTGCCTAATCTAATGGATATTGTTGTCGATGGTGTTGTTGTGATTTTCTTCCTCCAGCTCCAGCCACCACCAGGCTGAGCAGTGGGGAGAGAAAGTTTCTGCCTGGCCCTGCATCTGGTTCCAGCCCACCTGCCCTCCCCTTTTTCTGACCTCTGTATTCCCTCCTGGGCTGACCACAGCTTCTCCCTTTTCCAACCAATAAAGTAACCACTTTCAGCACGTTCTGTCTCTGTCTCCCCTGAGTTGGGCTGAGGTGGGTGGGCAAGTGTTAAGGGTGTGACCAGATCATCCAGGCATGAAAGAGACTGGTAGGTGTTAGCACTCTCCTGGCGGATCCTTGCACCAACCCTGTGAATCTGGTCATTATTCCTCCAGGGGGATGGATGAGAAAACAGAGGCTCAGACGGGTGGTGGGATGCTTCCAAAGTCACTCAGATTCATTGCTGGGGGTGCTGATAATAGCAGCAGCATGTACCAGGTGCCAGACACGGTGCTGGGAGGTTTGCTTATGAGATCCTCTGGCTCCTCAAAACAGTCCCCAGAGTGGTAAACAACATACCCCTGTCATAGACCTGGACTCCATGAGGTTACTTGCCAGTGGCCACACAGAAAGATGGCAAAGCCAGGATCCTCTCTTGTTGATACTTTAAATCAAAGTTTTATTTTATATAAGTAATATAGTCATATGCATCAAAACTCAAAAGATTAAGAAAAGATATACAATGAAAAGTGTCTTTCACCCTTTACCCCCTGCCTCCACCTTCCACCCCAGCCACCAAGTTGTTTTCTATGGAGACAACAATTGTTCTCAGTTTCTTGTGTTTCTTTTCAGATGTGTATCCCCAGCTCTCAATCCTTTCTCTCTCCCTTCTCTGTTTCTTCCTCTTTTCCTTTCTATTCCCCCTCTATGCCTCACTCTATTCTTTCTCTCTCCTCTATTCCTTCCTCTCCATCCTCTCTCTCCTTGCCCCCTCTCTTAATGCCCCTCTGTCTATGTACATTCCTCTCTCTATCCCCTTCTCTCCTCACTCCCTATCTCTATCATCTCTTTCCATCTGCTAGAGTAGGTAGACATGAGCAGGACAAGAGAGGGCTCCCCCTCACACACCCAGGAATGTCGGGTGACTATCAGGTGATGGTCGGGTAGTGGTTAAACTGTCTCTCTAACATGATCATTGGGCTGGGCGCAGTGGCTCATGCCTGTAATCCCAGCACTTTGGGAGCCCGAGGCGGGTGGATCACCTGAGATCAGGAGTTTGAGACCAGCCTGGCCAACATGGCCAAACCCCATCTCTACTAAAAATACAAAAATTAGCCAGGCATGGTGGCGGGCACCTGTAATCCCAGCTATTCTGGAGGCTGAGGCAAGAGAACTGCTTGAACCCGGGAGGTGGAGTGAGCTCAGATCACACCACTGCACTCCAGCCTGGATGACAGACAGAGACTCCATCTTTTTTCTTTAAAATAAAAAAAATTACAAATAAAAGTTTTCTTGGCTCTGAAAAACAAAGATCAGCAACATTTTAAGTAAAAAGTAATAAAAAGGGTTATTTTAGTCTTCTATTAGTTCAGTCTATACAGTTAACACCTGTTCTGCTTGATACTCATGAACATTTCAGCTCTCCATGAGAGTCCTGAAAGTTTTCCCTTGATTCTCATGTCACAGTCTCCAAAGTTATCAGAAACCTGCGTTCAAGAGCACCTGTCAAAGTCCTATAGCTGATTATAAGCCACCTTTTGAAGAGAATCAAAACAAGACAATAATTGTCTGTGGGTGACAAAAAGTCTTAGAACAGCCACTACTAAGGCCACAACTGACTAAGAATTTTGGTTAATTCTGTGGCATACAACAATTTTACACAAGTTATAATTATTAATTATATACACTAAGCCATATCAGAATTATAGGGCTTTCCAATAATTTTGGAACACATACTAATAACATATTTATACAAATACAGCCCAAAGAAAGCTAAACACCATTTCATATTTGACAATGCTTCCTGTATGATTTTTATACCAAATAAGCCAAATATGTCATTTTTGGACTTTAGGGGACCTAATAGCTATAAGATTAATTAGGTCAGAAAAAGACATAATTTATAATTTGGTTTTGGAAAGTTTGTTACTATCAAAGGTTTAAAACACTTGGTATTATAAAAGAATGGTAGGCCATCCTAAGTCATCTAGCCAAAATAACTCAAAAATTTTAAAAAGGCAAAAAACTTTATTCACGGAAAATCTTGTTCAAAAGAGAAAGCCAAATTTCACCTTTGCATTAGTATACTATTAATATCAAACCCAATTCTTAGTAGAATCTTAGACAAATCTCTTCAATTTTAATGTTTGACCCTAAGGTAAGATTCTCATAAATCTTATGACCCTTTATACATTTTTGTTAAAGAGCAGATCAGTGCTCCAAGAAAACCCTTTGGGCTTTTATTCCAATGTTCAATTTACAAAAAAACTGAATACTATCACTTTAGCCAATATGTTCACACACAGAATTTCTTTTATAAGATTAATCTTTCACAAACCTATCACAACTTGCTCAAACCTTCAGCTTTATCCTGTCTTACTTAAAACCTTTAACTCTCTAAACTAAAAAACTCCCACATCTCCATGCCTTCTTATAATTTTTTTACTGAAAACACATTTCATTTTCCTAACACACCTTGCATGTAAAACATTTCTTTAGTAGTCTCAATTACATGTTACACTGTTAACTCTTAGCAACTTTTATTTTTGCTGAAAACCCCAATAAGTGAGTGATTTTTAATTATGTAGCAGGTGTGGAGCCTAAGATATGAGACAAAGATGCAGGTAAGGTCTCTTTCCAGCATAGTGAGGGGGCATCCCCAACTCCACATGTCCACAGGCCTTACCTAGAGTCTAATAGCTCAAAGAATAGCTCTTCTTTGACTTTTTAAAAGTCAAAGAAGCACGTCAAGATCTTAAAGCATTAGCAAACCTAATATCTGACCTAATTTAGACTAAATGTCTTTATTTTACCAACAATTTTTTAAACTGTCCTTATCTTCCAAAGCTTATTAAAGTCACGTGAACTAAAAGGCATTAGTTTTTATTTTCCTGGCAAAATATTTGATTTAAGCACTTATTTTTAAGCCAATTAATCAGAGCTCCTTCATATATAAATGTCACACACAAAACACATATAAATATACAGACAGAAGAAGATCCAGTAGTTGTAAGATTTTTCATTGGGCAGTTTTTAAGTTTCTTAATTGGATTACTGGCTTCAGGGTGGGGTCCTTTGAGGAAGAGGGCTAAGAAAACATGCCATTTCTAGGGCCTAATAAGCAGATACAGATGGAAAGCAAAACAGATCCCCAAAAATTCAAGGTCATATTTTTATGCCAGATCCTGGATTTCCAAAAAAGAAACACTACAGAACAAGACAATGAATGATCTTACTGTGAGTTTCATTGCAAGACAACCCAGAGTCAATCGGCCCATTCTGTGATCAGCCTATCCCCCATGGAAGCCTTATCTCAGTGGTGGGGTGGGGGGTGGGGACATTTCCATACCTTCCAGGTGGCTGAGAGCATGCCTCTCTGATCCAAACGTGCAGAGAGCCAAGTATCCCCCCAAAACTGCCACTGGTCATGCCCAAAAGTGTATTTGCTACCTAGTTATTACACACAAAATCTCACTCATAATGCGAAGTAATTTCTGATACTCTAAAAAGTAAAAAAGTCAGATAATGCAATGCAAAACAGAACAGAGCCTTAGCTTTTGAGAGAGATCTGCTTTCAATTCCTGGGGTTTAATGAGGAAAACAGTTTTCCCTAAAACGGGGTCTGTGGCGCCTCCTCTGTTTTTCTCAAGGAGTCCAAGGCTGTTAGAAATTATCTTAGGTCCTCTCATGTATGCATCAAGAGTGGCAAGTATCGGGTGAAAACCCCACCCCCGATATTCAACGTGGGTTCTTTTCTATTTCCCTAAGCACCAGCTGGTCTGAGAAATAAAGGGAAAGAGTACAAAAGAGAGAAATTTTAAAGCTGGATGTCCAGGGGAGACATCACATGTTGGCAGATTCCATGATGCTCCCTGAGCCGTAAAACCAGCAAGTTTTTATTAGCGATTTTCAAAAGGGGAGGGAGTGTATGAATAGGGTGTGGGGTCACAGAGATCACATGCTTCACAAGGTAATAAAATATCACAAAGCAAATGGAGGCAGGGCGAGATTAAAATTGCTAATGAAGTTTCAGGCATGCATTGTCATTGATAACATCTTATCAGGAGACAGGGTTTGAGAGCAGACAACCAGTCTGACCAAAATTTATTAGGCGGGAATTTCCTCATCCTAATAAACCTGGGAGCACTACAGGAGACCAGGGCTTATTTCATCCCTTCGCCTTCGACCGTAAAAGACAGCTGCCCCCAAAGCAGTCATTTCAGAGGCCTACCCTCAGGGGCCATTCTTCCTCAGGGATGTTCCTTACTGAGAAAAAGAATTCAGCAATATTTCTCCTATTTGCTTTTGAAAGAAGAGAAATATGGCTCTGTTCCACCCGGCTCACTAGCAGTCAGACTTTAAAGTTATCTCCCTTGTTCCCTGAACATTGCTGTTATCCTGTTCTTTTTTCAAGGTGCCCAGATTTCATATTGTTCAAGCACACATGCTCTACAAACAATTTGTGCAGTTAACACAATCATCACAGGGTCCTGAGGTGACATACATCCTCCTCAGCTTACGAAGATGACGGGATTAAGAGATTAAAGTAAAGACAGGCATAGGAAATCACAAGGGTATTGATTGGGGAAGTGATAAGTGTCCATGAAATCTTAATTTATGTTCAGAGATTGCAGTAAAGAGAGGCATAAGAAATTATAAAAGTATTAATTTGGGGAACTAATAAACGTCCATGAAATCTTCACAATTTATGTTCTTCCGCCATGGCTTCAGCCAGTGCCTCCGTTCGGGGTCCCTGACTTCCCACAACAGCAAGAAGACAAAACAGAGAAAAAAACAATTCAGTCGACTGAGAAAAAAAAATACCTTTTTTTCCCCTTGTCTTGTTTTCCCTTTGTAAAAAAAAAAAATACTTTTTTCTTCAGAAAAATAAGACCCAAGAAGAGAAAAAAGCATAAAGGCCTTTTAAATATACATATAGCTTGGATATCTGCTTTTAATTAAGCTAACTTTTAACAAAATCTCCTGTTACCAGACTCTAGCTGGGACAAACAGCCAATATTTATGGTCTTTAAACTTTACCAAAGGCAATCTCCCAGGTGAAACCAATAAGCCTTAAGTAAGGTTATGACTTAACCACAGGTGTATGAAGTATTTTCAAACAGGTGGTAAGCAGTTTTTACAAGATTTAGAATCTACAAAGGTAGCTTAGAGAAGGGAAAATTCAAAAAGGGAAGCCAGATGTTGTTGAAGGAAGGGCAGAGAATCAACAAATGGCAAAGGTCACACAGATATCAAACCAGAAAAGACTAACTCCCTGAGCTGGGAATCGAATCCTGAATCTGGACTGCCATTGTGAAAAGACAAATCCTTAGCTACCAAGCTTCAGCATTGGGCAGTTTCCATTTCTTTTCTTAGAAGGACCCTAGAGATAGCCAATTTTGAGCTTGCAAAGGCTTTTAACTGCTCAAGACAATTTTTTCGGGCTATGACGTGAACCTCAAAATTCCTGTCCTCTGGACGGTGGAGACTAAGAGGGTGTACCACCATATGGTTACAAGGTCAAGATCCCAAGGACATAAAACAGGACAAGGGGAAACTTCATCCAGTTTTTTGTTTGTTTCATGGACCTGCAGCAAAGTTTGTAACTGACCAGTGTGCCGGACTGGCTTGAACGGCAAGCTTATGGGGTCCTAAGCCCATGTTCTATCCTAAGGTACCTCTCTTTATGACAGAAACAGAAAGATGAATTCATAGCACAAAGTACACCAGATTTGCTACAGCTGAAGACTAGCCTCATGAAGCCTTTTGTTTCATTAATCGAAACTTTGCAGAGGAGACAGTGATTTTTACCATTGCTACAATCGGTGCGCACAGAGAGAGGCCAGAAGTCTGACTGGTAAGAAATTCTTACCCTTTTGCTGGCATGCCAGGTTTCTGGGTTCCCTTTCCCTGAGTGGCCCTAGAGAATCTACTCGCTGCATCATAGCCCTGGGGGCCAACCTGCAACACAAAGTAAAAATTTTTTTTAAAAAAAAATCTCAATTTTGTAAGATGCTGCCCAGTGGGTTGCATGGGGTAATCAAATTAACATTTTCCATTCCAGCCAGAGCAAACTACGTGGGACAAAACACAGACATTAGCCGCTCTGCTTGGCACCCAATATCTAACTGGCAAGGCTCAAACTTGCCCCTCGTTGGGCCTTGTCATCTTTAATCCATTCAAAGTGGGGTGGAATGAGCTCCCACCAGGAATTTCAACATGTGGTTTCTGGGTAAGATGGAAGAGCAGATAGTCTCCTTAAGTAACAGAAAAGACAGGAAAGGAAAAGGAGAGAAAGAGAGAGTGAGAGAGAGAAGCCTTGTCTGAGGCAGGGTGGGGAAGCAGGGAGCTCAGGGAGGCCAGAGAAATACCCACCCACTGCAGCAACACTGAATCGAAAGTTCAGGCGGATACTTGTCAGTCACAAAGGGATCTTTTCCAGCAGTCCCTTCAGCTCTCAAGTTTCCCCCTTTGGGGAGGAAAAAAAGTTCCCCATGTTCCATGATCCTGTACATGCCTAATCCTGTCACCTGTAGCCATCAGCAAAGAGTGCAAGGCAGATTAATCCAAAGAGAATAGCGGTTAACATTTCACAGTGCCAAATCCATTTCTAGCCAAGGGGGATGTTACTGAGGGGAACCTCTAACCCACTGTCTCTTTTCTTTGCTCTCGCTCTCGCTCTTGCTCTCGCTCTCGCTCTTGCTCTCGCTCTCCTTCCTTTTGAGACGGAGTTTTTGCTCTGTCGCCCAAGCTGGAGTTGTGTTTCATCCTAAGGTACCCCTCTTTATGACAGAAAAATACAGAAAGAAAATTTACAGAATACAAAAAGAGCCCCTGCTGCTGGAGGAGAAACCTCCACCCACTCCACCTCCTGCCCCGACTCCTCAGCCTCTGCCGCCGGCTCCGCAGACACAGCCAGCCCTGCGCTCGCCACCCCCGCTGCTGGCCCCCACACTCAGCTCACCACCGCCTCTGGCACCTCCACCAGCTGTGCCCTCGCCTCCACCCCCACCCCCACCAGCCGCTGCCCCACTGGCTGCCCCTCCCGAGGAGACCGCCCCCCATCCCCCGAGGACCCCGAGCTGCCGGACACCTGGCCTCTGTACCTGGCCAAGAAGCAGGAGGCGGTGGCCGTGTGTGGGGAGACGGACTAGGAGGCCGGCGAGAGTGGCGGAGGGGGCATCTTTCGTGAGCGGGACGAGTTCGTCATCCGGACAGAGGACATCCTTTCCCTCAAGGTGAGTCCCAGCCTTCTCCAAAAACTGGGCCTGATGGATTGAGTGTTTGTTGAGCGGCTGCTGGATGAGAGGCTTGTGTTGGGACCTGCAGATCCAGGCATGGCTGAGGGAGAATGGCTGGGCCCCACTGGAATTCATAGTCCCATGGTGCCGATAGAGGTGGCAGTGACCTGCGGGCCTCAGATTATTTGTGTATGTGTCTATACATGCATTTATTACCTGTATATAAGGTAAAGAATTTTTTTTGTTGTTGTTAAATGGAGTCTCGCTCTGTCGCCCAGGCTGGAGTGCAGTGGCATGATCTCGGCTCCCTGCAACCTCTGCCTCCCAGGTTCAAGCAATTCTCCTGCCTCAGCCTCCCGAGTAGCTGGGATTACAGGCACATACCACCACACCCGGCTAATTTTTGTATTTTTAGTGGAGGCAGGATTACCATGTTGGCCAGGCTGGTCTGGAACTCCTGACCTCGGGTGATCCACCCACCTTGGCTTCCCAAAGTGCTGGGATTACAGGCTTGAGCCACTGCACCCAGCCACCCCCTATGTCTTAGAAGGGACTCTAATTTTTCTAAGTTAAGCCTTTAACCCAAGTTTGGTCAAGCGTCCTTGCTTTTTATTAATAGGGGCCTTTAAGCCTCTTTGTCTTAAGAGGGACTCTAACTCTCCTAAGTTAGGCTTCTAACCCAATCCCATCCTTTACCCAGGTGATGGAGAACATGATAAAACTGGTGAATCCCATGAAATAACAGGCCCTTTCTTTCTTTATTTTACTGTAGCGCTCTCCCTGGATATCTGTATGGTTAACCTTCACTCACCTCATTCAAGTCTTTGCTCAAGTGTAACCTTCTCAAAAAGGTCCACTATGACCATCCTCATTAAAATTGCAATCTCTGTATCCCCAGTTCCCCTATTCTACTCACTTTTTCCCCATAGCACCTTGTACTATTAGTCTATATAATTAAATTATGCATTATGCTTATTGTTTATTTTCTGGGCCCCACCCTGAATATAATATTTATTATCTTTGCCCCACTCTGAATGTAAGCTCTCAGAGTGTTTGTGATCAAGAAGTGGGAAGGAAAAGATTATTGTTTTGTCCATTTTGTGTTTGGCATATAGTAGGCACTCAATAAATATATGTTAATTGAATGACTGAATGAATGAATGATTGAGGAGTTATTTGCTAGAAGCAATATCATATGGGATACAGTCACTGTGATTAAGAAATTCCACAAATCCATGGATTCCAGTACTGGCACAGGCACGGAAGGCAAGGAAATAAAATTCAAATTCAGAAATAAAATTTGACATAAAATTCAAATTCAGAATATCTATTCCCGTGAGGGCCAATCACCCCTGCCTCCATGCTTTTGAAGGGGACCAGATAGCTGGTTCATCTTCTCTGGTTAATGGCACTATATCAGGGCTTAGATTGGCCACCACGGTAGCAGGCTCACTGCTGGAGTACACTGCTGGTATACCGTAAATGTCAATAGGCAGATCAGCCTTGCTAAGTGGGAAGTCCATGTTATTGGTCCCAGGCTTAGTCCCCACCACTGTCACATGGTGCTTTGTTTATGAGTCCCCTGAGCAAGCACTAGGGTGGCCAGGGAGACAGGCTGACTGACATCTACAGGGGTGCCATCCTCTCTAAGTGATTACAAGAGCTTCTCTTGTAGCTTTTGTGAAGTGCCTGCAGGACATTGAGAGAGGTCTTGGCCCACCTCCTGGGCTCAATTCCTCTTTGGCTTTGAGGCCCAAGAAATAGCTAATTCTACATGTTGTCATACTGGGTACTGGCCATTATTACATTGTCACAATGGGACTGTGCAAGTGTGCTGTCTCAGTTTCATATAGCTTCTGTACGAAGATGGTACTAATTGTGCAGTAAGAAACTGTGTTTATAACCCGGATATTAGATCAAGATGGTGAAGATTGCTTGACCCAACATATCAGGGTGGTATGTTGCGAATGTAAGAAACTTGGTAACCCCCATGTGGGATTTCCTCTATCTAGTAGGATTGCACAACCCCAAATATTCCTTTTGAGGAAGCTGGAAGGTTAGAGAAGCAACACTCATTGAAAATCCCCCCAATCTTGTGTCTTCTGTATTGCTTTTCTGAAAATGCATCATCTGATCATATTGCAGTAAATGCAACTGCTATACGATTTAAATGTTCATTTCTCTAAGCCTCAAACCCAGTCCAATTCCATTTATGTAGTGTCCAACCTAGGGCTTGGTTTAAGTGAGGAGAGGTCAAGAGTGGAGACAAGATCTCTTTCAGATTTTGAGGTGTCCTAACACCCATTATTTGCAAATGAGCTTAAGTCCTTACAGGGGCCATCCCAGCAGAACATGGTGTCCAGAAGTGTCAGAGGAGCTAATTATTGGATTCAATCATAGCCCAGTGATTTGGGATCTTGGAGCCCAAAATACACTGCTTCTTGGAGAGGCTGCCCGCTATTGTAACTGGCAAAAGGGTTTGGCTGCTTGCCTCTTGTAAAAAGAAGCCAGTATAATAAGAATGAGGTGTGATAAAAAGAGAGCAAGATTTTATTATCCATGCTAGATAGAGGAGAAGTGGATGTAATTCTTTCCAAAGATTTCCACTCTATAATTTGTAGAGGGAACACAGGGTTTTTTAAAGAGAGGGTCGGAATGCAGAAGAGGCAGGGGGCTAGGAGGTATCAGGTGGGGTGACCCACTCCAATGGCCTGTCTTGAATTATTGTTCTGTCTGGCGAAAGGGCCAGCACCATGGTGGCTGGGAGTGTCTGGTCCATATCAGGATCCAGCCCCTGAAGCTTCTAAGGAAAGTATTGACCAGGTAAGTGAATATGATGTGTGCTTAACAAGCATCTGGATAAATGTGCATAAGGTGTGGGGGCACAGAATGGGAAAAGAAAGAGAGTGGAGGTTTACAGCATATTCCAAGGCTGTGTCTCAAGATGAAAGGAAACACATATGCAGTTTGTCTCGAAGTGATATCTTGAGATTGGGGAGAAAGGAGGCAAGAAAACAAAGTGTTAAAATGCAATTTGAAGCCAAACTGCTCGGTTACGCTATTAAACACAATCCATGCTATTAAGACAGAAATTGTGGTAGAGCTAGGATCTAGTAATGCTACCCTTTCCTGCCTACTGCCAGTCTTGGAATTCTTGCCCCCAGCCTGGCCCTCACCCTTCACCCTAATGCTACCATCATCCATCAGCCCCACTCTACCAACCTCAGTGCTTCTGCAGCACCGAGTCCCATAGCCCCATACCAGTTGTAATGGCTCCAGCTTTCCCCTCTTCACTTTTGCACCTGCTGGTGCTGTGACTGCTGGACTGCTGCGTGGTTCCGCTTGTCCTGTCCATTGATGCAGACTTTGGAGACCCCAACTTGAAAAATAAGCAAATGGCAAACAAAAAAAATATCCTCCTCCTTTCCCACCTCATCACTGTGTTTACCAAGTTCATAATTCTACCTTAAGGTCACGGCAAAGAGAGAGAGTGTAGAAAAAGTGCAAATGGAGCGATGGCAGACAAAACAAACACAAGCAAACAAAACGAGCCCTCTAGTCATTGCTGCAGCCTATTGGCCAGCAGATAGGGGTCTGCTTTGCTTAGCTAGTAAAGGTGGTGCTTGGAGGAGCTCAGCATGCACCACACCACCCCCCACCCTGACTTTTTTTCTTTCTTTCTTTCTTTTTTGAGACGGAGTCTGGCTCTGTTACCCAGGCTGGAGTGCAATGGCACGATCTCGGCTCACTGCAACCTCCGCCTTTGGGTTCTGGCAATTCTTCTGCCTCACCCTCCTGAGTAGCTGGGATTACAGGCACCTGCCACCAAGCCTGGCAAACTTTTGTATTTTAGTAGAGATGGGGTTTCACCATGTTGGCCAGGCTGGTTTCAAACTCCTGACCTCAAGTGATCCACCTGCCTCTCAAAGTGCTGGGATTACAGGAGTGAGCCACCGAGCCCGGCAGCACGCTGACTTTTTCCACAGAACAGCATAGCATTAGTAAATTCTGCCTGCAGAGCATACAGGTCTTAGACACACAAGTTTCTGTATATTTCCCTCCCCAGCTGAGACATTAACCCCCAAATGTCCAGGGCCCAGCCACACCAGACCCATTGGGATGAGCTCATTACATAAAAACTTGGTGAACTTGCAAGAGATGGGCCCCCTGGGGCTGCTCTGCCATAGTGTTTATGGCCTTCACATCTTGAACACCCCTCAGAGGATTTCTCCCTGGATGAACAATCCATAGCCTGTGGTTTATTACGGGTTAGGGTTAGGACTTTTACACCACCTGGGGGATAGACAATGAAGACAACTGCCCTCTTCCATCAATCTCAAAGTAAGTACAAATGGAAAGGTCGGTGGTTTCCTCAGCAAGTAGAGCTCTGTGAAGCTAGGTGGCACCACAGGACCTACTTCAAACAAGACCCCAGTGGTTGGCCGGGTGTGGTAGTTCATGTCTATTATCCCAGCACTTTGGGAGACGGAGGCAGGAGGATTGCTTGATCCAAGGAGTTAAAGACCAGCCCAAGCTGGTTTCTACAAAAAATACAAAAATCAGTCAGGCATGGTGGCACATGCTTGTAGTCCCAGCTACTCTGGAGGCTGAGGTGGGAGGACCACTTGAGCCCAGGAAGTCAAGGCTGCAGTCAGCCATGATTGTGCTACTGCACTCCAGCCTTGGCGACAGAGCAAGACCTTGTCTCAAAAAAGCAAAACAAAAAGCCCGGTGAGCTCTGCAGCCTCATGGTAGGTGCCTGGGATGGTTGAGTGGTTGGAGCGCAGAAAACCCTAGATTGGTTCATTCGTGATCTATGTTGTAGGGCCAGAGACTCTGGTTTGAAATAATAGAAATCTCTCAACTTCTTAATATATGACTTAGGTGAGCGTATGCTTATCAGAAGGACAGTTCTCCATCCATTCTGGGGGATTCCCATTCAGTTGTGGTAGATTAGCAGAGTCACGGTCATTTCTTTTACTTTTCTCTATCGTTTCATAGGATACCACTATATACCACTGTGGTGACTTATCCTTCACCGTTTTCTTTATGTTTTATTTTTTTCTTTCAGTGTTTAATTTTGACATAATTTCAGACTTAAAGTTGCATGGGTGGGCACAGTGGCTCACACCTATAATCCCAGCACTTCGGAAGGCTGGGGCAAGAGGATCACTTGAGCTCAGGAGTTTGAGACCCAGCTTGGGCAACGCAGAGAGACCCCCGTGAGTACAAAAAAATTTAAAAATTTGCCCAGCATGGTGGTGCACACTTGTGATCCCAGCTCTTCAGGGGGATGAGGCAGGAGGATCTCTTGAGCCTAGAAGTTTCAGGCTGCAGTGAACTGTGATCACGCCACTGCACTCCAGCCTAGCCAGCAGAGCGAGATCCTGTCTCATAACAACAAAAAGAAAGAAAAGTTGCAAAAATAGTACCAAGATTTCCTGTATACCCTTCACCCACATTCCCGAAATACTGACATTTTTACCACATTTTTCTTAATCCTCTCTCTGTCTTTCTCTGACACACACATATACCCCACACATTATGTTTGTTCATAATATATGGGAATAAGTCGCAGACATCTTAAATACTTCAATGAATTTTCTAAAATAAAGGTATTCTTTAAAATAGCCTCAGTACAATAGTCAAATTCAGGAAATGAGCATTAATACAGTACTAGTACCTATACTAATATCTACGGCAAAACTGGCTACATAACAGTGGGGGTGCCCAGTGCAAAGTAAAAAGGTGGAGCTCCTTGTTCAAAAAAACAGGGGAAAACATATCACTAAAGGTACTCAAAAAACTTTCTTCTTTCTTGCAGAGTCTCTCTCTAGACCTGTCATGGAGCTTTTGATTTATTGTTTCTGTCACTATCCCTCAGGCATGGGGATAGTTGTGGAGCAGTGCAGACCCTCAGAACTACCTAGGGTCCCTGACTGCTACTTGGTGGTGTGTCCTGGAGGATTCTTCTTGCTGCCGGATTCCTCCTCATGCCAGCTGCCAGACTGAAGCTCTGTGACTCAGCTGGGGGTGGGAAATCAATCTTCCCTGTCCACAGGTCCATTGCACCAACCCATGGATGGGCAGTCCCCAAGCAATTGCAACCTCTGTGCTGAGACATGCTCAGTACAGGATCGGGATAGGTGAGAGGCTCGCTCCTGCCAAGTCACTGGTTGAATGTACTGTGCTGCTGCCAGCCCAGGACTGGGACAGTAATTGGCATTCCCTGAAATGCCACAGGATGTGCACACCTAACTCTGACCCTTCCTGCACCCTTTCCCAAGGCCCCACTGGGAGTGGTTGGCAACGGTAGAACATGGGCCTCCCCTTGCCAATGTGATTCGACTGCCATGTGCATAGCAGCAGTCAGGGGACAAAGGTGGAAAAGGGAGGGCTGAGCAGAGCCATGGTGCCAGTGCGTGGAGGGCGAGCTGCTGAGAACCCATCCCGGGAAGGCAGCCAGAGGTGGGACTGCTCTTGAGTCCGGACGCCTAGCTCCCGAAGCATGCACCGTTGTCTAACTGACCTTCGCTTACAAACACAAGTTTAAATAACTGAGAATTTTAAGACAATGACCACAAGGAATTACATCCTGGGTGCAGGGTCCTTCTGCATCCAGGGCCTTGTGTGACTTGAGTGCATGTCTACAAAGCCCATCTATAGACCTTATTCGGATTCTACCAATTGTCTCAATAATGTCCTTTACAACAAAAGAAAATCCTGGATCCTACGTTGCATTTAGTTGTCACGCCTCTTTAATCTTCTTTCTTTTTCTTTCTTTAAATTACTTAGTTCAGGAGCAGATTAATCTTCTTTCATCTGGAAAAGTTTCTCAATCTTTTTTTGTCTTTCATGACGTTAACATTTTGTACGATTAAAAGCCATCTATTTTATAGACTGTCTCTCAATTGAGCTTATCTGATATTTCTTCACAATTAGATTCATGTTATACATTTCTGGCAGGAATATTATAGAAAAGATACTGTGTTCTTTGTGGAGCATCATACCACGAGGCACATGCTGTTGATTTGTTTTGTTACTAAGGGTGTTAACTTCGATTACTTGAGTGAGACAGTGGCTGCCTATTTTCCCATTTGCAATGAATAAGTATTTGTGGGAAGAATGATTATTTAATGGTTGCTAGATGATGTTTTCCTTTTATTATTTTCTTTTATTTATTTATATCTTTTGTAGAGACGGTCTTATTATATTGCTCAGGCTTGTCTTGAACTCCCGGCCTCAAGAGTTCCTCCCACCTCGGCATCCCAAAGTGCTAGGATTACACATGTGAACCATCATGCCCAGCTGTTAAATGATAATTTTCTAATTCTATCCTTGACCCCTTGTCTACCTTTATTGAGCCCTTTTTGGCTTCCTATCCTTGCCTACAATGTGACATTTTGGTGTTGTGTTCCATCTACTCTTCTGAGCCTGTGGACACGATGCGGGTAGGGGAGGTTTGGGGCTCTGATCTCTCTGAGGTTTGCGTCAAATGTCTTAAGCCAGGGTTTACTCCATTAGTTAGTGGAGTGTCTTACACCCGAGAGGGCGTTAAGCTTCACTTTCCCACCATCCTTCTTTCTCTCCTTCCCTCCTTCCATAATTCAGAGATTATGAGAATCATGGCTGTGACTCATAGCTTAACACTTTAACTCTAAAAAAGAAATCCCAGGTCCCTCTTTTCCTCCATGGTATCATGTCTACAAAACTAATCTACAAGTACTTGTTGAGTACTTATTCTGTGCAGGCCAGTTTGCTTGGCTTACTGTAGAGAAGAAATGTGTACGGCAAAGTCACTGCTTTCAAGAACCCACAAGCTGTAAACATGAAGAGTAGAAGCAGGCAGGCCTGGAATATCTCTGTGTAGTCTACATGGAGAGAGGTCCAGGGGATTTTATGGGATGGGGAGGTAAATAGGTCATGGCAGAGCTGAACTTTAATGATAGCAAACTGATTAAAAGTATTGGCTCTAGAATTAGACTTTGATTCAAACACCATCCTCATTCCTTCCTAATTCGTTATTCTGGGCAAGTAATTTATCTTTCTGACCCTCAACTTTTTCATTTGTAAGATACAGTTATTAATAGAATCTTCCTCTCAGGGCTGTTGGGAATATTAAATGAGATAATGTATGCAGAACACTTAAGTTGGTTCCTGACATATCCTAAGTGTTTCATAAACAGTAGGTATTAAAATCTTAAAGTATTTTAAGTATTTTGTATCAAAAGCTTTTCGAATGCATGTCCACTGTTGACCCAGAAATTCCACTTAGAATCTATCATGAGTAAACAACCAGAAATGCCCATAGTGATTACTTACTATATCGAGAAAAATTCAACAACCTTTAACATTTAACATTAACATGTAACCATTGAAGCTTGTTTAAATAAATGATGATCTCTTCGTGCAAGTAAACCTCTACGCACATTAGCAATTATGTTACAGAATATTTAATGATAGAAGAAAATCTTTACCTAATATTGTCAACTGGTAAAAAGAGGCTATAAATCTGCATTAATATATGGTCTTAAACTGTTCTCTATCCCATATATTTCTTTCATTCTTCCCAGAAACATTTTTAAAGGACTTTAGAAGCTTGCCACTGCCCCAAGGGGCATTTGGAAGATTCTTCTCTAGCAAGTGTGATTTTAAAAATTTAATGGGACCTCAATATTGTGTCAGGAGGGTTATTCCCAGTGCCCACATAGCATATCTGGCACACACTAGCCTCTGGTACACTTTGAGAGAGTTAGGTTTATCTGTTTGTCTTTGCATGCCAGCAACTTTTACATCACAACAGCTCTCAGAATCCAGACATGGTGATGTAGAACTACTGGGTATTTGTACTGATAGGGACCAGGCACTATGAGCCTTGAGCTTCACCTGTGAATAAATCTCAGGGAAGAAAGAGAGGAGAGGGAAGAGACCCAAGAATTGAGATTTTCTCCCCACAGTGTGGCCTTCTTATTGATTTAAAGAGAAGAGATATGAAACTGTAAAACTTTTTTGAAACAAAGCAGTGTGTTTTTATTAGTTCTTATTTTTTTGCTTTGAATTCTCAATGCCACTACCTCTGTCCAAGCTTACAATCCATCATAACCAGATGATGGTAAAGCTGTCCACCCTGTTTCTCTAAACAAACTGAGACTTTTTTTTTTTTTTTTTTTTTTTGGGAGACAGAGTCTCACTTTGTCTCTCAGGCTAGAGTGCAGTGGCGCGAATTTGGCTCACTGCAACCTCTGCTTCTGGCTTCAAGTGACTCTCATGCCTCAACCACCCAAGTAGCTAGCATTACAGGTGTGCACCACCACACCTGGCTAACTTTTTTGTATTTTTAGTAGGTTTCACTATGTTGGCCAGGCTGGCCTTGAACTCTTGGCCTCAAGTGAACGGCCCACCTTTGCCTCCCAAAGTGCTGAGATTACAGGTGTGAGCCACCACTCTCAGCCAAGAATTGAGACTTTAAGCTCTCACTGCATTTGACTCTGGGCAAGTTGCTCCTGATGGTAGTCAGACTTCTAAGATGACTTCAATGACCTCCACTTCCTGGTTTTCATACCTTTGTGTGTTCTCCTCCTTGAGTGTGGACTGAACCTAGTGATTTGATTCTAATGAGCAGTGATGTCATGGAAAGTGTTGTGATGTCCCTTGTGAGATTAGGTTACAAAAGACTATGACTACAATAACTTATTGTATATTTGAAAATAGCTAGAAGAGAAACTTTGGAATGTTCCCAACACAAAGAAATGATAACTGCCTTGGGTGATGGATATACCAATTATTCTGATTTGATTATTATACATCGTGTGCATGTATCAAAATATTACATGCCCCCCATAAATATGTATAACAGTTATGTATCAATAAAAAAGGCTGGCTGGGCTTGGTGGCTTACACCTGTAATCCCAGCACTTTGGGACACTGAGGTGGGCGGATCACCTGAGGTCAGGAGTTCGAGATGAGCCTGATTAGCATGGTGAAACCCCACCTCTACTAAAAATACAAAAATTAGCCAGGCTTGGTGGCACACGCCTGTAATCCCAGGTACTTGGGAGGCTGAGGCAGGAGAATTGCTTGAATCTGGAAGGTGGAGGTTGCAGGGAACTGAGATTACACCACTGCACTTTAGCCTGGGTGACAGAGTGAGTGAGACTCCATCTAAAAACAAAAGACTATGACTTCTACCTTCTATTCACTCTCTCTGGAGCTTCTTGCTTGCTCACTCTGATAAAGCAATCTATAGGTTATAAGCTGCTCTCTGAAAGGACCCACTGACCAATGAACTGGAAGTGACCTGCAAGCAACTGAATCCTGCCAGCAACCATGTAAGTGGGCTTGGAAGTGCATCCTTCCCTAGTTGAGCCCCAGCCAGCCAACAATTAGACTTCATCCTTGTAGAAGACCCTGATCCACAGGACTAGCTCTGTAGTCCTTGTGTCCTGCCTCTTCCCTCACCCACCGTGAGAGTTCCCCTGAATTCCTGCCCTGGTGGTACAGAATGGTGTGTCCAGTCTGCCCCCACTGGAACAGAACTGCTTTCTCTTTGGGAGTTTGTCTCTTCACAGAATCACAGGATGTTATTTTCAAAGGGTGTCTGTGCTTGTGTTTAACCTTGTGCTATTTTGTAATAATGAACCACTGGAAACCAAGTAAACTAAGTAAATTACAATGCTTGGTAGATCAGGATATTATGTAGCCATTAAAAATGATACCAGAGGATATTCACCTACCTGGGAAAATGTTTATAATGTAATGCTAAGTAAAACTCTTGGTAGAAAAAAAAACCCTGGTAGAAAATAGTGAAAATAGTACACACTCTCTCTCCCTCCTTCTCTCTCTCTCTCTACATTTATATATATACACACACACACATATATACACACTATATATAGAGTATATACTCTATTGTATATGAGTACTATTTTCACTATTTTCATATATATAAATTTATAAATAACATAAATTTACACAAAAATATATAGTATTATTTACTATATATAAAGTATATGTACTTTATATACATATATAAAGTAATTAAAGGCATATGGAGAGGAATATTACTTTGAGATGCTAATTGGAGCTTTATTCCTGTAGATCTACTTCTCTTTGGTCTTTCCCTCACTCCTGGCACTTGGGCATTCTACTTCATGCCTGGGGAGGAGACAGGACAGCATTACACAGCTGACAGAATATTTAAATTCTTGGCTTGTAGAGTTCAAAACAGAAGGTTCAGATATAAGACAAAGGGCTTGTTTGGAGACAACTGAGCAATTAAGGGTATCAGGGATCTTAGAGATCATTAGACCATCGGAGCTAGAACCTTAATTTTGGGAAGAAAGTGTTTTAATTACATCAGAGTGAATGCAGATCACGAGATGAAAGAATGTATGAAAAACCAGAATCAGGTTTTAACAACCCCTGCTTTCTTTCTGTTCCCCGCCCCCGTCCCCGCCCCAGTAGATGTATAAAATTCTCCCCATTGGAGGTTTAAGGAAGAGAGTTAGAAGGGAACTTAACTTAAGGAAATGGATGGTGGTTTGGGATCCTGAGAAGGGGGTTCTTAGGCCAAGTCCCTTAGGCTGATAGGGTACCAGGTATATTTGGGAATCAAGAGAAATGACCACAGCCAGGGTATACTTCCACAACTAGGAAGTATGAATTGAGGAAAACTACTAGTTAGAACTGAGAACCTTGCAGGGTAGATCAGAAACTGGAACATGGGAGGTCTATGTATAGGGTTTTTAGAGAGTCCCTTTGAGTTTCCGATAGCCCTAGATGGTATAGAGCAGTGAGGTATTTTTTGAGCTCTATGGGGCATATAAGTCACTGAGTGAGCTCTCATCAAATGAGGAGGATGCAACAGTTACCTGCCAGAAAAGTATCCGGCAGGAATAAAACAGTGTGTATATATGATAGTGACCAAGAATCAAGCACACTTCCCATTGGATGCCTTGGAATTAAGCCAGTGCACTGGAATGTAGAAGCAACCCTTAGGGGTATGTGGCGGTCAAACTAATGAAATCACAAAAATTAATTTCCATTATCTGGTTAAATGGAAGATCAAAATGAAAATTCAGGCCAATTACAATTTTTTTTTTTTTTTTTTTTTTTTTTTGAGACAGAGTTTCGCTCTTGTTTCCCAGGCTGGAGTGCAACAGCGTGATCTCCACTCAACCTCCACCTCCCAGGTTCAAGTGATTCTCCTGCCTCAGCCTCCCGAGTAGCTGGAATTACTGGCATGTGCCACCATGCCCTGCTAATTTTGTATTTTTAGTAGAGACGGGGTTTCTCCATGTTGGTCAGGCTGGTCTCGAACTCCCTACCTCAGGTGATGCGCCCACCTCGGCCTCCCAAGGTGCTGGGATCACAGGCATGAGCCATGGTGCCTGGCCGCCAATTACAATTTTTTATTTTTTAATTTTCCTTTCGCTCTAGGGTACATGTGCTCAACATGCAGGTTTGTTACGTGTACGTGTGCCATGTTGGTGTGCTGCACCCATTAACTCGTCGTTTACATTAAGTATATCTCCTATGCTATCCATCCCCCCTCCCCCAACCCCATGACAGGCCCGAGCGTGTGATGTTCCCCTTTCTGTGTCCAAGTGTTCTCATTGTTCAATTCCCACCTATGAGTGAGAAATGCGGTGTTTGATTTTTTTGTCCTTGTGATAGTTTGCTGAGAATGATGGTTTCCAGCTTCATCCATGTCCCTACAAAGGACATTAATTCATCCTTTTTTATGGCTGCATAGTATTCCATGGTGTATATGTGCCACATTTTCTTAACCCAGTCTATCATTGATGGACATTTGGGTTGGTTCCAAGTCTTTGCTATTGTGAATAGTGCCACAGTAAACATACATGTGCATGTGTCTTTATAGCAGCGTGATTTATAATCCTTTGGGTATATACCCAGTAACGGGATCACTGGATCCAGTGGTATTTCTAGCTCTAGATCCTTGAGGAATCACCACACTGTCTTCCACAATGCTTGAACTAGTTTACAGTCCCACCAACAGTGTAAAAGTGTTCCTATTTCTCTACATCCTCTCCAGCACCTGTTTCCCGACTTCTTAATGCTCGCCATTCTAAGTGGCATGAGATGGTATCTCATTGTGGTTTTGATTTGCATTTCTCTGATGGCCAGTGATGATGAGCA
The DNA here is from genome assembly GCF_008728515.1 of Papio anubis. Classification (NCBI taxonomy): domain Eukaryota; kingdom Metazoa; phylum Chordata; class Mammalia; order Primates; family Cercopithecidae; genus Papio; species Papio anubis. The sequence continues at coordinate 72,708,885 of NC_044991.1, forward strand.
TTTTTTCATGTGTCTGTTGGCTGCATAAATGTCTTCTTTTGAGAAGTGTCTGTTCATACCCTTTGCCCACTTTTTGATGGGGTTGTTTGCTTTTTTCTTGTAAATTTGTTTGAGTTCTTTGTAGATTCTGGATATTAGCCTTTTGTCAGATGAGTAGATTGCAAAAATTTTTTCCCATTCTGTAGGTTGCCTGTTCACTCTGATGGTAGTTTCTTTTGCGTGCAGAAGCTCTTTAGTTTAATTAGATCCCATTTGTCAATTTTGGCTTTTGTTGCCATTGCTTTTGGTATTTTAGACATGAAGTCCTTGCCTATGCCTATGTCCTGAATGGTATTGCCTAGGTTTTCTTCTAGGGTTTGTATGATTTTAGGTCTAACATTTAAGTCTCTAATCCATCTTGAATTAATTTTTGTATAAGGTATAAGGAAGGGATCCAGTTTCAACTTTCTACATATGGCTAGCCAGTTTTCCCAGCACCATTTATTAAATAGGAAATCCTTTCCCCATTTCTTGTTTTTGTCAGCTTTGTCAAAGATCAGATGTTTGTAGATGTGTGGTATTATTTCTGAGGGCTCTGTTCTGTTCCATTGGTCTATATCTCTGTTTTGGTACCAGTACCATGCTGTTTTGGTTACTGTAGCCTTGTAGTATAGTTTGAAGTCAGCATGATGCCTCCAGCTTTCTTCTTTTGGATTAGGATTGTCTTGGCAATGTGGGCTCTTTTGTTCCATATGAACTTTAAAGTATTTTTTCCAATTCTGTGAAGAAAGTCATTGGTAGCTTGATGGGGATGGCATTGAATATATAAATTACCTTGGGTGGTATGGCCATTTTCACGATATTGATTCTTCATATCCAGCATGGAATGTTCTTCCATTTGTTTGTGTCCTCTTTTATTTTGTTGAGCAGTGGTTTGTAGTTCTCCTTGAAGAGGTCCTTCACATCCCTTGTTAGTTGGATTCCTAGGTATTTTATTCTCTTTGAAGCAATTGTGAATGGGAGTTCACTCATGATTTGGCTCTGTGTTTATCTGTTATTGGTGTATAAGAATGCTTGTGATTTTTGCACGTTGACTTTGTATCCTGAGACTTTGCTAAAGTTGCTTATCAACTTAAGGAGATTTTGGGCTGAGATGATGGGGTTTTCTAAATATACAATCATGTCCTCTATGTCATCTGCAAACAGGGACCAATTACAATTTTTTAAAAGACGTTTTGAGCATATCTGAGTTTGTAGTAGAGTTTCATTCTTGCTACAAATTGCACTTCACTGCCAGGTACTCAATGCTCTTTGACCTCCAGACTTTCACCACCTCCATCACAATTATTAAAATTTTCTCAACAGTTGTTGGGTTTTTGCATCACTCCCTCCAGATCCAAAGTCCAGGGTAGGAGCAACTGACTGGCTAAGTTCATGTCACACAGTCACACTCAAGCAGCTAGTCAAAAGAGAGAAGTAGTATCTGGACTTTTTGGTTTCCATAGAGGAGAGGAACTCAGCTGAGAACCATCAGCTACCAAACTCCCAGGTGGGGTAATAGGCACTTCATTCCTGAAGGGAAATAGGGGTGCTGTCCACAGCACCTGCCAGAAATCTTTGGGAAGGAACCTGAGGCAAGTTCAGTAGTCTGCCCTTATCCATGGGGCATGTGTTCTGAGACCCTCAATGGATGCCTGAAACCACGAATAGTATTGAACCCTATATACACTATGTTGTTCTCCTATACATATATAGTTATAATAAAGTTTAATTTATAAATTAGGCATAGTAAGAGATTAACAACAATAATAACAAAACAGAACAATTATAACAATACTCTAGCATCACTTATCTTGCATTTTGTGGGCGTTAAGTAAAATAAGGGTTACTTGAATACAAACACTACAATACTGTGACAGCCGATGTGACAACTGAGTTGGTTTCTAAATGACTAATGGGCAGGTAATGTGTGCAGGGTGGATACACTGGACAAAGGGATGATTCACATTGTGAGCAGGATGGCACAAGATTTCACCCCAATAACAATGTGCAATTTAAAACTTATGAATTGTTTATTCCTGGAATTTTCCATTTAATATTTTTGGGCCTAGGGTAACTGAAACCACAGACAGTGAAACTACAAATATGGGGGAACTACTGTACTCATAGGGATTTTGGCTTTTGCTCTGAGTTAGATGAAAAGTCAATGAAGGATTGTTAGTAGCGGAGTATCAGGACATAAAGAATCTTTCTGGCTGTTCTTTCAAGAATAAACTGTAGACAGCAAGGACTGAAGCCCTGAGACCAGTTGGGAGGCTATTTCCGTTTTAAAAAATGGATGATAGATGGACCACTAAAGGGTGGGTGAACAGCAGATAAGTGTTGTATGAGCGTATGGACTAACTTGTCTATCTCTGCCTGTGCTGAAAGTGTGTCTTGTCTGGAGTTGTTGAGTATTGATAGAATGATGCAATTTTAGTCATGAGACTGTGGTCCCTTGAGATTTCAGCACCCCAGCATTTTTAGTGACTAAAATAATGAAAATGTTTTGCACTTGCTTTTTGCCCAATATTCCTTGTTCCCACAACAAAATTATTTGTTGCAAACAAACAGTTGCTGATGTCCTGTTTCTTTGTTAAACGGGGAGATAACTTCAGGGTCACGAAAAGGTTTGCAAGAAGAAATGAAGGCCTTTAAGGATATTGTTACTAGCTGTTGACTCCCAGAGGTCTAGTTGTTCCAGGTGTTACCTGAGACGGAAGAAACACAGGCCTTCCCCCTTGGTTCCCTGAAACTTCCCCTCCTCTACTCCCCAGCCACATTAAAAGCCCACTTTGTTGTTGTTGTTGTTAAGGTGGAGTTGAGAGTTCCTACGTTCTGCCTTCTTGCTTTGGTTACACTGAATAAACCTTTCTCCATCTCCAAACACCCGTGCATCAATGTTGGCATCAGCTGCCCATTGGGTACACAAGCCTGAATCTGGGGTTCTATGACAATTCTGGCGACCATGGAAGAACCTTGTGCCCATGGCCGGGCAGTCCCAGCCAGGATCTGCATGCACAGGGAGTCCCCAAAGCTGCCCAGGCGCCTTGCCTGGGGTACACCCCTCACTGGTTCCTTTCCTGCCAGTAGTGACCACTTTTGGTACAATGATCACTTGGAGTGAAGACATGTACCTGACTTTGGTGTACTTTTGGATTTGCATTTCCTGGGTGAGTCACCATGACCTTTGTGACAATTCTCACTGGATAGTGATCTGGATAGCACCCCACTTGACCCTAGTTTCATTGCACAGGAAGGACAACAGATAGGCCCAGCCTTACCTGAGTATGGCAACTGTCTAACAGATCCAGGGGCAGGGAATGTGGCTTTAATGACTGCCTCAACTACTGACACTGTGCCTTGTGTTCCTGAGGAATATGTTTCTTTTCCCTTCCCTTCCCTTCCCTTCCCTTCCCTTCCCTTCCCTTCCCTTCCCCTCCCCTCCCTTCCCCTCCCCTCCCCTCTCCTCCCCTCTCCTCCCCTCTCCTCCCCTCTCCTCTCCTCTCCTCTTCTCTCCTCTCCTCTCCTTTCCTTTCCTTTCCTTTCTTTTTGAGACAGAGTTTCCCTCTTAACCAGGCTGGAGTGCAGTGGCACTATCTCAGTTCACTGCAACCTCCCCCTCCTTGGTTCAAGCAACTCTCATGCCTCAGCCTCCTGAGTAGCTGGGATTACAGGCATTCACCACCATAGCCAGCTAATTTTTGTATTTTTAGTAGAGCCATGGTTTTGCTGTGTTGGCCAGGCTGGTCTTGAACTCCTGACCTCAAGTGACCCACTCACCTTGGCCTCCCAAAGTGCTGGAATTACAGATGTGAGCCACCATACCCGGCCTGCTCCTGAGGGATATGTTTCTATCTGCAGTCAGGAAAACCAACCCTGGGCCTGTAGGTGCTTTAGGAGAGGAGATCATGGACAATGTTTGTTAGGATACTCAGTGACATCTTTCTTGATACACAATGAAAGTGTTACCAAATACTGGACAAATTCCCTAAAACTGTTGCCCAGGGTCTCCCAAGGAATTCTGGAAGGAGAGTCTGTCTGTTGGGGACAGGGTGGTCTCTGAAGCAGATTTGCCAGGATTCCTGATGACACAGGGTACTTCTTCAGATATACTTTGCTTTCATGGTGAGGAGTGGCTGCTCAGCACCACGTGCTTAGAAATGTGTCCGTTACTTTAAGGGTTAGAGCTAATGAAATGTGCTGCTATCACAGCACAGCAAGTCTTTGGATTCTCTAGCTAAAGTTGTAAGTTGTTTAGATAATGGGATCGCATTAGATTACCTGCTGGCTGAACAAGGCCAACTCCTCCTGTTTCACTTATATTAACACCTCAGCTGAAGTTGAAATGCATGTAAATACAAGACGAGAGCAAACTTCATGGTGGCAACAGATAAAAGAAGATTAACTAGGATTAGGTGATTGGTATTCTGGATTGTTTTCTTGGATCTCACAAGGAATCCGATCTATATTTTCTGGTATCATTACTTTTGGCTCATCCATCTATCTTATCGTTATTGTAACTCATGTTTTCACTAATGTCATCATCAAATATAGATTAAGATGCTGTTTCAAGACTATAATAGGTAACGGCACCCAGATAATGGAATTGCAGTATGCAGGATATGGGCCCGGCCCCTGGAAATACTTTCAACTTCAGGTGGATAGGTGCCGCTCTTCAGTTTCCACACCTTTGCACCTTTTCAGCAGGAAGTAGCCAGAAAAGAATGACACCACTTTTCCTACGTAAATGAGGACTGGAAAAAGGCAGTGGGGATTTGTAACAGGGCCCCTTGAGCTCTCAGCATCCCAGCATTTTTAGTGACTGAAATAATGAAAATTCTGATCAGGCCCTTGTGTTTGCTTGCACTTGCTTTTTGCCCAATATTCCTTGTTCCCACAACATAATTATAAACTGCTGATGTACTGTTTCTCTGTCAAGTAGGGGGAGTTAACTTCAGGGTCACAAAGAAAGTATCTAAGAAGAAATAAATGTCTTCAAGGATGTTGCAACAAGCTGCTGACTCCTAGAAGTCTGGTTGTTTCAGGTGTTATCTGAGAGTGAAGAAACACAGACTTTTCCCCCTTGGTTCCCTGAAACTCCCCGTCTCCTACTCTGTAGCCACATAACTCTCTGCTTCTTTTTCTTAAGGTAAATCGGAGAGATCTTGCCCTCCTGCCTTCTTGCTTTGACCAAATTAGATAAATGTTTCTCTATTTCCAAGCACCTGTGTGTCAGTGTTGGCATCAGCTGTACATTGGGTACACGAGCCTGAAGTTAAGGTTCTATGACAAGATGGGGTGGTTAATGCAGACACAATTGAATTATAGAGACAATGATCACATTTTCTGAATCTCAAGGCCAGATAGTTCTGGTGTTTCATGAGTAGGAAACAGAGCTTAAAGCCAGTGATTTAGGTGTTGAGCAATTCAGGAATTTCTAGAACATTTTGGTAAGACAAAATATCTGATTGGTGTTAGCCATCGAGAATGCTCCCTCTTGTGAAATGTTGAGAAGGGAAGAGGGAGTGGGGATGGGTGGAATGGAGCCCAGGGGCTAGGAATGAGGCAATCTCTCTTTTGTGGAAGTCCTCAGTAGGTTGTGTGACTGCTGCTCTCCAACCTGGAAAAAGAAGACAGCGGCCATGGGAGACATTTAGGATTTTGTCTCAGACTCTTCCCAGAGATGATCCAGGAATCCTGCTTCCTGGTGTCCTCCACAAAAGGGAGATGTGTTTGTTGCCTTGGCAGCATAACTTGGTGTTTTAAAATTTTTCTGATAAAACCTTTAACTGGAAATCAGCCCCATGGGGGAAATTCTGAGATCCATGACAGAGTGAAGCATAGCCATTATACCAGGGACTTTGCAAATGTACTGACAAGAGTTCAATGACCAGCTCTGCCACTTTCCAGCTGTGTGGCCCTGGAAACATTACTGCTCTGTTTTATCCTTGTTTCCTCATCTACCACTGCTTCCTAAACTTGAGTGTGCCCACAAATCACCCAGGAATCTTGTTACGAGGCTGGTCATGAGATTCCGCATTTCTAACAAGTTCTCAGGTGACCTGGAAGCTACCTGTTCCTGGAGCATGCTTTGAGTAGTAAACTGATTTTTAGGGTTACCCTGAGGTTTATGTGTATTATTTATGAAGAGCTTAGCATGGGGCCTGGCATAATGGCTTCGAGTTATTGTTCCTTGGGCAATGGGAAGGAGCTGACTTGGACTTTGGGGGAGGACCCTGAATCAGAGTGGTAAATAAGGGACAGTGCCCACATGAATGCTCCCTCTTCAATTCTGCCCTCCATCCCGGAGGAAGTCTGGAAAAATTATGGATTGGGGGGATTACAATGCAATGGAAGAGACCTTTTGGCGAGACCAAGGATGCCTCTGTTTCATTCCCACCCTGTGATCTTAAAGAAGTCCCTCCCCATCTGTGGGCCCTCTTGAAATAAATGAATGAGATGATTCCTGTGTTTTTCTCCTCTCCCTCCAAGTTGTTGTAATTGGTGTTGCTTAAGGCAAACCAAAAAACTCTAGAACCAGGGCTCTTCACTCCTCTCCCCGTGTAATCCTTGGCAGAAAGATGTAGTTTAGCCTTAGTAGATAATAACTTTCATAAAAATTCATTTTTTTTTAAACCAAGTCTCACTCTGTCACCAAGCTGGAGTGCAATGGCATGATCTCGGCTCACTGCAATCTCTGCCTCCTGGGTTCAAGCATTCTCCTGCCTCAGCCTCCCGAGTAGCTGGGACTATGTAGTGTAGTAGCGTGAGCCACCACACCCAGCTAATTTTTGTACTTTTAGTAGAGATGGGGTTTTACCATGTTGGCCAGGATGGTCTTGATCTCTTGACCTCATGATCCACCCGCCTCACTCAGCTTCTCAAAGTGCTAGGATTACAGGTGTGAGCCACCATGCCCGGCCCACTACTTTTTTTTTTTTTAATTAAAATGTCCTTAACATCCTCAGTTTCTCCCCAATTCCCCTTTCTTCCCTGGTTTCTGTTGTTTCCTTGTGTCTTATTTCACAAGACTAGAAATCCCCTCCTTGTCCAATATAGGCCCTTCCAATATCTTACCCAAATTTCCAAATCCACCCCTTTCTCCTTCAAAACCTTTATCTCCCAGTGGGTTAAGCAGTACTTCATACTAAGGTGTGAATGACTGCTCTAAATTTCCCCAGTGTATTTGTAAGTACGTGTATGTTTTAAAAAGGAGGTCTTGAGATTTTCAACTTGATTGCAACATTTATAGAATTTCGGGCACAGAGATGAAGCATTTTTAGGAGCACATCAGGGAGAATAAATGTAGGGGTAGAGGAATGAATCTCTTGTTCACAAAAAAAAAAAAAAAAATACCTTCTATGGCCCTCAGATCAATCCCAAATCCATGGAGGGCTGTGTTCTTGTTAGAAAATCAGGTGAACTTGCACATTTTCTCACATTCTTCTTTCCTCGAAAAGTTGTTGCTGTTGCCTCTGCAGCCTCCGTAAGCAAATAATTCACATTCACCAGTTTCAGAGTTGAAAAACCATCGAATCATGTAGGCTTGACAAGGGCCCTTTTCCATAGGAAAAGAGCATACATTTGGGAGGAGATCCGTGATAGTGTCTGAAGAGAGAAAGTGATTGAAGGAGACCAAACCCATCACCTTCCCCTTGTTTGCCTCATATGCCAGGGGCTGTGACAGCCCTGGGCACAATTGTGAGGTCATCCACAATGGCTGTGCTCTGTACCTCTTTCTGCCCAGCCGTGGTCTGATCTGTTTACACAGAAGTTGACATTTTCACTTCTGAGAGTAGCCTGATATGGTGAGAATCACAGGCTTGAGAACCCAATTCAAGTGGATTGAGATTGTAGTCAAACCACTTGCTGCTGTGTGATGTTGTATAAACCTAACTTCTTCATGTCTCCATTTCTTCATTTGTAAAATCAAGGAGTCGAACCCCATCATCTCTGAGTGCCCTTCCAGATCTGATTTTATAGGATTTGATAATAAAGATCCTCAGGTTCTTACCTCCTGTCTCCTAATCAATTCTAGAATCGATATCCCGTGACAGAAGGAAAACAGACTTTGAATCTGACAGCAAGATTGAATCTCAGAGGGTTCAAACTTGTCTCAATTATCTTCTAGCTATGTGATCTTGGACAAATGACTTATCTCATTGACATTCAATATCCTTCATTGCAAAAATGCTAGTATAATATCCACATTTTTGGTTTATTGAAGGGTTAGAGATTACCAGTGAAAAGCATTGATAAATAGAAAATAAATCAGTAAATAGTAGCTGCTCTTAATCATTCTATTGCTTAACCAATAAGACTCTTGGGAAAAGGGACCTCATTGTACTCATTTCTGCAGCCTTAGTGCCTAACACAGGCCTAGTTCTCAGTTCTTAACAAATATTTGTTAATAGACCACCACCACCATGACCGCCACCACCACCACTACCACCACCACCACCACCACCACTGAGCTCCTCTGGGGCAGGATTAGAAGTTTCTTTGTGCCCGCCTTGTATGTTTCTGTCACCATGTGGGCAGTTTTACTCTTCGTGGTAGCTAGTAGAACTTCCAACATTACGTGAGGAAACTAAGGCCAGAGAAATGAAGTACCTGTCCTAATGTCAGGCTAGGAAGCAGTAGGACCAAGAATCAAACCCAGCATGGTTCGACTGCAAAGGCTTGCAGGTTCTCCATCCATCTTGGTTGTTGTAAAATGAGTGAATGGACGGATGAATGATCACACCTATGGTGGAACTTCAGGCAGCAACCTAGGACTTGGAAAGGTTCAGGCTCTGTCTCATCCTCCTACCTGCAAGGCTAACGCTAAGGGTGAAGGAGAATGGGAAGGAGACAGAATAGCTTATCCAATCAAGGTGGGAGGTGGAGGGGCATGTTCTTAAGACATCCTAGTTGCAGCAGCATTGGCTTTTAGACCCTTACAGGTGACTCTCTAGGGGCTGGAGTCCCATCTGCTCTTAATTTTCTCAGTCTTGCTTCTCTGCTCTTCCATTCCATTAAACCAAAGGAAAATCACTTGACTTGTTTCTTTTTTGTGTAAAGTAGATAATGACACCGTGTGTGTGTGTTTTGAGTGTGACAGAAGCTGTTCTAAGTGCTTTCCAAGAACCTATTAAGAGCTAAGTTATACTGAGAGCTTGACATACATCAGACTATTTGACATACATCAGAAAAGGTGGTTAACCTTTTTTTTAGAAGAAGAAACTGATGCTCAGAAAGGCTATAAATGATGTTCCTGAGGCACAGAGTTTGTAAGTAGAGGAGCCAGGACCAGAACCCAGGTGTGTCTGACTCCAGGTATGCTCATCCTGTAAACCACTATATTCTTCTTACTTAAGGCAGACGTTTTCAAACTCGAGTATGCCTCAGAATCATCTGGAAGGCTCGTTAGAGAGACGTACCTCCACAGTTTCTGATCAGGTGGGACTGGGAACTAGTGTGTTTCTAGTTGATGCTGCTGCTGCTACTGCTGTTGGACTAGGGGACAAACTCGAGAACCACTCATCTATAGGGTTATTGGGAGGTTTAGGGTTCCATTTATATCTAAGAATCTATCATTAATAGCTCCATGTACATACATGCAGAGAACTATGCTTGCATGTGCAAGGATGTTCACTGGCACATTGACAGTGATAATCTCCAGAAGGTAAGATTTCGATAATTTTTTGCTTTCTTTCTTACCCTTTTGTGTATTCTAATATGCATTTTTATACAGGGAATCCTACTGGCTGCTTAAAAATCTTGGAAACTGCTGCCTACCATCCCCATTTCCAGCAGACTATCTTAGCTATAACTGCACTTCATCTCCCCACTTCCATTTGCAGATTCCAAGCTTCCACAGAGAAAGTGGTCCAGGAAGGAGCCGTTTCTGACAAGTGCATCTAACTTGGCTAAGTTCCTCACTCTCAAATTCTGGCTCTGATCTCCTTTTCCCAACCTCTCCTTGCCTGCCACCAGCCCCACCCCAGATGTTGAAGGCCCCTTTTCCTGCTTTACTTATTTTATTTTCTATAGCACTTTGATCATCTATCATGTGTATTAGGTATTGTATGTCTCTCTCCCATTAGCATCTTAATTTCACAAAGGCAGGGTCTTAGGCTCCTTGCTTTAACCCCAGCACCTAGGACAGTGCCTGGCACATACTATGTGCCCAACATATATCTGATGAAGTGACTTGAACTGAATTGACTCTCAATCCAGTAAGGTAAGAAATGGGTTCTGTTGGTGCTGCACCACCTCCCCCACCACTACCCACCCTCAGCCTGATTCCCAGTCTACTCTTTGAGATCCCACATTTTATACCAACCTTGTGATAGTTCTGATCGAAGCTCTAGGCAGAGAGTGAGAATCAGGAGAAACGAGAGAGAGGCCTGAAGCTGCATGGTGCCACTCAGCCAGTGGCTCAGCCTGGGGTTGCCATTTTAGGGAGAAAAGGGACCAAGGGGAGGAGCCTGGCCCCACATCCAGCTCATTCACCCTTAACTCAGGCTTTTCATGGGGCTGGGCTGCCTCAGGAACAGAGTGTTCATCCAAAGCACAGCTTCGCCTATCTCCTCCTGGCCTTATCTGATCTGGCCAACCAGGCTACTTTAGTACCACTTCAGTGTGGAAGCCCTTTTCACAATACTAAAAAGACAGCAGCCATTTTTTAGTACCTTTTATTTTCTAGGCACCATGCAAAAATAGTTTTCACACATTGCTTCCCTTAAGTCTCTACAAGAATCCCACAACACTTAAAACTCCCATTTTGTAGATAAGAGGAGGTTATGCTACTTTGACCACTGTTACATTTACAGCAAGTTTCAGAGACAGGACTGAGACCCGGGTCTGTCTGCTTCAGTGCTCTCGTATCACTCATTCATTCAGCAAACATTCATCAAGTACCCACACGGCACCAGGCAAAGTATTAGATGCTGCCTCCATCCCATCTGGGTGCTCCCAGGAAATTATGGGAACAACACACACAAACACATTGGAAGTCAGAAACAGTCACCTACTTGGAGCAGACTCAGTATATTTTAATAGAAATATCAAAAGCACCATGTAGAAGGAGGGCTCAGCTTTGTTTGGTTCAGAGGGTCATGCTCCCTAGAGACACACCCCAGAATCCAGAACATTCCACCTGTCTCCTTTCCTTGATTCTCTAGAGATCCAATTTCTTTTGAAAGACAAAGCCAGCATGCTTTACTGAAATTTAGTGAGCCTCAGATTTAAATTCTGAGGCTGTGATGGGTCCAGCTATTCTTTTTCAAGAAGCATTCTATCATATATTTATTGTTATTTATTTTTAATTGAGAAATAAAAATTGTATAATGGCAGTCCCCAATTTACAATGGTTTGACTTACAATGTTTGACTTTATGATGGTGCAAACACAATGCACAGTCAGTAAAAACAGTACTTTGAATACCCATACAACCATTCTGTGTTCACTTTTAGTACAGTATTCAATAAATTACATGAGATATTCAACACTTCGTTATAAAAAGAGGTTTGTGTTAGATGATTTTGCCCAACTGTAGGCTAGTGTAAGTGTTCTGAGCAAGTTTAAGGTAGGTAAGACTAAGCTATGATGTTTGGTAAGTTAAGTATATTAAATGCATTTCAACTTCTGATATCTTCAACTTAGGATAGGTTTATTAGACTATAATCTCATCATAAGTTGAGGAACATTATATATTTATGATGTACAATATGATGTTTTGAAATATGTGTGTGTGTATATATATAGAGAGAGAGAGCAATTTTCCCTCTTAGCAATTTTCAAGTGTACATTATGTTATTAACTATAGTCACCATGCTGTGCAATAGGTCTTCACAACCTATTCCTTTTGTCTAACTGAAATTTTGTACCCTTTGTTGACCAGCATCTTCCCAATACTTCCCACCCCCCAGCCCCTGGTATCCACCATTCTACTTTCTGCTTCTGTGACTTCAACTTTTTAGATTCTACATGTAAGTGAGATCACCTGGTATTTGTCTTTCTGTGCCTGGTTTATTTCACGTAACCTGCAGGTTCATCCACGTTGTCACAAATGGCAGGATTTCCTTCTTTCTAAGGGCTGAGTAGTATTCCATTGTGTATACGTACCACATTTTCTTTATCCATCCAGTAATGGACACTTGGGTTGATTTAAGTCCAGCTGCTCTTGACCTGGGCAAGTCATTTAACCTCTTCCAGCCTCAGTTTTCTCATCTATAAATTGGGGTTAATTATGTGGCTTTAGCATAGTTCCCAGAATTGGTGCAAGTGTTCAATAAATGTTCAAATGCCTTACACATTGTGAATGCACACACAGGTACATGTCTTTTGCAAGGGGTGTGTGTGTGTGGGGGGGGGCAATGGTGCCTTTTTGAAAATGAGGGTGCCAACTGAATCAGCAGCATACTTAGTTCCTACAGAAATGTTTTCCCCACCTTTGCATGTTAGTTATAGCTCTTCCTTTTCTTTAAATTCCCTGGCCATGATACTCATTCCTTGGCCATTGCTTTCTCTAACTATAGCTTATACAATTGTTGGTCAACCCTCTCATTATCTGTTGATCTTTACTGTTTACCCCACATTTATTTCCTTGAAGGCACCTCTGAAGCCTACATTGCAACATCTCTGTGGTCCAACTTCTTTTGCATCTTGAGGGGTCCACCAGCATTATCCTTGATATCTCCTTTCTTAGCCCTCTTGGGTGATCAAATCTGTTCATCAGAAAACAAAACAATGATAGAAGGAAGAAAGGAATAGACTGTCACTTGTGCAGGCAGAGGAAAGGCGGGAGTGCCTATTGATGCTCTTTGGCTGAGAGCTTCCTACAGTGTTGCCTCCTCTGGGGCAATGGATCAGGAAGTGAGAAGCTTCCTTTAAACATAGTAATCAGGAGAGCAGGGGAGGGAGTGATACTGCCCCCAAGGACACTTGGCAATGTCTAGAGACATTTTTGATTGGGGGCACCTACTGGCTTCTAGTATGTTAAGGCAGAGATATTGCTAAACATCCTATACTGCTTAGGACAGCCCTCACATTTGGCATCAAATGTTAATCATGCCAAGGTTAGGAAACCCTGCAGAAGAGCAATAGATAGAAACACTTTTTGAAAAAATAATAATAATATTTCCAACATTAACAGCATGATAAGGATCCAGTGCAGCGAGGGGCAGTGCCTGATGAGGTGCGTCTGTACTCGTTTGACCAAACAGGCCTTGTGGGTAGGTACAACAAGACCTGGCCCTTGAAAAGCTCATTCTGTACTCAGGTTGCCCTGGGGATCTTTGGTCATGACTCAGTGAATTGGCTCTTTCTCAGGAGATCTGGGTGGCAGTGTTATTGTAATTCCAGAAAGGGGAGGGCAAGTGTAAGGTTTATTAAAAACATGTTAGAGCAGCTAGAAGGCAGCCCTAGCTAGTTATCTAGCACTTATATTCATTACAGGAATCTTACTAACCCTATGTCAACCATATGTGTGTGCATGTATGTGAAAAATCATTACACTATTTTTTTAAAAAATTAATAAATTCAGGAGCTACATGTGCAGGTTTGTTACATGGACATATTGCATAGTGGCAAAGCGTGGGCCCGAAGAGTGAACACTGTATACCATAGGTAATATTTCAACTCTGCTCCGCTTCCGATTCACTTACTTCCTTTTTTTTTTTTTTTTTTTTTTTTTTTTGAGATGGAATCTTGCTCTGTCGTCCAGTCTGGAAGTCTGGAGTTCAGTGGTGTGATCTTGGCTCACTGCAACTTCCGTCTCCTGGGTTCAAGAGATTCTCCTGCCTCAGCCTCCTCAGTAGCTGGGATTACAGACATGCGCCACCACACCTGGCTAATTTTTGTAATTTTAGTAGAGACGGGGTTTCACCAAGTTGGCCAGGCTGATCTCAAGTGATCCGCCCAGCTCGGCCTCCCAAAGTGCTGGGATTACAGGCACGTGCCACTGGGCCTGGCCCCAATTAACTTACTTTTGATTGAGACCCATTAATTTGACTGGTTTAAGGAAGGAGGAAGTAAATAAGGGTGGGATTTTGAAAGAATAAAGTTTCACCCTTCAGGTTCTAACCTCCAAATGACCTTTCTCTTTTCTAGACGGAAGAAGGGGACTAACATCTTATGAGCACCATATGTCAGGCAATTAATTTAATTCTGGGAAAATATAGTAACTTTGCACCAGTATAGCTCTAGTTCCTGCCCCTTCTTTGTGCTTTTGTTGTCATATATATTACATTTATGTCTATTACAGCAGTGTTATAATCAAGAGAAGACCACACACACACACACACACACACACACACACCCTTATACACACATATACACACTTTATATTTACCCACATACTTACCATTTCTGGTGTTTTTCATTCCTTCCTGTGGATCCAAATTACCATCTGGTCTCATATTCTTTCAGCCTTAAGGATAAAGTTTAGTTCGAGAGAAGTATCACCTCCTCTCAGTTTTTGTTTATATGGGAAAGTCTTTATTTTGCCTATATTTTCTTTAATCCAAATTTTTATTGAGATAATTATAAATTCACATACAGGTGCAAGAAATAATATGGTTTCCCCTAATGTTAACATTTTTAAATGTTTCCCTAGTTTCCCTAATGGTAACATATTGAAAATGGGATACACACACACACACACACACACACACACATATACACACACATATATATAAATTCTTTTTACTGTAAGGAATTGGCTCACATGATTATGGAGGATGATAAGTCTAAGATCTGCAGTCAGAAAGGTGGAGACCTAGGAAAACCAATGGCACAGCACCAGTACAAGTCCATGGAATTAAGAACTGGGAGAGCCAATTATGCAAGCTCCAGTCTGAGTCTGAGGGCCTGAGAACCAGGAGAGCCAATAGCATACGTTCCAGTTCAAGTCTGAGTGTGGAGAAAACCGGTGTTTCAACTTGAAGGCAGGTAGGCAGAAAAAATATATATTTCTTACTCCGACTTTTATTTCATTCAGGCCTGCAACAGACTGGTTAAGGCCCATCCACACTGGGGAGAGCAATCTGCTTTACTCAGTCTACCAATTCAAATGTCAATGTCATCCGGAAACACCCTTACAGACACATGCAGAGATAATGTTTAACCATATATCTGGGCACCCCATGGCCCAGTCAAGATGATACATAAAATGAGCAATCACAAGTCCATTACTTGCCAACCTGGCACCCATACATATCTCCTTAGGCTATACTTAATCTTAAAATAAAAACTATTACAAGGTTATAATCCCACCTAACATGATACAATTATCCTGCAGACAATGGAAATACACCAACCCCTTCCCCAAAGAGAACATAGTTTTTGAGTGACATTTACTCCTCTAGATATTTCATAGCTTAAAATTCTATGATGTAAAATGAACAATACTTAAGTACTACGGAATAAAGTCAATGCATCTTATGTTGCATAATAAGGAAATAGGAGAGGGAAGAAAACAAAGATATTTGCTTAATACACACCCATATTCATAACAAAATATAGAGGAATACTCATGATAATTGCAGTTTTTGTTTCTGTAATGGTCATGTGGTCATAGCTGGTATTTATAACTACTTTTCCCCGCTACCCATTCTGTATTGCCTTTGCCTTCAGCAAGCACCTCAGCTGGTCATTGTTCTTTACCTGGGGAAGTAACCGAAACCTTCATTCCTGAAGGGTTTGGGCCATTTGCTAATGGTCCTGCCTGCGTTCGGTTGTAGTTTTCCATTGGCCTTAATCAAAGGGCATGGTAATATTAAGAGTTGCCCCCAAAGAATCTTCTGTATTCCGGACACACTCTTCCTTTACCTCTATTGTGCAGTACTTCAATTTCCCCCTTGGTAGTCTGGATCAATAACCCCAGCCAACATAGTAATGTCTTTCCTTGCCTATTGATTCAGAGGCAGGAGGAGCCCAAAGTAGCCAGATGACAGTCTTAACTTTCAGTTCAAGGGAATCATTGTTGGTTTTCTTTGTGAAAGCATGCCTCCTTTTGGAACTAAGACTTCTAGGGAAGCATACTATATGATCATGGGAATAGGAAGCAAAAATTTTGCTACTGGGTCACCAGGGATAATAGTGAGTAATGCCCACTCCCATTTCCACCCTTTTATTCCTGGGCACATGAATCCTGACTATGGGAGAAAGGGTACCATATATTGGAGGCTGATTCAGAGCATATACAGCCTGCAGAACCTTTGCCCCCCGTCCTGCAAGGTACTATCAAACCAGCTGCTTCAGGATGCTGGGAAATACAATAAGATCAGTGAATATCACGAGCACGGGCCTATTGCTGTAATTTCTTTTACTGTGACGTGAGTTCCTTGATAAGAAACAACACTGTGTGAAATACTATGACAGTGGATAAGGTATTCCATAAGTCTACAGATGGTAGTTCTGGCAGAAGCGTTCCATGCAGGGAGGGCAGATTAGTGTTCAGAGTAAGTATCTACTCTAGTAAGAACAAAACACTGACCCGTCCCTGATGGAAGTGGTCCTTATCTGTTGTCTTACCTTCCTCTTTCCCTCCCTCCCCACCCCCTTTCCCATGCCCACACCCTGCCTATCAATATTTTCTAAAAGCTCCCGAAATGATTGTAATTTTAGCCCAGGATTAAGAGGGATTCTTCTCTGACTTTCACATCTAATAATAACCCACTAGAGGAACTTTTGTCTCTCATCCTCCCGGTCCTGGGCTTAGTGGGATTGGTGGTCTTAGTGCTCAAGGGAGGAATGCTTCCACAGGAAAACACTGTTGGGATTTTGCAGAATTAAGAGCAAACACTGCTCCTTGGATATTTTTGGCTTTTCATACCACTTAATCAAAAGAAAGGGGAGGGTGTCCCTGCACCAGATGGGTGGTTAATCCTGATAACCAAGGGGAAATTGGGTTGCTGCTGTACAGTGGAGGTAAGGAAACTTGTCTGTATACTAGTTCTCCTGAGCAACAGAGCCAATATAAGACTCTGTGTGTGTGTGTGTGTGTGTGTGTGTGTGCGTGTAACTGGCTCTTGCAGTTATAGAGGCTGGAGGTCAAAAACTCCCATGATCTGTCATCTGCAAACTGGAGCCCCAGGAAAGTTGGAAGTTGATGGTATAATTTAGTCTGAGTCTAAAGATCTGAGACCAGGGGAGTCGATGGTGTGAATCTTTGTTCAAGGGCAGGAGAAGATGACATGAGATGTCCCCGTTCAAGAAATGAGGCAGAAAGATGGGACAAATTTTTCTTTCTTCTATCTTTTGCTCTATTCAGGCCTCAATGGATTGGATGATGCCTACCTACATTCAGGAGGGCCGTCTGCTTTACTGAGTCCACCAATTCGAATGCTCATCTCATCCAGAAACACCCTCACAGACAAACCCAGACATAATGTTTAATCTGGATATTTTGTGGCCCAGTCAAGTTGATGCATAAGATTAACCATCACAACCTAGAACCCAAGATATTCATTGGCACCTCTTAGAACTCTTTTGTACAATAGTCTTGATCAATGAAAAACTGTGGGGACCCCATAAAGGAAAGATCATGAAGGGCTCAGACTGCACAGGAATGAAAGTTTGGATCACCTCATCAGGTGAAGCACTCCATCTAACTGGCAGAAGGTAATGGAAACATAGAAAGGATGCTGGGAGAAGGCAGTTATTGTTATCATCTTGAACTTCATGACCAGACACACAGGTGGGGTCTGTAGTCGCTGTTTTATGTTAGTTGTTTCTTTCCTCCCTTCTTCCACAATTGAATATGAGGAATATTGGTGATGGCTAGCATTTTAGCTTTTAGGTATGTGACCATCTGATACCTCCCACAATGATTTGGTGACCAGGGAGACTCATGCAACCCCATGATGGGACATGGACTTTTCATGTGGACAGAACCCAAGAGTGAATGTTGAGAGATGGATGTGAATTTCTTTCTTTCCTCTTTTGGACCCATTTACCCCCTCTTCTGTGCCCTGCTTTATACCTCAGAAAACCAAATGTATGGGTTGCATCAACAGTTATCTTGCTCTCTGGCTTCTGCTTGGAACCAGCCCATGAGGCACAGAAGGAGATTAGAGGAAAGACTGGGACTAAGGTTTGGGTATTTATTCCCCGGCTTCCTCTGGTTGTGTCTCCACAGTCTGCATGGATGCCTCAACTTGCTCTTTTCAGGATACCCCTTCCATATAGATCTCTGTTCCAGTAACCAGCCCTTCCCCCTTGGCCCTTCACGTTAAGGTGTGTTTTATTATATGATGCATTTCCATTCATTCAACAAATATCCATTGAAGATCTCTCCTGTGTCAGACACTAGTAAGAAAAGGCACAATGCTTTTTCCTTATAGTCTAAAGTCTAGAGGGGAGAAAAACATTGAATAATGTCACAATTAAATATATACCTACAAATTATGATAAAAGCTATGACAGAGAAGCACAAGATCTGTGATGAAGATTTGAGGTGAAGGGAATCCACACATGAGGACCAGCACATGTGAGTGCTTTGGGGGCAGTAAGGAGCTCAGTGCATTTAAGAAACTGAAATAAGACCAGCAAAGCTGACACAGTAGATGGGGGAGAGAAGCTTGACTTGACAAGGTTTCTCAGTGAATTAGCTTTGGGAAGGGAGTTGTGGGAAAAAGAGGAGACTCCTTAGACATAAAAAATAAAGTACATTGGAGCTAAATATACCTTTGGCATCTCCATGTCCTCCTTTTACTTTACTGCTGAGTTGAAACACCACCAAAGATGTGCTCATTTTGCTTGATGAATTAATATGCTAAAGTAGGCAGTAAAGAGGAAATCAATAGCAGGGAAAGAAAACTGAGCAAAAGGACAGCAATGATGAATCATGAATGATGCACTCTCTACTGGACAATACTTAGCAGAAATAGCAAATTAAGAAGGATGGGTCTTTAATAAAGTTAATAGCAGAAGGAAGCAAGAATGTACAAAAGTGTGATGAATCAGAAGTGATGTGACCTACATTCAATAATACTTTTCAGGAATGTGATATTAAATCAGGAGTATTAGACTAGTAGTTCCCAAACTTACAGGGCATCAGAATTACCTTGAATCTTAAAAAATCATGTTGTATACTTTAAATATACACAGTAAAAAAATTTTTTTAAAAGGAACATTATATAGAATTTACAAAAAAGAATTACCAGGCCGGGCGCGGTGGCTCAAGCCTGTAATCCCAGCACTTTGGGAGGCCGAGACGGGCGGATCACGAGGTCGGGAGATCAAGACCATCCTGGCTAACACGGTGAAACCCCGTCTCTACTAAAAAAAATACAAAAAAAGTAGCCGGGCGAGGTGGCTGGCGCCTGTAGTCCCAGCTACTCGGGAGGCTGAGGCAGGAGAATGGCCTGAACCCGGGAGGCGGAGCTTGCAGTGAGCTGAGATCTGGCCACTGCACTCCAGCCTGGGCAACAGAGCAAGACTCCGTCTCAAAAAAAAAAAAAAGAATTACCTTGAGAGCTTTATTTATTTATAAAGTTTAGTTTTTTGGGAAGGCTCTAGAATCTGAATTCTTGGTGTACTGGTACTAGTGAGTTACTGCCTTAGGTGATTTGGCTAAAAAAAGAAATCCATGGCTTATCAATGATAGACAATGTATTAAACAAGTACTGAAATGCATGCCCATTTTCTTCAGCGTCTGCTGTTGTTACACGGCATCTGAGATATCTTAGGACAGCCCAGGTAGCAGTACTTGTTGATTTTGAAATGTAAAGCTCACTGAATGGGGGGTAGAAGCTTCCCTCCAAACACAAAACCCAGGTCTCAATGACAGTTAGGTGGTCTCGGTTCTCCCTTCCCCATGTTTCAGCTGTGGAGTGCAGCTGGTCTGACAAGAGGCAGGTGCTGGCAAGGAATTGGATCCTGAAAGGGGTGTGGTCTACAGTGTTTTGCTGCATCTTCTGTTCCTCTGGGTAAGACAACTTCCTCCAACCCTCACTGCTACCACCACTGATATCTTTATGAAAGTCCCTGGGGTTGGGGGAATGAGAGCCACAGAAGTGACACAGGCAAGTCTGTGGTGGGGGAAGCAGTTACCCCTCCAGGCTCTGGATGCTTCTGGTTCTTCAAACCAGCTGCACGGTACCTCCTCAGAGATGCAGCTGGCCATGCCTCCTCACCTAGTGGACCACCTAGTGGACCAAGCACCATTTGATCCCTCAGAGGTCTCAACACTGGCTACAGAAATTTTAGAAGACAGAGTGCCAGTCACAGCTCCCACCTCTCTGTTCCCCCAGAGGTGTGAGCGCTATGTGTGCTTGGGCCCCTTGTCTTAACTCCTGGGTTCTGGTAATGCCAAATCTTTTATACTCCCAAATCTAGGAGTGAGGAATTCTAATACTCATGTAACCAATTCTCCATATTAAATCGTCTCTGAGTGAAAGCTTGGCTCTTTCATTTCTTGTACTGGGAATACTGGTTTTTAACTCCCACCAAGACTCTTCCCTAGTAGCAAGTCCTAGTAGGAATTAGATTTAGATACTGAACATTAAAAATCAAAATCACAAATAGTCACTATATCCATCCTGATTTCCAACTAGTCCGTGGGATCTGGCAACACTTTGCCACCCTTCAGACCTGGTTAGCTCCAGTTTTGCTACTTATTTGCTGTGTGATTTTAAACAAGTCCATTTCCCCTGCTAGAAGCTTCCATTTGTGCATGTGTTTTTAAAAAGAGAGGGATTGGGGCTACTGGAGTTTTTCTAGGCCCCTCGGCTTAGACATTCCCTGTGTTTCCGAATGATTTAAGCTTCCTCTGGGCATTTCTGGCTCTGGAGACAGCTCCAAAGAGAGAATAAGAAGGAGAGGAAGACGAGAGGTCCTGGATATGCATGGTACCATGGGAAACACCTGAAGATTCCACTTGAGATGTCTTCTGGGATCTAATGGGCAGAGTCATGAGCAAATAGTCAGTGATAAAGAGACCCAGCATACCCAGCCCCCCTGAGGTCTTGCAAGGCAGGGGTTCTCAGAGCTCAGCCCTGAGGGCTCTGCGTTCATTCTTGAACAGAGCGGCAAGCAGATACTGTCCACCACACGGCACATTCTGAACATTTCCAAGGGCCTCTTTGGTCCATGGGTGTCGGGGACAGAATGATTCTCTTCCATTCATTCATGTATGTCAACCCCAATCAAGGATTGAAGAGTGCCGGTGAAAAGGACAAGCACCAGGTTCTTATCAGATTTGGCAAAGTCCTTGAGCTGCCATATTTTCTCAAATTTAGAACTACACTGTGACATCGTTAGTCCATCGTCTTCATCTTAGAAATGCAAAACTGAGGCCCCGAGAGGAGCATCCCTCCACCCTATCCTGTTCCAACCACAGTGTACATTCACCCAGGGGTAAATTTGGGATTCAGATTTGGATCTCTTTATTCCCAGACACGTGCTTTTCCCATAGGATGCAGACCAAAGACGACTGGTTAGTAATTTGGTATGGATCTTAAGGATGCACAGGACTGGGATAGGTGTCTCAGGAGAAGAGACCAATTCTCACAGAGGTATGGAGGCAAGAGCAAATGTCAACATGGGGAGATACCACACACGGGGACAATGTGACTGGACAGACTCTTTGCAAAACTGCCAAATGAGCAGCGTTTTCAGGGTCTTCATCACGAACCTGACCTGATCCTCCCACTTCCAAGGATTCTAACATCTTCACCTACTCTCCTTCTACACCAGAAGCAGGCACCATAGACTTCTTTTGTTAATGGCAAGACATTTGGCACAATTTTACTGTAATCACTCAGAATATTAATTCCAGAATACTATTGATCTTCTTTCATACTGTGTCAAACACTTTAAAAACATTATGTCTTATCTATTTGGGGAGTTACTTTGAAACAATTGCATTAAACCTCATTTTCAGCCGAGCGCGGTGGCTCACACCTGTAATCCTAACACTTTGGGAGGCTGAGGCGGGCGGATCATGAGGTCAGGAGTTTGAGAACAGCCTGAGCAACATGGTGAAACCACGTCTCTACTAAAAACACAAAAATTAGCTGGGCGTGGTGGTACATGCCTGTTATCCTAGCTACTTAGGAGGCTGAGGCAGGAGAATTGCTTGAACCCAGGAGGCAGAGGTTGCAGTGAGCCAAGATCGCACCATGCACTCCAGCCTCAGCAACAGAGTGAGACTCCATCTCAAAAAAAAAAAAGAAAAAAGGAAAAACCTCATTTTATCAGTAATTATTTGGACTTAGCTGTAAAATGTTTAACATATTTATTAAAATATCATTGACATACAAAAAATGTATACATTTAAGGTGTACCACTTGGTGTTTCGATATACGTATACATTACAAAATGATCACATTTCAGCTAATTAGCATATCTATAATCTCTACATAGTTAACTATGTATGTATGTGTGGTATGTCTGTGTGTTGAGAAGATTTAAGATCTACTCTCTTAGTAAATTTAAGTATACAATACAGTATTGTTAGCAATCCTTACCATGCCACACATTATATCTCTAGAATTTATTCATGTCATATGACTGAAACTTTATCCCCTTTGACTAACATTACCCCATTTCCCCCTCCCTCCAGCCCCTGGCAACCATCACCCTACTCTCTGCATCTAGGAGCTGTATATTATTAAAAAATGCTAAGAGAGTAGATTTTAAATGTTCTCGCCACAGAAATAACTTAGTGAAGTAATGTATATGTTAATTAGCTAGATTTAGCCATTCCACAATGTGTGCGTGTGTGTGTGTGTGTATCAAAACATGTTATTTCAAAAAGCAGTATGGAGGGGAAAAAATCGTGTTATACACAATAAATACATGCAATTTTATCTGTCAATTTAATGTAAAAATGTTTAAATTCTACATATAAGTGAGATCATGTAGTATTTCTCCTTCTTTGTCTTGCTTATTTCACATATCATAACATCCTACAGTTCCATTCATGTTGTCCCAAATGGCAACATTTCCTTTTTAGTTTTTAAGGCTAATAATATCCCATTGAATATGTATATGTGTATTTTATTTTATTTTATTTATTTTGAGACAAAATTTTGTTCTGTCACCCAGGCTGGAGTACAGTGGTGCGATCATGGCTCACTGTGGCCTAGGGGTTCCTGGGCTCAAACAATGGTCCTGCCTCAGCCTCTTAAGTAACTGGGACTACGGACACATGCCACTATGCCCAGCTAATTTTTAAAAATTTTTATAGGGATGGGGGTCTTTCTATGTTGCCCAGGCTGGTCTCAAGCTCCTGGGCTCAAGCAATCCCCCCATCTCAGCCTCCCAAATTGCTGGGATTACAGGTGAGAGCCACCATGCCCAGCCTTTTTCTTTACCTATTCATCTGTCAACAGACATTCAGGTTGTTTCTGTACTTGCCATGAATGATGCCAAGTCAAGGGAGCACGGTTTTCTCTTCTCAGTCCTGACTTCAGTTCCTTTGGATATATACCCAGAAGGGGATTGCTGGATCATATGGTAGTTTTAGTTTTAATTTTTTTGGGATCTTCCATATTGTTTTCCATAAATAGCTGTACCAATGTACAATCTCACTACCAACAGTATCCAAGGGTGCCCTTTTTCTATACATTCTTGCCAATACTTATCTTTTGTCTTTTTTACAATAGCCATCTTAACAGGGTATGGTACCATTTCACTGTAGTTTTAATTTGCATTTTCCTGATGATTAGAGATCTTGAGCACATTTTTATATACCTATTGGCCATTAAATTTTTTTCTTTTGAGAAATAGCTATTTAGGTTCCTTGCCCTTTTTTTTCAGCTTCCCATTGGATGCCCATTTGTTAATCAGGTTACTTGTATTCTTGATATGTATTCTTGAATAGTAGTCGTGTGAGTTATTTATATATTTTGGATATTAATCCTTTACAGTATATATGGTTGCAAATATTTTTTCCTACTCAGTAGCTTGCCTTTTCATTTTGTTGATTGTTTCCTTTGCTGTGCAGAAGATTTTAGTTTGATATAATCCCACTTGTCTATTTTTGCTTTTGTTGCTTGTAATTTTGATGTCATGTCCAAAAAATAATTGCCAAAATCAATATAAAGATGATTTTTTCTTACATTTTTTCTAAGAGTTTTTATTTTTCTCCTCCTAGCTTTATTGAGGTATAATTGACAAATAGGAATTATATATATTTAAAGCGTGCAACTTCCTATATTGATATCAAATGATCACCACACTCAAGCAAATTAACATATACTCCATCTTACATTGTTAACCTTTTCTTGTGTGATGAGAACACTTAAGATCCACCCTCTTAGCAAATTTCGGGTATGAAATACAATATTGTTAGTTGCGGTCACCATACTGTACGTTAGGTTCCAGAATTAATTTATCTTGCATAACTGAAATGGAAACTTTGTACTCTTTGACCAATATTTTCTCATTTTTCTCCTTCCCCCCCGCAACACCACATTCTCCTTGTAATTACCATTCTACTCACTGCTTCTATGAGTTTGACTATTTTTTTTTTAATTTATTTATTTATTTATTTGACAGGATCCCATTCTGTCACCCAGGGTGCAGCCTCGAACTTCTGGCGTCAAGCAATCCTCCTGCCTCAGCCTCCCAAAGTGCTGGGATTACAGGCGTGAGTCATCACTCCTAGCCCAAGTTTGGCTATCTTAGATTCCACATATAAGTGAGATTAGACAATATTTGTCTTTTTGTGTCCAACTTAATTCACTTAGCATGATGTCCTTTGGATTCATCTGTGTTGTGGCAAATGATGGGATTTCCTACTTTTTAAAGGATGAATACTATTCTATTGTGTGTGTGTACACACATAATGCATACAAATATTGTATAATGTATATATACATTGTATATATGTGTATAACATGTATGTGTGTGTGCATACACACACCACAGTTTTTAATTCATTATCTGCTGATGTACATTTAGGTTTTTTTCATATCTTTGCTATTATGAATAATGCTTCAATGAACTTGGAAATGCAGATGTCTCTTCAAGACTTTTTAAAGAATTTTAGTTTCAGGTCTTACGTTTAAGACTTTAATCTATTTTAAGTTGATTTTTGTATATGGTATTGGATAGGGATCCAATTTCATTCTTTTGCATATGGATATCTAGTTTTCCCAGCACCATTTGTTAAAGAGATCTTCTGTTGCCTATTGTGTGTTTTTGACACCCTCGTCAAAGATCAATTGACCACAAATGGGTGGGCTTAGTTCTGGGTTCTTTATTCTGTTCCATTGGCCTGTATATCTGCTTTTCTGTTTTTGTGCCAGTACCACACTGTTTTGATTACTCTAGCTTTGCAGTGTAATTTGATATCAGGAAATGTGATGCTTACAGCTCTGTTCTTTTTCAAAATTCCTTTGGCAATTTGGGGTCTTTTGTGGTTCCATATGAATTTTAGCATTGCTTTTTATGTTTTTGTAAAAAAAATGCCATTGGCATTTTGGCAGAAATTGCATGTGCTCTGTAGGTTGCTTTGGGTAGTGTGGACATTTTGACAATATTAATTCTTCTAGTCTGTGAGCCTGAGATTTCTTTCCATTTATTTGTGTCTTTTAAATTTTCTTCATCGATGTTTTATAATTGTCAATGCATAAG